>NC_135499.1:186821619-187149952 GCF_052857255.1 Amblyomma americanum | reverse complement strand
ACGCCACTACTGCGGCACAATAGAAGCCACCGGACTATCGCTTTTGGATCATTTACACTATGTTAAGGACGCTGTGGTTAAGCACGCGGTTGCCAATATGAAGCAGGCTACGCTGCTACAGTACTTTTAACCAATGAAATAAACACTTTGTTTGAAGCTTCAAGTGAGTATCTATTGCGCCACGACTGGTTCATTGATTGATTTGCACTAGTTTTTGACGCGTTTTTTAAGTGATTTTATATATCGAATTCTGGCTATATCGAACTATTTTGCGATCACCACACTGTTTGATATATCGAGGTTCGACTGTAACTAGAAGAATAAGAATGGGGTTGAGTGCATTAGACAGGTTCTCTCTAATCATGAATGGCAGTTTACCGATATCCTTCAAAAGAAAAGTATATGACAGCTGTATCTTACCGGTACTCACCTATGGCGCAGAAACGTGGTGGATAACGAAAAGGGTTCAACTGATGATTGAGGACCACGCAGCGAGCTATGGAAAGAAAAATGATAGGTATAACGTTAAGAGATCGGAAGCACGCCGAGTGGGGGAGGAAACAAACACAGGTTAATGACATCCTAGTCGAAATCAAGCAGACAAAATGGGCTTGGGCAGGGCATGTAATGTGAAGGCAGGATAACCGCTAGTCCTTGAGGGTAACGGAGTGGATTACAAGAGAAAGTAAGCGTAGCAGGGGGCGGCAGAAGGTTAGGTGGGCGGATGAGATCAAGGAGTTTGCGGGGATACGGTGGCCGCAGCTGGCAAAGGACAGGGTTAATTGGAGAGACATGGGAGAGCGTAGTCAGGCTGGTGGTGATGATGATGATTCTTATGGTCCCCTGAAGTCCTGTGTCATTCATGGATTTCGTTTTGCTACTCATTTTGCATCACCACAGCAGATGTTGCATACTGTTTTGCTGTTTAATCCAACGGTATGCGTTTCTGTGCATGTCATTTTTTTTTTGTGCAGTGCTGAGTCAGTTTAGGTTTGTCTATTTCAGCTGCAAAGACTATGCACTGTTTTGTGAAACGCTAAATTATCTTTTTCTGAAATTTTTTTCTCATCCTGAGCAGATGTTCAAGTTGATAGTCGAAGACATTTTTTCTCCATATCCGTATTCGATTTGTATCCGAAAATTTTAATAGTCACACACCCCTGCTTTTTTCATACTTTTTAAGGTTTCTTACTGCAGTTTCTTGGTATATGCCTCGAGTTCAGATGGATTGCTGCAGATAAATGCACAAAATAAAGACAGCAGTTTCAATTGCAGTACCTACCTAACTACACAACCAGCATGCATTTACAAGCAGGAAGAAGAGCCCGCTGAGCGAGCTAGGGTCACTGCTGCTTCACCCGAGCTCGTCACGGAAGAGGATGAGGATGAAAAATGTCCATCTTCATCATCAGTGTCGTCTTGCTCCCAGTGGGATGAAGGCACAGCCAATGGGGACCACAAGGATGGGGCCGTCACTCTTGAGGAGTTTATCAGCCAACTTCAAGTGAGCAGAAGTCATCTTGTCCATATCTGCCCGCCTCTTAGACTCTTGTAACTGAATGCATGTTTATTTTATCAGCTGGCTCTGGGTTCATCTGTAATTTGTTGCATCAGGTGTGTCTAGCCAAGAAGTGTAATAGGAATTTGTATAATTTGCAGTGAATTCATTGTTTTGTAACTAACCTGCATTTTTTTCCGAAACAATAAGCTACAGGTGAGAAAATTTCCAGTTTTTCTCACTATGAGAATGTGTTGCATGCATTGAATTCTTGTGTGAGGTAGCCCAGCACCATCTGGCATTCTGTGAAGAAGCTTACCGTAAAAACCGGACTATAGGTCGGACCGGAGTATAGGTCGACCCCCCAACTAACCAATTCTAAAAATGAAAAAAAAAATCTTTTTCAATGGAAAAAGCACCGAAAGTCACCCTTACCTTGAAACAAATGCGACTCAACAGGTTGCACAATGGTGACAGTATTTATTTTCATTTAAATGCTGCTCATATCTACACCCGGCCAATTTTTTAACAGTATCCTGCGCCCATCGATTTGCGTGTTTGTCAGCACCTTATCATCATGGGAAGGAGCGGCGAAAATAAACGAGGTACGCGCATGTGTAGACATGCGCTTACTCTCGCTTCTTTCGCCGCTCCGTGCTGTGATCTCTACCGCTTTCACGCGGACGCATTCGACAGTCACAGGCAACGATCTTGCACATAGCTCCCGGACGAACTCCGCAACCTTTCCTTCCAGTTCTGGATACGCTGTGGTCCGCCCACGGAATGATGTTTTCTTCTAGTTGCTGCAAGTTGTAATATGCAGCTTCTGCCTCCATGAATACCAAATGCTCTTTTCAGATACTCCAAATTTGCGCTGTGCCGCCAGGTTGCTGTGAGCTTCCGCGTACCCAGTCGCGTTTTTCTTGAATGCGACGGTGAATTGCCGTCGGGTTCCACTCATTTTGAAACAAAATATGCCTTTAACCAAGAAAGCTTTGCAACGGAAACGCAAAATGGAGGTGCCACACCACACTGCTGCTGATGGAGATGGTGATGGAGGCTGTTGACTTCAGCCGCCCATTGTTGCAAGACTTCCGTATTTTTTCTCCAATGACCGGTATATAAGACAGGGGTCTACTTTTCGCCATGGTTTTTTGAAAAAAAGTTCGACCTATATTCCGGTTTTTACAGCAGTCATTATATTTGCTATTTACAATTGCTGTGCTTCTGTAGCTATTGCAGTTGTGTGCCGCAAAACTCCCAGAAACATCAGGTCACGATTTATCATATACAGCTGAGCCCACTTATAACGGCTGCAGTTATAACGAATGCTCACTTATTACGAATGAAGGCGGATCTTCCATCAAAATATGTATAAGGTTAATGGCATTGTATCTCAGATAGAACGAACAAGTGTGGCCGCGCAACTCTGTTACAGCGAACGAGGAGGCGATGTAAACTCGGCCCTGGAGTAGAAAACCTCCGTTTCTCTCGGAAGCAGAGAGCGACAAGCACCTCCAAGCCCTCGTGACATCACCTTCCCCCCCATTCTAAGAAAAAAAGGCAACCCCCCAAGAACAGAGATAAAAAAATTAATTACGGGCTGCTATGTAACGTCGACGAAGATTTTTGCCAGATGCGGCCATCAAAAACGCATGCCTTCAAAAAAGCTGATGAAAGTGCACTAAGCTTTGAGTTACTGTCCTTCAATGCCCGAGCATGGAAGACAGCGACCATTGGCCGCTGCGTGTCCTTGCAAAGACTGGCAAGGCGCAGTGTTTTGGAAGCTACATGCTCGTGCACACAACACAAAGGACTGGACGATGCGTGACATTTTGATCGACGAGTGTGCCACTTGGCATAAATTTGCGACTTGTTTTCCAAGTGGCTTGACAAAAAAATTGTTAAGATCCTGTTTGTGCTGCCTTTTCTGACTGTGGCGACCACACTCTTTTGCCAATGAACGGAATGAGCCAGGCCTGCCACTTGACATTGCCATAATTCATGTACCCGAGGTATTCTATAGGTGCTCCGTCACTAGTGCATGCTGAGAGAAATGATAGCAATTGACTGACAAGGTGCCAGCGTCTCAGTTCGGGTGACTCTGTTTTCCGTCATGGAATAGTTTGCGTGGATAGAACTGACTGCAGCGTGCATCAGCAGTTGCTTCCTTGAGGCAGAATTTGTGATCCTAGGAACGATGGAGGACACTGTCGAACACCCACATTATTGAGCGCATGTTTATTTATGGCAGCATGTCTTCAATGCATAGCTAGCCAAACTTGATGTTACCAGGGATGACTTCGTTGTTGCACGCGAGGATGCGCCTGTGCAGTCTTTCTTGCTGTGTGTTGTCTGATTTTAGTGCTAGTTGTTTCTGTTGAGGATGCTAACACTGGAGAGCCATTTCATTTCACCTATTAATACCCTCAGGGCCATTTGGCATTGCTGAGGGAATGATTAAATGGATAACATATTAAGCAAAAGCAAGCAACACAACAAAATAAAAAATACAAGTTATTAGGCTCCTAATTATACAATGTTAGCTAGTGCATTTTTAAAACGTTGATGATCTTCCATAGTGGCGATAAGTCCGGGAAGGTGATTCCAATCCTGTGATGTGCGTGGAATCAAACTGTGGGAATAGGAATCAGTGTGACAATAAATAAATCCAACTTTGTGGGATTGGTCAACGCGGGCAGAACGATAGGACGGATTAGAGATTAGTTGATTTGCGCAGCTGGGTGTTATGGAAGTTAATTTTGTGAAAAAGGCAAAGGCGAGAACTATAGCGGCGAGAGGCAAGTGATGGTAGATATAAGGTTTGTTTCATAGTAGAGATACTGGCAGTCCGATTCTAGTTATGAAATATGAATCGACGACGCTGATGAAAACAGTAGTTCGCGAAGTACGAACACTGTCCCATTGTCATGAATCTGCTGACGATGATGAAGAGGCCCACCTACCACTGGCTGCCATGGAGGCTTTCACTGCGATTAGTAATACATATCGCGTCCCTAAAGCAACTTGAAGTCAGCAACACTGTTGGTGAGGGGCATGCAATAGGGACTAGTAGTTTGAATAAACACGCGCAAAACAGATTTACTTAGTGACTTTGTATTTTTTGGCTGTAACATGGGAAGTCCACTTAGTACGAATCTTGGATAAAACGAACACAATCCGCACTACTGTCAGGTTTGTTATAAATGGGCTCGACTGTAAATGGCTTTCTGTGATGGTTAGGTTTATAGTTTGCTGTGAAGGTTGTTTTTTAAGTTCATCCCACTGAACTAAAATCATTCTTTTGTTGGCGCGCTATAATGGTAAGCTGATGGTTGTCTCAAAACGCTGCATTTCGTTGCAGGTGAAAGGTCGCCGTGGCCTGTATCAAGAGTACGCTGAGCTGAAAGCAAAGAGTCCTGAGGGCACATTTGTCACAGCAAGGTAAGAGGCACTTATTACTGCTGCTTGTTTCTTGCAAGCAGCCCTCCTGCACAGTACGAACTGTCATTATGAACTCTAACCATTAAGCTCAAAGCATGAAACTACATAAATTTCCAGGCACTGATATTTTAGACTTGATTGTCGGTGCATGTTCAGTTAATATACCATGCAGACATTGGTGCAAGCTGCAGGAGGCAGAAGTATGTGTGTACACTGGTTGTGGTGCCACATCTGTGAAATATTTGTTGGCATGTGTGTGTGATATTGTACATTCGACAGAATTCTCGGAACCACTACATTCGAAAATGCAGCCGATAGCTGTATCATCAGCGTTGAATGTACTCCTAGCATCATACGCAGCTAGGTGTTCATGAAGCCCGATGGTCCGCCACTTCTCGATCATTTCTTCGTTCACAGAGGCTCTTTCACCGCACACATTCTTTTAAAGTCAGACTGTGCCGGCTTCTCAAACAAGCAAGCCAACCTTTGGATGCTTTAACATCTTCAGTGTTCATTTTTCAGCCTGGGCACAAATTAGTGGCCCACTCACAGAGAGATAGGTTCAACAAGGCTATTTCTTGGGCTAGTTGGTTGCTCATGATTTTGACAAAAATGTAAGCACACGAGAAGAGTAGGACAAGCGAGAGAGATGCTTTGTCCTGTCTTTCTCGCCTCTCCCCATCTTCTTGTGCGCTTACATTTTCATCAAAATCAGAAAGATAAGCCTCATATGCGTTTGCGATCCAGCACAGTACTTCTTCAAGTTCCAGGTGAGCCGTCGTCTGCAGTCGTTTTCTTATAGTATTGAAGATTTCACTGTCGAATGCCGCTAAGATGCTTTTTTCATTTTTGACATATGTGGCCAAGGTTTTTTTTTTCACTTCATATTTGTGCATCAAGCCGCGGCATGACACACCATTTTTGAGCACATTCAATATTTCCGCTTTCTTGGCTATGTCCGTCGCCAAGTACTTCAGCCACTTTGCGGTGTCACTATCGCAGCAGCACACGACGTGGTGGCAAGACGCGCAGGAACAGCACGCTACACACTCAGAAGCAGCACAGTAAACACGGTGAAGCGTGCAATAACCAAGAAAGGTGACTTAGGGTTAAGTAAATGCGACCATAGTAGCAAAAAGCACACGGCGATGACATGCCAAAGTGACATATGTTGAAGATAGGATTAAAAAGGCTGCGAAACTGCTTGAACGGATGCTGGCTATACTTCAGATGGATTCTTCGTCACACAGATGCTGACTCAAAATGAATTACAGGAATTGATGCATAGGAATGGGAGTTATTCAATGAAGAAATTTCAGAATTCAAGCAAAAACAAAATGCTGCCCTCAACTCGATTTTTGCCAGGCTTCCCATTCCCATTTCACTCTCCCAATGACGACACCGGGAGGGACCAATCAAAACTGCCGATCTGAGCTTGTCGCGGAAGTTAGCACACCATGGTTGCCTAATCGCTGTAACTCGTTCTTGCCAATGCTGGTAGCGTCGTTTTCATTGCTACAACAACCACTTGAACACCCAGTTGACCCAGCGATGCTTCATTGTCACGTCGACAGCACAGAAGGGAGCAGTGATCAGTGGCGTTCCCCCTACTTCTGGATCCGAACTTGAGCGCAAGATAACTGCGACGGAGTGACACCCTGTGCAAGATACTAGTTACTTTTAGGATAGCGCGTACCGTTACTGCTTGCCGCGTACCACGGCTGCTACTAGTAACGCGCTGATTGGTCACGGCAAGCAAGGCGCGCACGCTGTTGACGGGAACGTGGCGTCATATGGCGCTGCCGCCCGGTAATCCTCCACAAGCCGACAATGTGCACTGCTAAATGTGAAACGAATGGCTTTTTTCTTTGTATCCTTCCTTGGGACCGAAACAAACGCTTGTAGAGTTCAATGGCTTGATCGGATCGATTCCGCAAACCTGTTCTCAAATGCATAGAGAGTAGCTATAAGTGCTGTGTGCTAGGTCTTAGGATGTGCAAAGAGAGGCGCAAAGTCCTTCGAAGCAAAAAATAGGCAGAGCCTCTGGTGGTGTATTTTTGTTTCTCTTGCTTTATAGCACTTTCATCTAAGGCAAACAAGTCGGTTTTGTTGATGTAATATAAAACGCAAGAACTTGACAAAACTTATCTCTATTTATTAACACAATTTGCAGCATATTTACTGTTTGTCCAGTCATCAAGCGCCCGCCCAGTGATGTCATATCCACTGCTAAAAACTGCCACTGTATGGTGACACCGTCAGCACCATAAATTTGTTTTTGCGAGCTAATTTAAATATTAAAAACTGGAGTATATGCGGTTCAACCGATGCTAATAACATAGCTATAACTCATTCTATGCAACCAATGGGCAAAACAATGAACTGATTATGTGTTTCGGGGCCCCTTTAATACGACTACGACACGACTATGCACAGGTAGGGCTGCAAAGACAACAAAGCATTCGGCCGCCGCTGACCCCGCTTCCTTCGCCATTACCTCTTCGATGCTCACCCTCCCTCGCACTGCTGATGATGATGACTGTACGGATGGCCTACGCTGCATTATTTTTACGGAGCTATGTCGAATGAACTGATGCATACTAAAATTTGTCCGAATTAAGGCGAACACCTTTAATGGTTCATACTTGCGGCTATGACCTTGTCTGGTCTCAGGTCATGCCTGGTCTCAAGTCATGTCACACTGATGTCGTGTCACCGTCAACTTGATAAGAAAAAAAATATTTGTGCACGGCGGGATTCGAACCACCATCCTTCCGTTCCGCAGCCGAGCGTAACGACTACTCTACTTCCTCACAACGCATTTGTGGTTTTCTTTGTCTCACCATAATTTGTCTAGTGTAAGGAGCCCGTTATAATTAGTGGTACGGCCAGGGACACTTTCTTTTTCGTTCTTTTTATCGTCCCACAATAATTTTTGTCTGGTGTAAGGATGCGGGAGAGGGTTTGCCGAAAGGCGTCGAATCATACGGATGCCTCCCAAATGCCCTCCAGTGTCTCCAGCATTTAAGATTCACAAACAATTATGTACTTTTACCACCCATCAGTGACACAAGCAGCAACACCACACTAAAGGCTTTCGCCTCACCGCACAAAGTGCCCCCGTGAATTTTTAACAAGAATTTCACCATATAGACTCCTGTATATCTTTTAGGGACCAGGCTCGCAGGACGAATTATCTGATTTTTTTAATTAACAAGGGTTGAATTAACGAGTTTTCACTGTAATGATAAAAAGATTTCAGAATTAACATAGTAAATACACTCAACAATGATATTTATGTGCTTTTACAAAGGGAACTCATATGAACAAAGCAATCTTCAAACAGAATCACTATAAACAATCCATTCATTTATTCAAAGAAACCTGCCATCTTTTTGCTCATACGGCACAAGCTCTGTAAGGTGAACAATTGTATTTTTTCAGCTTGTGCAATGAGCACCAGTAATGCTGTTAACAATGACTGACTAAGTTGCATAGTTTGCTGATAAAGGACGGGGCATACACACAGCACACAAATTTATTGGCTCGGCCTGTGTACAGACATTTTATGTCATCGTTGTTCAGCCCATCCTTGTTGCTGCAATTTTTTTTGTCGCCAATGCTGGCAAAAATGTCTTCTAAGCTCACCTCCACTGGCATTAAAGCTGTATTATCGCATTCGATGTAATGTAAAAAGTTATAAGCTGGTCTGTGGGAAATTTGTCTGCGTACTTTGTGAGCGGTCATTGCATGTGGATTTATTGTAAACGGGCTCAGCTGATACTCCCATGAGTAGCTTATGTCAGTAACCTGGCTCTCTATTCGTTCCGGGTTGAAAACTAAGGGAATTGCCGAGTAGCAATGGCATGGATTTCTGTGCATGTTTTCATGTTTAACGAAGAGGCTGCAACACTGCATGGTTGAAGACACGGTGCTGCTCTAGCTGCCTCACATGTTCAGTGCATAATCTGCACTCTTTTTTTTTTTTTTCCCTGCATATAGATTGAAGCCCAACCAGTGCAAGAATAGGTACACGGACGTACTCTGCTTTGACCACAGCAGGGTTGTTCTTTCCATGAGGAATGAAGATGACTGCAGCACCTACATCAATGCCAACTTTGTGGATGGTTACCACCAGAAAAATGCTTTCATATCAACCCAAGGTGTGGAACCTAGTGTGCTTTTCCATGCCACCCAGTTCAAGCTAGTGAAATTGATAATGATGTCGAGAGATTTATAGACTCTGTGACTACTGGCTGGAAGTGATACATATGATTCATTTTTCTGGCCTTTTCTAGTTTATGAAATTTCTGCAGTGAATGTAGCCTGTGTGTGTCATTAGATTGCAGTAATCATCTGATGCTGGTCAGGTTAAATTTGTCCTAAGTGTCCCTTTAGAGATGTGCTGCAGGTGCCTATACTCCATCTCATAAGTCCATTGCAGCACTATGGAAGCTAAAGACCTCCTGAGCCAATCAGGAGAGTGCACTAAACGTGTTCCTCTGCACCTCATCATCTGCTCGTCATCTGCTCACAGTGTATGAAGATATGGTTGGAAAAGAGTATAAATAGATGCTGTCTATGTATCGAACATTGAAGGTACATTAGGCAGTTTTAGAATAGTTGTTGTGCTGGGTTTGGGGGGGGGGGTTTAGTGGCGCATAAGCATCTGAGGCTATCATGTTCCAAGCTCATGTTTTAGAAGAGTGTATGCACGCTTATGTACACTAAACGCAAGCGTTATACGCGATGTTACACTGTTTGCTGCGCGTGCAACTGAAGACACAACGATACCGGTTTTTGCTTTATGGCGTTTAACGTCCCAAAGCGACTTGGGCTATGAGGGACGCCGTAGTGGAGGGCTCCAGATAATTTCGACCACTTGGGGTTCTTTAACATGCACTGACATAGCACAGTATACAGGCCCCTATCGTTGTGCCTCCATTGAAGTGCAGCCGCTGCGGCTGGGATTGAATCTGCCTCTTTTGGGTCGGCAGCCGAGCACTATAACCAGTGAGCCACCATGGCGGCATACAACGTTAACTTCATTCAGCCTAGTGGTGCCATTTGCTCTCTTAACGGAAACCATTTTTATAACAAGCTGGCACTCCTTTTAGGCCTAGGAGTGGAAGAATCATCACTTGAAGTAAAAAAAAATAAAAAGTATATTGCTCATGGGTAATGCTGTAAGCGAGTTGAAATAAAATGAAAGTCCTACGCACTATTTATGATGAGTGAACACAATGAAAAACCAAGTCACAATGATGAATTCACTCCAAAACGAGGGATTCTTTCTCTAAGCATGCCACCATGGTGGAAAAGTTGTTTCAGCGCACGCTGAGCTTGGGAAATAGCGTAAATTATGGGATGATTTGAATTGCCATATTTGCTCACGTAAGCTGTGCACTTTTTTTTTTAAATTTGGGCTTCAAAAAGGGGGTATGCAAATTACACGATTTCAAGAACTTGTTCTATAAAAAACTACTAAGATCGTAATGCAAAATATATACCATATATTGTTACCTATGCACCGACTCCCCCAGCTCGCTCACCTTGCTGGAAAAAAATAACAAGAATTGACTTCACATATAAGGCGTGTACCTTCTTCCGCCATGGCCCACATTATGTAGTCCCCAGCGGGGAGGCATGAGGGCACATGCGCAGCTCAAAACAATAAATGAACAACAATACAATCACTAGCATTCGGAAGCAAGTGGAGATAAAAGGCGATAAAACGTTGCCTTTGCATGTGGCCTGCCTGACTAGCGGCAAAGTGAACAGCAAACAGTTCCGCAGTTTCGGATTCCGGCATGCTCAGGAGGTTACCAGAAATGTGCTCTTGCAACTTTTGTTCCGGGAACGTGACTGCCAGTGCGAGCAATCCGGTTAAACGGTGCGCAACTCATCTTCTTACCACTCGCGTATTTCACAGCCGCACACGGCAACATTGCTGCAGCAATCTTCCCAAGTCTGCCTTGCGTGCACTTGTGTGCATGTTGATGGTCTGTTACAGCAAGGAGTGCAAAATGTGAGTGTGAAAGTTTAAAAAAAAAACACAGGTAATAAATTAGGGATGCACAAATTATGCAAGTGCGCAAATTACGTGAGTAAATATGGTAGTGTTTGGTGTATGCGCATGGAACATCGCCTCTGCACTCATCGCAGTCTTGGTAGGGCTGCAAGTCTACTACTGAGATGGAGCATAGCTGGTAGGTTTACGTTGCTCAGGATATTGAAAGGTCCTCAGGAAGCGCATCAAGGGGGAAAAGAAACAAGCTTACTGTAAGTTTAATCCATAGCAGTTCAGTTGCAGCCTAGTTTGTAGACACTGATGGCAAAAGACAGTGCCTGCAGCAAACAATCTGCTGCTTCAATTGCTTGAACCTATGTTTTGCAATAATTGAGAGCCGGCTGTTGTGATTTATAAAGCTGAGTGTGCCAAGCACTGTTTCCAGCTGTGTCTCTCTCAAAGTATATGTACAGCATCAAAGAAATTGTATGCTTCCCCTCTCAGAAAATATGGCTGGCAGTTTAACAGAGCTAAGCACGACGTGTTGTGCAAAATTACAGCTTTTTGCAGGTGGACATTACCACCACGTACCTGAAAGCGCAATTGAAATATCTACTGACCCAGGGTGCCAGTTATGCGTGTTTTAAACCTTTTCATCGTCAATGCCAGTTTACCCAATGTATGCCGGCAGCGCTTCTGCAGCAATTTTGTCAACGGCAACATGTATGGCTCTAGTGCCATGTTTCTGCCACCGAAGTCCACGCCAATGCACGCAGCGCATGTCTCTCTGTCACTGGTGCCACATAGGTCAAAGTGCGAATATTAGTTTGATAGTAGTATTAGTTGATGAAAAAGATGTGCAATGTACAGCGCAAGAGCATGGTACAGTTTAACACTAAGAGTGCTTTCACACTAAAAAAACAAATTAGCACAAGGGTGCCCTTGTTGAACAAACATCACAATGCCAAGAAATGCAGGCACAAAAAACTGATGGTCTTGTTCAATATCTGCAGAGCAACCAGTATCAGTGTCATGCTTTCTTCATGGAGTGACTTCAATGAAGTAATCCGGGGTTTGACGGAATGCCGTCTGTTCAGGTAGTAGCATGGTTGAACAAGTCCACTGACCAATTATCAAAAAACAGTTGGCGTTTTGTACGGGTTCCTTGTTCACAATGAAGAACCGGACGAGTAAGAAGCAGCTTAAGAAGCTTTGAAAAGTCGACGCAATGATTTTGTGTAAGTTGGGTGAAGAGTCCCCTTAGTCCTGTCGATAGTGTGCGGCATTAACTGTATGATCAGTGATTCCAGGTGCAGCCATGCTGAGGGGCTTCTTTCGGCAGCAATGATTGCTACGTCATCCCAAGCGATTTCATGCCCTTCTTTTTGCGCGTGTTCTGCTACAGCGTTTGACGCGGTCCGATTCCTGGCGACATCATTGCGGTGCTCTTTTAGCTGCCTTGGTAAATTCCCCATCTCACCGATGTAGATGGGAGTGGCAATCATCACACGGCATCTTATATACGATACCCGGAAACTTTGAACGGGGCAAAGCATCCTTCACATTAACAAGAGCCCCACGCAATTTGCTAGTAGGCACTTGGGCAGTATGCACATTGTGCTTCTTGAAGACGCATGCCAAGGCTTTGCTTATGCCTGGGATGTACGGAATGGCCGCGCATTTTGGTCGAGATGAAGTTGAAGTCAGGCTCAGTCAAGTTGAAGCAAACTTAGAAGTATTTCTCCATACCTAATTTAGGCAGGATTGCAGCAAGGGAGGCTCTGATTTTGTGAGTTGAGTTAAGCAGCCTGTGGAAGTTCAAGCCTTTAGACATCTAAGCTGTGGAGCAACAGAGGTGCAGGAGCTTTGATAGAAGTGTAGTGAAGCGAAGTCAGTGGATGCAGAGCTGAGTTTCTTTTCAAAATGCCAGATGACATCAGCCGTAAATGAACTGCATTAGAATCTTAATGATATGATCATGGTTGATACAAATTTCGGGGTAGTACAAGTCTGTCAAATTCCCTGACTGGATTGTATTTGTACATTGTGCAAAATTTTGAGTGTTCTGAACACTCCTCGAACGCATGAGCCACAACTGCGCCCTGAAGGACTGTACACTACCTCCACATGGCTGACGCACGGTAGCACACAGCTCATACATTACCAATGCCGCGATCGCCAGTTACGCAGAATGCACTGCGAGCAATGAGCAGTGCCATATGGCCAGCACATCGCCGACATCGCGATTGCCTGTTGATCGGTTAGCACCGCGAGCAGTGAGAAGTGGCTCGCGGCCAGCGCATTGCTGTCATGAGTGGCCGGTGGCACGCAGCCATAAATCAGTCCCATCAGCCATAAGCGGATCTGCGTAAATATGTTTTCCGTGCTTCTGCATGCAGGTTTGGTTCATTTTGGATACGAATATTTTTCGCACCCTCGTGAGATCGTGTCATCGAGATTCTATTGTAAATGCAATGATATGTGGTTTTTGAGAAGGTAGACACTTGCTGTATTTACCCGAATGCTATGCGAGGATCGACTTTGCAAGTATGAAACAGGAGAAAATTAATAAATGCGATAGTAACGTGAGGAAAGTGTGCTGAAAATTGATAGGCGATTACTAACAAGCACCTAAAAAAAAATTGGCTGTGGTTTATCTCTGGTTAAACCTGGAGTGACGCGAGAGCGAGAGCTCCTCTTGGTTTCGTTCCAACGCTGAGCCCTGGCTTCTTTCAGAGCTGCTGAGCTCAGCTCGTCCTCTCCTCCGCTCTCCGTCTTTGCCCCGGCGGCTCCGCCGAGCCGCCTAGTTATACAGCTGCGACACCTCTCCCCCCATTTGACACGGCACATGTGCACAGTTGTTGCAGCTCGGTTTCGCCGCCGCGCTGCTGGCAGCAGCAGCTGCCCCGCACCACGTGACCAACCGGCTCAAGGCCACGGTGCCGCCACGGTGCTGCCACGGAGCTCAAGGGGTGCCATGCTGAAGGCTCGGAATATCTGGCATAGTGTAGCTCTCGCTACAAAAATGGCTTTCTTGTGACTTGTCTTTGCAGGAAGGCTAGTGCGTGCCTTCAAGCCTTAACCTAGTGCAGCAGTTGCTGCCACTCTTATTATGGGAAGGTTTCATGCTCCCTTCTTTTTCAAGAGAGCCACAAAAATGCTTATCAGAGAAAACTGGTACAGTCAACACGAATATCCGCTGTGCCATCACCGCATCGACCATGTGCTTTAGAGGCCTCATCGTAATAACGAAACTTCTAGTTGCTCAACCGCACAGTGAGCCATGTCTCCTGAACATCAGTGATTGTTCTCGGCAGCATTTTAATGAGCCGTCATGTAACGCGTGGAGGCACCGAAAAATTGCCTGGCAGCACGCAAGTTTGAAGTTGTCAAAAAGTGCGTCAGTTTCTGATGATAGAAGCAGAAGCAGCAAGAGCGCCTCTTCACATGCAATAGCAGTGCCAAGCTTTCCGTGCACCCGAATCGGATTAGTACCATTATCATACGGCATTGCTGGCACTGCAGACGTTGAGGGTGTCTACTGAGTCTTAATAGAATGAAAGAAGACCTTTACGTCTTGAGTGTTTCACCGTGTTTCCTCGGAATGATGCGTAGCGTTCGCACACTGAGTGCAAGTTCACCTTCTCCGATGACTAGTTCCTCTCTGCTCGCCGCTGCTTCAATATGTGGTGTGCCGTGCTGGTTGCCTTGGTTAAATATTTGTGGATCGGAGCTCTTATTGGTCGACCAATACGGCATTCAAACTTTTTTTTCTTTTGTTCCCTTTTTTCCGGCTTCCAAAGTGGAGGTTGATCTGTATGACGCTACCAACAAATACGAAAGTGAAAACGGCATGGTACACCATTTTCTCTGCGTATTATTCGATTATAATGCAAGGGGCGACTCTTCACTTCCAATTTCGGTAAAAATATGGAATAAATATGGTACTTTTAATTGGAAGGCAATACCAGCTGTTTTTTTTTTATTTGTTGGCATTCCGTAGAGTTGGGCTAACAGGGCCTCTTCATTTCTTTTTTTTTCTTTTCCAAGGACCCTTGCCAAAGACATACACAGACTTCTGGCGCATGATCTGGGAGCAGCGGTGTGCTGTGATCGTCATGACGACAAGGACGTTTGAGAGAGGGCGGGGCAAATGTGGCCAGTACTGGCCACCTGGGGAGGCTGGTGCCTCTATAGAGCTGGAAGACCTGTTCAAGATCACTGTTTTGGCCAAGGACCCAAAGCCAGACTATGTGGAGGCGCAGCTGGAGCTGTACAACTGTGAGGCAAGTGTGCGCCTGCCTCCATGCCACATCGCATGTCGCTCATTTCGCTTGCCAGGTCCTGTCTTCCTTCCCACCTTTCTTATTTCTGTTACGACTGTGTGCGACTTACATTGCTGCTTTGTGTCCTGTTTCTGGGCTTTATGTTTGAAAGCAGCAGATTCTTCACAAAGCACATTATCTAGATAATATGTAGTTACTCACGGCTATTACCCAGTGACTACTAGCCACTGCCACTGCAAGCCACTTCCACTGCATTTAAAGTCTACAGAAGGCGTAGCCATTAGCTCAGACTTTAGAGGATTAAATTATTCTAAAACAGCAGAGTTCAAACTTTATGGTGTTTGTTTCATGTGTTCAGTGTTCTTCATGAATGGGTATGCATAACTCAATAAAAATGTATAGTCCTGTGCTATTTCAGCAAAACCTTGTTGATACATTCCAGGTTCATATGCTGAAATTCGTGGACGTTAAAAATGTTTCACAGAGTTACGCTACATGTCTCCCGGTTAATGCGTTCCCAGATAACACGTCTTCCTGGCTACCATGTTTGAAATTTTTTGGCCGTATAATACATACAAATGAGCCGAACGTGAGGGCACGCAACATGAAGAGCTGAAATGTAGTGGCGGTCACTTGCCGTGGTGGCTTCTCTGCAGTGCCTATGTGCGAGGAGGCAAAGCGCCACCATCAACCAAAAAAATACTAATAAAAACATCGTGTCAGCATACGAGACAGCTGTTTTGCGGGAACACGAAATGAAAAGGAGAAACACTGCAGTTTCTTTGTGGTGCTTAAGGGCAAGGGTTAGAGCATCTGAGAACTACAGCGATACGCTTAAACAGGTTGTCCCACATAACGTGAGCCAAGGTATTAAAAATGAAAGAAAATTCGGACGCGAATTGAACCGAATGCATAATGTTGGCACCAGCCTAGAATTCCTCAGGCTAACTAACTGACTAGTTATGTTTAATTAATCATCTTTTTAAGCATTGGCTGCAGACCCGAAGTGTGATTGGCAAAGTTGTAGAGCACCTTCAGAAACCTCTAAAAAAATTGTTTCCTACACGATGTATCTCTCGTGGTCTTTTTTTCCGCGTTCCAAAGAAAGCCCGCGAAATATGAAAAAATACCACGTGACGGGGCGCTTGCACTCTGTTACTGTGCTGCTGTCAAGCGTGCGGTGGATGAACAAGGTCGGCTGCAGAGAGACTGTGTTCTGAGACAGGGCGTTATGCCTGATGTAGATATCCTGGCATGCGGCTCTTATCACATGACGCCGCAAATGCATGCTGCTGGCTGAGCGTTGCCGAAGCGATAAAGCGTCAAAGGCTATGAAAAAGACAAGAAGAAAACAGCGTTTTGGTTTTGCTTTGAAGAAGGAAAGGGTGAAGCGCGTGAGAACGATGGAAGGCGATGACGGCTGCTACAATTTTGCCTTTGTATACAAATTACCTTCTAGTAGTTTCCGCATTGAACGATGATACTGCAACTTTAAACCTTGGGTTTGAATAACAGCAGATAAATCACAGGGGTACAGAACTGAGTAAAGGTAAAAAAAAGAAAAACCTTGGCTATATTCAAGAAATTTACGCATGTCTTCTTCAGACGATTACTCTTTTCGCAATGGCCTCGCCCCCTCTCCTTCTCACAGTCTGTCAAATGTTATTTTTTGATCTCACACCCCGCATCTGCACTTCGCTTCGTGGTCACAGTATCGAGTGGGCGCGTCTCGCTCCACGCTTGCGCACCATGACCAGAGTTGTACATGGTGCGTTGCTTTAGGTGCAGTGCGTCAAGTGGACTTTGAAGGCGGGCAGTTGAGCTATTTCAACGCTGGCATCCAGATACGCGTCCGAGCTCAATGATGATTGTGCGTGCATATGAAACGCTGAGACAGACTTGGAGTTTTATGAAGAAACAACATAAATCTTCAATCCTTGGCGAGGACATGGAGACAGATATTCTGTACAAATTTTCTTCAGACCAACGTGCAAGTGTTCCTAGTGTGGTGTTGAAGCTGGAGTGTGAAAGACTTCAGTGTGGAGAATACTGAAGAACAGACAACCTCATCCACGCCACGTGCAGATGCACCAGATCTTGGAGCTCCGCGATTTCCAAAATCTGAAAGATTTTGCAAACTGGATTTTAATTCAGACGGAAAAGGACCCAGGCTTTGTGAAAAAAATATTGTGGACCGATGAAGCTGCCGTCTCACGTAATGCCCATGTGACCATCCACAGCGCTCATTATTGGAGTGACGAAAACTCCCACTAGGTTTTGAAGACACATCAATATCAGTGGTCGGTTAATGTGTGGGGTGGAACTTACAGTGGCACTATCATAGGCCCCGTGTTTTTTGATAACCTGCTTGTGGGCGAAAGATGTCAATGATATCTTTGATGGGGCACTTGAGGATTTTCATCGCAAAGTTCCATAGGCTAAGATCAAGGATATTTGGTATCGGCGTAATGGTGCTGCTGCGCACGGCAGCAGATAATTTTGCAAATGGCTGGCTGAA
The DNA here is from genome assembly GCF_052857255.1 of Amblyomma americanum. NCBI lineage: Eukaryota > Metazoa > Arthropoda > Arachnida > Ixodida > Ixodidae > Amblyomma > Amblyomma americanum. The sequence continues at coordinate 187,132,196 of NC_135499.1, read as the reverse complement.
ATCTTCCCGCAGCAGTGGATTGGATAGCATGGGCCCATTGCTTGGCTGGCACGGTCAGCAGATTTAACTCCGCTCGATTTCTTCCTCTGGGGCTACGTCAAGGATCAAGTATATCGGACACCAACCACAATATCAGAGAACTAACCTTGAAAAGCCGACCTATCAGAGAAGCCGACCTTGTTCATCTATCGCATGCTTGATAGCAGCACAGTAAGTGAGCGCAAGCGCCCCGTCACGTGATATTTTTTCATATTTCATGGGCTATCTTTGGAACGCGGAAAAAAGGACCACGTGAGATACATCGTGTAGGAAACAATTTTTTGAGAGGTTTCTGAAGGTGCTCTACAGCTTTGGCAATCACACTCGGGGGTCTGCAGCCAATGCTTAAAAAGATGATTAATTAAATATAACTAATCAGCTAGTCAAGGGGAAAATAAAAAATAGCCTGAGTAACTATAGGCTAGTGCTAACATGCATTCAGTTCAGTTCGCGTCCGAAGTTTCCTTCATTTTTAAAATCTTTGCTCAAGTTATGTGCGACAACTTGTATACGAGTGCATCATTGTGTGTAAACACAGTGAGGAAGCTGCGGCGGCTTCTCTGCACTGTTGAGATGTAAAGGGGCGAAGCACTCGAAAATGACTAGGACATAGGCCTGTGCAAATTTAATTTAATTTATTTAATTTATTGAACCCTCAGGTTCAAAGGCATTAAAGAAGGGAGTGGTTACAAGATAAAAATGCATAAACAGATGCAGTACATAATAACAAAGTATTTTCATCCTCTTGTTATACAATGTTAGCTAGTGCTCTACGAATGTGCTGGTTATCACTGATGTCGGCGATATCTGCGGGAAGGTGGTTCCATTCACATGATGTATGAGGCAAGAAAGCCGGAAATGCTGTTATAGTGTTACATGTTTCAATGCCAGCTTTGTGACAATGATCGATGCGGTTTGACCCGCGAAATGAGGGAAATGGGATGGTCATGAAATGAGTAGTATGGGATGATGATACAGTTTATGAAAAATGCTCAGACAAATTATCTGCCGGCAGGATGCTAAAAGAGGTAAACAAAGATTAGCTTTCATGCTTGTTACACTCACGGTACGGTTAAAATTGAATAAGGTAAAACGAGCAGAGTTATTTTGGACCAGCTAAAGCAAAGTAATTAGTTTTTCATGATAGGGATCCCATATGGTGGCAGCGTATTCCAGTTTAGAACATATTAGTGTTTTGTAAAGTAATACTTTCAAGGAAGATATGCTTTGGAAAAGTTACGGCGCCCGTAGCCCAACATGCGGTTAGCTTAGTTACTAATGTACTCAGTATAGCGCATCCAGTTAAGGTCAGCAGAAATATGGATAGCCAAGTATTTATATGAAGTGACTGCTTCTAAGGGAACATTATTTAGGTAGTACACAGGTGGAATGTTGGCACTTGATATTCAAATAATTTGACACTTATTAGTGTTAAGTTCCATAAGCCATTCGTTACACCAAAGAGAAAATGTTAGGGAGATCGCGCTGAAGAAGGTTAGCTTCGTCGGGGGATTTTATTTCGCGGAAAACTCTGCAGTCGTCAGCAAACAAAAGAATGCTAGATGATACAATGGAAGTAAGATCATTGATGTAAATACAAAATAAAAGGGGTCCAAGCACTGACCCTTTTGGCATGCCCAAGTAAACTTTGCTGAAAGGTGAGTTAAAATTGTTAGCAGGGGCGAACTGCGATCGGTTAAGAAGAAAGTATTTAATCCATTTCAGAACGTTGTAGTCGATATTCAGTTGAGTTAGCCTTAAAAATAATAACCGGCGACATGCCTTATCGAATGCTTTAGAGTATTCAAGGAAAATGCAGTCAGCTTCTGATACGTGATCTAAAATATGGTGATGTTTGATTGTGAAGATGGCAAGTTGGGTTTTGCAAGAAAATGACCTCTGAAAGCTATCCTGTGCGGTTGTAAAAAACGAATTATACTCGAGAAATTTAGCAAGGTTAGTGAAGATTACGTCTTCTAATAGTTTTCAGCAAGTAATAGTGAGCGAGATAGGGCCATAATTTGTAGGCCAGGCTCTATTTCCTAATTTGAATAGTGGAACCACCTTTCTGACTTTTCATTGTGTTGGCAAAATGGAAGTATCGAGAGTCTGCTGAAAAATCTTGGTTAGTATTAAGGAGCTGCAGGTGATTGTGTTTGTCTAAAAAATTTTCCATTAATGCAGTCAAAACCGGGCAATGAATGAAATTCGAGGTCATGAATAAGTTTAGCAACGCCATATGAATCAATGAAAATTTGAAGCATAGATGGGTAATTATACTCGAGTGGAACAGGATGTGTGGTGTGTTTGGTGCACGAGAAGTTCTGAACAAATGTTTTGTTAAGTACTGATGCGCATAAATGAGCTGGAATAGGGTCCCCTGACGTGTCAGTTAAGTTAATAGATTTTTCGGTATGTGGGTTGATGACGCGCCAAAATTTTCTAATGTTGGTAGATAGCATGGATGGTAAAGTGTTAGGAAGGAACTTATCTTTTACCTGTTTAAGCGCAGTTATATAGGCACCAGTGGCAGCCTTAGCAAGCGTACGACACCATAGACTTACATGGGCGTTGGCTAGGACCCTGCTGGCAGTTCGTATTATCTGGATTTCCGAATTAATTGGTGTCGAATTACGAGCTTTTACTATTATATTACAACTTGCAAAGGTTCCTGTTCATTGCTGTCTGCACCAGTGACAGCTGCCATGATCGCCTCGTCAATGAGGTCTTCATTTGTCATGTCTGCATCGTCAGCGTGCAAGAATTCTTCGACTTAATACGCTGCAATCATCGCCGTCATCACTGCACTGGCGGGAGCTTCGAGCGCCTCTGCGTCACTGGCATCAAACCCGTTTTCGTGGAGCAGTTCTTATGGGAAATCCAAGGAGCGTGCAGAACCAAGGGTGCGGTGACAGCTGACAAGAGAAAAACCATGCTGGCAACGCGCGTGCACCGACTGATTGGGAGTACGCATGGTGCGCGTGGCCAATGCAGCAACGCAGCAGCTCGCCTGACGTGGTGCCGCCTGCCCTTGGAACACGTGAAATCTGCAAAGCGGAGACCGTGGCCAAGTTAGCAAAGAACAAGGGCAGATGGGACAATGCACGCGCTGCCACTGCCAGCCGTAGCTCAGAATGCAAAAACAAAGAAAAATGTGCCGCTGCATTTCCATTCTGCGAGCGGCGCACCCCTCAGAAACGCTAATAATGGACTGCTCCACCAGTGCTCCCTACTATGCTCCCTACTTTCTTCTCTGCATGGGCCTTTTGCACAGGGGAACGCATCCATTGTTTCTCCTGCCTGCATCACTGTGACAAGAAAGCATCCTCGGCGCGCCTGGTGGCAGTGTCTCCGAATGGGTGGTCACGGGTTCTTTTGCTTTCGCGGTGTCGCTGTGCTGGCTCGGTCCGTCGGGTCGGCTCCACACACGCACGCTTTTGTGTTGTAAGCGTGGTTTTGTTGGTGCGGTTGTAGCATTTTCATGTTTGTTTTTTTTATGGTTACACTAAATGACCAGATTTAATTGTTATGACCAATAATGTGTTATGACAGCATTGCTGTGAGCGGTTTATTTTACCATGGAACACATGGTAGAACTGACGGTGCCGTGACTGATCATTGTTATATCCGATATATTGTTATAACCACTATTGTTATAAGTTATACTATGTATAGTGCATGAAAGCTTGCTCTCATTACTCTGTCTCTTTCTCCTCTCGCTGATGCAGAGCCAGGAGTCACGCTCTGTAAGCCACCTGCAGTTTACGAGTTGGCCGGACTATGGTGTGCCTGATTCGGCCTTGGCCATGCTGGCCTTCCGAGGAGTGGTGCGTGAGAAGCAGGCTCAGGCAGTGGCCTCCATGGAGCCCAAATGGGATGGGCATCCCTTGGGGCCACCCATTGTGGTTCACTGCAGTGCTGGAATTGGTCGCACCGGTACGCTGTGAGATGCCTCCCCCCCCCCCCCCCTTTTATTCACAGAGCCTTCTGTCGTTGTAAAATGTAGAATTTGTAGTTCATTTCTGTGATGACCCTTTGGCAGTGCTTTCACCTCATGAAATGCATGGTGTCTGATCACAGCTGTTAGCAAAATGGACCATCAAGCAGCAAATGTGCACTTGCACTCAACGCTTTCACAGTCATGCCCGAAATAATTTGAGACAATTCATTACGCACTCTTTACACACCAAGGCCTGTGCAGATATACCATAATTTCGAATATTCAGTCAAATAGTAAAGTATTCGATATTCTATTCCATCCAAATGTTTCGTATTAGAAACCTCGAAGTATTATTCTCACGTGAATGACGTTTCTGGGACACTTGCTTTGCGTGGTTTTGGCTCAATGTACAGTCTTTGTCAAAAGCATAGAGCCCAAGAGGTCTGCTTCTGAGCCCAGCAGCGCGGCAAACCCCCTTAGGCTGTATATTTCTGACAAAGACCGTACCTCTTCCGGAATGGCACTGCGGCATGCGTGCGCAGCCAAGGCCCCAACTTCGTGGAAACTTCCCAGGCGTATGCTCCGCATGCCCACGTGTATGCCAGGGTCTGTCTGCGCATGCATGCAGCAGCAGTCGTGAGCAGGGACAAGCGTGGCTCTTAGATTTGTGCCTGCCAGGTGTATGTGCATGCGCTGGAACCGGCACGGCACCATGCATCATTTAGAGTACGCATGGGTTCCCTTGACTTCCGTGAGACGAGTTTGAGCTGACTGCATTTGCTGCAGCCACCCTTCTCTGTCTGAAATTCACTAATCAAGCGCAATGGCACAAACATGAGAAGGAGCTGGCACATAGAGACGGGCGCCGCTTTCTGAGGCATGTAGCGCATACAGCTAGCAGACGTCTGTGGAGTCACCACTTAAAAGCAAAAGTCGTGCTTCGGCACAATCACCATTAAAGCCAGCTGTTCAAGATCTCACAAATAGGTCTCACACCTCACAAATACGTCGGTTCCGCATGTAGATTGTGGGGTTTGATAAGGGGGATAAATACGTCCCCCCCCCCCCCCCCCCCCCAACCGCGACTGACACAGTTCAAAACCGCTCGGACCCCACCTCGTGATTGTGCGCGTTACCGAGCGCACGCAGACCACAGTAGGCCTTGTTCTGAGGGGGAACAAAGGAACAGCACTCTGGCTGACACAAACAGGCATTTATTGCTACAACAGCAACAATGCTAAGGAATCGAGATCGTCCGGCTCACCAGCAAGGTTACAAGCGAACGTTCGCCCATGCTAGGGCAAGGGAGAAACTCGGTGCCGGACGGGACGACCTAGAGGGAAGAGGTCCCCACTAGGCCTCGCCTCGCTGGCAGAGAGCAGAGCGCCACGCTGACACATCTGCACGCGACCAGTTTGGTCAACAGCCAAATCAAGTTATTGAATCGAACATTTTGCACCACCAATTCATACTATGCTTGTCCACATGAAGTTTTTGTGCCGTCCACCAGCTCGTTATTCACAGCGAGGGCTGGAACAGCACCTTGCAACAGGGCTCCAGTGTGCCAGCAGCTATAGGAACCAAAAGGCCCAAGGGCCGGTGATCACGGAAACGCCACGTGACCTAGAATTGCGGCACCCATGCTCTCGCACTGTAGAGCGTTTATAGAAGGCGGAAAGCGAGACTGCTTTGTCCCCGGCAACTTGGAGCATCACACATTCCTTAGCTCACTGTTCACTAAGAGTTTTAATCAAGATGTAAACGGATACTATCGGCAAGAGCTGTGCCTGGCAGTGAAATGGCATGCATACCTTCAAAGACTGGAATGATGACATTGTTATTTGGCTGTCCGATTGTTGTCCATTGTTTCTTATTAATGGCAAAGGCTGGAATGACAACAGTCATGCTGCTTTGCATTCTTTTCGTGCAGGGACATTCATTACCCTGGACATATGCATCAAGCAGCTGGAGGAGGAAGGCCGGGTGGATGTACGTTCCACTGTGGAACGAATTCGTGCCCAGCGAGCGTTTAGCATCCAGATGCCTGACCAGTACGTTTTCTGCCACCTCGCTCTGTTGGAATTTGCCCTGCTCCGTGGGCTGCTCCAGGACGTTGCTTTGGATGGGTTTGATGACGATGACGACCGCGATGGCTCTGACTCCGAGTGATTTTTTTTTTTTTTTTCTGTGAAGCTAGGAGATCACCTTTGTTTTTCTTTTGCCATATGGACCCTCGGGTCAATTGGTTAGGAGTGTGGCATCAGTGCTTGCAATGCTCTGATTTCCTTTCACTGTCGCAAGTTGGTTGGGTTATGTAGGGTGAGGTGCAAGTGTCCAAAGCATGCGAAACCTGATTGAATGAGCACTCATGCTATTTGGTGACATAATGAGATAAGGCTTTGTAAACACTAGCCTGTGACAACCGAAAATGTAGTGTAGGCTTTATTTAGTCACCTGCAGACCACCTATCTTGAGAGATTTATAGGTTTGCCTTTACAATACTCTAGCGAAAGATTTTTTTTTCTTCTCATATGTAACTGCGTATTGTGAAAAGCAGAAAGAGGACAAAGTGAAGCCCTCAATTTGTGAGTGATAGGCTCATGCCGAGCATTGTTTTATTCTGTGCTGCATGTATGGCTGGGGCCAGTTTTTTTAGTTTCCCTACTACCCTGCTATGCTGTTCTTATACTTTGTTGAACTACCTGAATGTTGAAAAAAGCTGTTCATTGCTTGGATTAACCAAAGTAGGCCATGGCTGAGAATTGCAGCCAGTGTAACAGGCGCCACTTTTTTTTTTTTTTTTTTTTGAGTAGGCAACGGATTTAAAAATGTTGAGCAGTTCTATATATCTTTCCAGTTAGTGTTGTGCCTAAACTGTACAATACATGATGGTGGATGCTTGGAACATGAACAGTTTTTATGCTGTGCCATTCTCTTCGTAACGTGAATTACAGTCGACCTCACGTAAAACGAACGTGACGGTCACGCAAATGGCGTTCATTGTATCCGAATTTTGTTGCAAATGGACTTCCTATATTACTGCAAAAAATGCTAAGTCCAACAAAAATGGTGTTTATTTATATAAAGATATGTGCGTCTATTTCTTCAAAGCAAACTTAAATCGGGGCAGTGATCACGGGCGCGATCATGATCTTGTGCCGAGACCTTTGTGGCCAACAATCTGCTCTAGGGACGCTCTATAACTAATCACAGTTCCAGCGTTAACAGCAGCTGATGGCAAGTCGGCCTTCTTAATCAGACTCCTATCAGTCGAGGAGTGCTTGTACTGCGCGTACGCTGGCTTTGTTGGAGCACATCTGCGATGTCAACGTCCGTACCAATGAAGTCATCCCAGGAGATACCCAACCATCTGTGCATCAATAATGCGTTGCCGCAGATCCATATACATCTGATCACATGTGTTCTCAACAGCATCATCTGTCGTTCGTGGGCCCATGCAGCGATGAAGGTAGCCCAGCGCATGTGTGTACAGAATCTGTCGGCTGCACTGTCTACGGTCTGCGTGTTATCTGCATGTGGTAGCAGCTCAAACTGTGGAGAGCTGACTAGACAGGCAACGTATACCTCTTGACCAGCGGGATCAGTCAGGCATTCAAATTCTCAAGTCACTCCCGTTGGTTGACCCCCGACCATGCGCAGTACCTTCGCTTTCGAAGCTGCCTTTTATCATCCCTTTGCTGATGCTTTGCCCAGTCAACACACATGCACGGAATGCACGACCATGTAGGCGATCGCCGTGGGCTTGGCCAACAGTTACCTGCGGTTTCAATGCCGCCCTTTTCATTTCTGTTTTGTTCGCCATCTTCTTTCCGATATGGTGTCACGAGGGCTGAGATACACTATTTGGTCTCGGTGCATGCTGGAAGCGTGAGTTTTTTTACTTTCGGGGAAAGTTCCCGCCACTTTCTCGTTTGTTATAACTGAGTGCTGCTGCCAGCATTGTTCGTTGTATCTGAGTTGCATTGCCATTGCACTAATACATATTTTGTCACTAGTGCCACCATCATTTTACAATAATAGAGCGTTGGTCATATGTGCGGTTGTTACAGGTGGGCTCGAGTGTATTTGCTTCTAAAAGCTTTTGGGCATCCTTCTAAGTTCTTCAACTTTGCTACTTTTGTGCATTTCAGTTCATTTTGCTATCAAACTTTATCAGAGAAACATGGAACAATGTGAATGGAGAAAGGTGAAAACTAGCAGATTATACTCATATGTATCAGGGTGCCATATCCTCACTATTTTTGTGTTTGCACTGTGTGGTAGCCAGCTTGTTTTTTTTACCTGTTCTTTTTTTGTTTCTGGAGCAACTAAACTGTGCTGGTCTTGCATAGCACAGCCATTGTGGACATATCAGTATGGTATTTGTGCGATTCAGCAAAGTGCGTGTGGTTTAGTTTGCCCATACAGAGCATATCAGTGGTCCATCACATGGCTGTGTAAAGCTGCACAGGCTGTCCCATATACAGGATTTAACTTATCGGTTTAAACTGAAAAAAAAATATATATAAAAGTACGCCGAATTTCTTTTTGAAATTCAGCTTACACAGAAAAAGGTCGGTATTCTCTGCATGCGAGGAATGAATAGCTGGCTGTTGAGTGAGAGTTCAAAGTTGGAAATTAACTAGGTAGGGAAGCCAGGGGCGGGATGAGACAGTAGTATTGTTGGATTAGCAGCGTAGTTGTTCAATTCCCCGACTCTGCAGCCCAGGAAGCATCGCCTGTTTGCAGCCTGCTAGCTAAGCACCATAGGCATGCACAGGTTTCTCCATAAGGGAAGTTTAAGCTCATGGCAGTGCCCTTTCATGTGTTCTGAGTAGCAGGCAACAATGTGGTACAAAATTTACACCCCCTTCCCCATGTCTGCTAGGGGGGGGGCAACTGCCCCCCCTTGCCCCCCCACTGCACATGCCTACGCTGAGCGCTGTTTATTCACTACCATCACCCGCTTATAGCAGCTAGTCAGTTATGGCGGCTTATCAAATGCACGTAGCATGCAGACGCAAAATCGCTCATTGGCATCAGCTTGCAGACAATGTGATGCCACGCCCTCTCGCTCAACCCAGTGTGACAACCCATCGATGACATGTCGACCTAGTTCCTAGAAATAAATTTCCACTTACATTTTTGTCTGCCGGCTATCTCAGTTAACTTGCGTTACTTTTTAATGGTGATAGCAATTCCTTCTACAAGTACAGCTACTAGTACTACCATTTGCATGTAAATTAATAGTAAATAAACTGTTCATGCTGACAAAAACTGAAATAGACTCTAAGTGACTTTTGAACACATAGGATTGCCACATCAAATCACTGAAAAATAGTCTGTACAGTAGACTCCCGTTAGGATGAACTTGGATAAGATGAACAATGTGAGGCCTTTGCTTTGTTTCCCACAGGACTCAGTGTAAAAAAAATCCACTTAAGACGAACTGTTTCACACGTGATTTGGTTAAGGTGAACTTTCACAGCAGCTACGAACCACGATGACCCCGCGTGGCTTTGTGGAGCAAAGGAAAAATGTATAAAACACTTCCACGCAAGAAAGCGTGCCCCGATAAGATAGCTTCAGTGCAACTTAGCGTCGTTGTGCAGAGGAGCTGTCATGCCGGGCATGCTTCCTTGTGGGGAAGCTTTCTTGCTAATGCGGAAAAGGCAGGGCCTCTTCACTCCTGCTATGTGTGGAGCAGAGATGTTGGATCTCAGCATCGTGTGTTTGTCACATGCCACACGTTGCCACTGGCGGACTAAAAGGCGAGTAGGCGCAGTGTGCATCCGCTGACTGACATAGAGCTTAAACAGTTGGGAGCTGAATTTTTAACTGATATGGCAACGCAATACGTGTTATCGCAGCGTAGAGATGGCTGGATATCAGCGCTGCATGGGCGCTGCCTGTGGCAGACTGAAAGGCAGCAGTCCCTGCAGAAGGGAGTGAGCAAAAAAGAGATGGTGAAAAGAAGAAAACCAGACCAGTGCTATTTTCAAGCATGGTAACATGACTTTGCTTCATGCCCTCAGCTCACTTCATGAATAACGCCATGTATGTTCCATTTGCAACTATCCTCTCACTGCAAGGTCATATTATTCATTGTTTTCATGTAACACATATTTGTACACGCATAGCATGCTCACGTATCTTTTTGGAGGTACTTCTGTTAAGATGAACTTCTGATAAAACGAACAAATTTTCCGGTCCCTTCAAGTTCATCTTTAAGGTAGCCTACTGTAATTCATTCGTCGAAAATAGTATTCGCTGAAAAAAACAACAAAAAAACCTTGCATATTGAAATAAACATTGCAAAATGGCCACCAAATTCTCAAAAAATATAAACCGGAAAGTCTAACCCTTACCCATATATAAATATACCAGATATTTCAGGGAAGCCTGCCACTAATTATTAAAAACAGTGTTTTTGAGGTAAACAGAATCTTCTGGTGGCATTGTAATACCAGCGTTGATACCACATATCACACAACAATCTCTGCCCCACCTGAGCTGGAGCAGCGAAGTGGCGAGGAGCGGGGGGCGCCACAGCACAAGCAGGGCAGAGATTTTCGTGTGGTTTGGTCATCACGAAGTGACACGATTTGATTGATGTCGCTTTACGCTCCCTGCAGGCGCGCGGTTTTCAAAGTGTCAGAAATGGCCCAAATTAGTTGAGCCACAGCAGGGAGGGTAACCGCACTTTTAAAATGCTAACAGCTGGTATGGGTATTACTAATGACCGGCTACAAATCTAATTGCAATCGGGCATCTATCTGAGATAGTTGGAAAATTGACTATTGGAATTTAGTTGATCACTCTACTAGTTAACGTGATTCGCCTGATTTTTTGACGTCCGTCAACACTGGTATTACTATGCCACAAAAAATTCTCTACTTCAGAAATGGCAGGCTTCCCTGAAACACCTGTATAATTTTTAGTTGCTGCAAATAGCGAGATTGTGTGCTTTTTCTTAGTGTCTTAGTGCATATAGACCTAAGTTTAGGAAGCAGCTTTTGTTGTTGCAGAGCCCAGTTAAGCTTCAGGAAGGCACTTCGTGGCACTAATGAAATACTGCTACAAACAGCAACTTGTATTCGCATGTTATTAAACAGCGTTATAGCTGTGGACTAATGCATTCCTTGCTTTGCAGTGGTGCACACAAAGATCACTTATTATAGCTTGTTTTACTGCACTTGTGAAAATATTTGGCGAAATTTTCGTTCAGCTTGTGTTATGCACAAGTGACCTCAGCGAGTGCGAGTTGCTAGTTGTGCCTCTGTTAGCTAGTGCTATGATGTCATGGGCTTGCTTTGTGTTTTTTTTTCCTTTCTCGTACTGCCAAAGTTTTCCATCTAAGCCACTTTCATCTCAGTGTAGTGCAGTGGATACAACCTGCCAGTCACCATTCACTTTTTTTTTTCTTGAGTATATGCCAGAGGAATTCATGCAGAAATGTGGTGTAACCATGCAAGTGCTTTGTTACACTGCTGGAATACAACAGCATCTTGGTTTTAAAAATTCTTGCAGAATAACATTTTAGTATTTTCAGACAGCTTTGACCTCCTTTCACTTGTAGCGTTGTGGAAAATGGTGCTTCTTTGTACCTTCTCCGCTGAATGTATAAATAAGCTTCACGGTGTGATTGCTCCAGTTTGTTGTTGTAATTATTTTTGTCTTCGTTTAGTCTTCTCATGCAATGTTGTGGTGTAGCTTGTGCTCTTGTCACTGTCAAGGTGATGCTGACTGTTCGGCAATGTGCTGTGTGAAAAACCAGACTGTACTCTGCTGGGTACTGTAAGGAATTGCCACTCTGACCTCTCTGGTTGTAGTGCCACAGCATTGCTGGCTGGTTGCACTCTTGTGTCTGATGGTCCATAAAGCAGCAATGGAAAGTGCCGAGCCTGGCAATAACACTGATGCATGACACACATGTTAGGGGAATGTCTTATAAAGGCATGCCATGGACGAGTGCATGATACGGTCTGTGGTATGCACTTTGGTATAGCAGACTGGAAGGCAAGTCGTCACCATCGTGTATATTTGGCAAGCTAGACACCTTGGCAAAGTGTTTCTTGGTTAAAGGTGTTGTACTCTCACTGTTTGTCATTGGCTTTTATGCTTGAGTGTAAGCACAGTAGCGCAGTTGAATCCAGTGCTAACGTCTTTCCAGCAAGGTGCAATGAAGAACCCGAGCTGGCATGTGGAAGTAAGTTGGCATTTGATAAGTGTCCTGCGTACAAAGAAACTTAGATGCTTTCCAAAAAAATAAAATGCAGGTTATGTGAAGCAGCAAGTTAGTGAAGTGGCAATTGATTTTAAAAGCCAAATCAAATTACCTCATTTCTTGTCGTTTCAAATGATGCCATCACAGTGCTGTGTTTAGTTACATGGTTAAGTTAATTCTGCCAACAAGTTTGCATGCATTGAGCATCTTGTGCTGTGAACTTGCAAAAGCTAGTTCCATCAGGTTTTGCCAGTTGTCACTGGTGGCTCAAACGTTGTTTGCGTGAGCCTGCCCATTGAATCACTGACGTGACGATTTGTAAGGCTTTGGAACATCAGTTGCTACTACCACGTTCTTCTCTTCACTGTGGCCTCTTGCCTGCAAATGTTCTTGGCTTCTAGAATTTTACATTGCAGACTTCATCACACGTAACCGAAATGCGCATGACATACTAGTGCTTCTTTTAAGTGTCATTGCCCAGGAAACGGATATTGTGAAAAAGTAGTGTTGCTGCACTGCCACTGGAGATCAGAGGGAGAAAAGACAACAGAAGCAGGTTTGTGTTAAGTGTGATGAAGTCACTCACTTGCTGATGCAAAGTATGGGTTGAAATATCTTGTGATTAGAAGAGAAAGCAGGAGTGTTCATGTTTTATTTGTAGCGGATAGGATAGGTGACATGTCGTGTTCCTGTTTGTGAGTGATTATTGCAGCTTAGGCTGCTTAACTTGCATGTAGATGCCTCTGACTTTGTGTGCACTGGAGGCAGCAACAGTAAGTATTGCATTGCATTCCCTGGGTGGTGGCTTTGTTTTCCTGAGCACTGGCATTTTTTGCCTCAGGATCTCTTATAAAAATGATTTGTTTTAAAGTACGAAAAACTTTGTAAATATTGTAGCATTTTTTTTTGAGTGCATGAACGGGAAGCGGGCTGTTGTTCTCACGATGTCTGTATGCGTGCATGTGCAAACATCCAGCCTTGCCGTCAATTCTTCTCTCTGTAAAGGAGTGTTACATTTTGTAGCTTTCCAAGAACTATGTATAGTGTTTTATTTTTTGTTTTGTAAACGCAGGACGTCTATTTTTGCCTACTTAACTCCCAAGAAAACTGTCATTGAAATGCTGTAACTTGTCCGTAATATTCCCAGCCTGAACAGTGTGAGAGCTGTCATATTCACTGATGCATAACCAAGAGAAAAAAAAATGCAGGAGCAAACAGCTGACATGGTAGTTTGGTGGGACCGAACTTCTAGATGATATGGCAAATTATGTGGTATTCGCATGCAAAAATGTGCAGTACTTTCCAAGGATTCTCGTGCTACATGTCTTGCAACCGTAACAGGTGTGAACTGTTTGGGCAGGGGAAAGAACAGCCTGTTGCAGTTTTCCAAAGCTTCAGTAACGCCGTGGGCCCACTGCCCAATTCAGTGAATGTATGGCCCCCAGCAAAGTGGTCTGGAAGCCTCATAAAACACTGCATGTGTTGCACTGTCACCAGTCACGATTACAGTTATGATTACAGCTACCAGTGACTTACTTTTAAAAGTCTGCCGGGGAAACCGCCGTGTCGTGATTGTGTGTGCATGTGTGTGGTGGATTCCTTCCCCGTGTATTATCCTAGTCACGTTTTAGGTGCGTGAATTGTGTGCATTTAAACGCAAATCGTTTCTCATCACTTTAGCGTCGGTTTGCTGCCACTGGCCCTTGGGTATGCAGCGCCGGAGAAAAGGGACTTTCTTTCCCCATGTTGTTGACATTATTCTTCTGCTATTTATAACAACGCTATTGCCATTGTGAATGACAGGGCCTCCTTTGCCAAACTAAGATACCATATATATTCGTGTTTTTTTTTTGTGAGTGTATGTAAGATTGTTGGTTGCTCCTGATGATGATTGATGTTTTCATTTTTTCGTGGAAAATGGTTTCATTTTATTTGTGCTAATTTCCCTTGGATACTATTTGTCCAAGACCACTTGCCTAACAGTTGCTATTTATTTTGAGTTTTTTTCCTTATTAGCTTCTTGAAGCCGTTCGTAAAAAGAAGACAAGACCATCCCTTTTTTTATTTCTCCATTCTCAAAATTGTTCAAGTTGAATTGCAAGCAGGGCTTATATAAGCAGGAAGAGTTCTCGCTTGCTTGTCGGTGAATAAAGGAAAGCAATCATTCTTTATCAAATTCTTTAGGAAAACACCAGTACCAGTGTAATACCTTTCTTGACAATGCATAAATGAAAAAAAGGTTACTGTCCCACACACTGAAATGTGTCCTCGGTGCCCGCATTTTTTAAACTTTGGACCAGTAAGTCTTATCCAGCTCGTAAACTACTAGAGGTTAGTCTGATTTCAAAAGAAGCACACAATTTTATTGTTTTGAAGCTCATCCCCCACCAAATTAAAAAGTACAAAGGCTTGTACTGGTGTGGAGAGGGCAATTTTTTAGATGGTGTTTGTGTTAAGTGGTATGTATTATACTTCAAGTGTGCACTGAGCTGAGTGCTTTTTATAGCAAGGGAGAAAGCCATTTCTCAGCGCCAGAAACAATGAAAACTAAGACTTGTGCAAAAAAAAAAAATGTTTCTGCTTTTGCGTAGAGTATCATGGTACATTAATTCATTGAAGGCTAACCATTATTAACAATTCTGTAACAAAACGTGTATATTTCGAAATGCTCACTGGAGCTACATTAACAGTAGACAAGTTTTTCACACATCAGCCAGCAATATGACTTGTCATCGCTGTTTGATCATCTGAGTGAGCCATGTGTAGAACAGCCTCTGTCAAAACTGCCAGTTTGGAAGTTTGGTTGATTGAGCCTGAGAAGCAGCAAGAGTGAAAGCAAGAATTCATAAACAAAACAGATTAGTACACAGAATTGCCTTCGCAGGCTTCGGTTTGTCCTGCTGCGCAACATTTAATTTCTTCCCTGCATTGTGCAGTATTTCACAGTTGGTGCAGGTCATTCACACTGTTTTGAAAGGCACGATGCCTGAATGGCATTGATGCATTGAATAAGGTTATGCATGAGAACGGTGGCAAGCCTGCTTCTTTTGACAGTTCACCACAGAAACTGACAACCAAAATGAAAAGCTGTGATGCCATGCGACAGTCGTCACTTTTATTACAACTGTCCGTTTACAATTTTTTTTCTCGTTCAACTTGTATACAACCTTGCATCACCGGTACAATTCTTTCACTCTTCCAAAGATTTACACACGTGGTTGTTCTCCGACAGTGGAGCTTTCCTTCGTTATTGTAATTTTTTTTTTGGCTTTGGTTTTAACAAAGAAACTTTCGCCAAACGCCAGCCGTATCCATTGTGCTTTGTGGCGAGACAACTCACACAATCACTGTTCCATAGTCCTGGGGACGCTTGAGAAGCCCCGAAACATTAACACACTTTTTATCACATGTAGCATGGAAATAAAAACATCTCAAAAATTAAACTGCGCTCCCCAGTGAGCCCTTCCTTGTGCATTTTTTTCTTTCACTAACTTTGCACCATTCTCATGTGCAGGAGCTTCACAGCCATCAAACTGTTTCCTACTGTGCATGAAAAACATATCAGTGGGAAATCAAAAATTAACTTCAGCCAATAATAAAGCAAAATACTGCTAATAACCTGCTCCTTACACTCAAAGAGTTGTACCCTATTTTTTAAGGGATTTTCATCTCTGCATTCAATCCTTGGCTACTACTGGAACACAGTTGGCAGCTATTGACAAGAGATAGCAATACAGAGTAGCCTGAAATCTGTTTCTCGTTTTAAAGGGGTACCAATGCACCTCTCTTTCAGCTGTAAGGAATGTCTTGCCATTGGCATGGCAAATTACTCGTGAAGTAAAACAGTTTTTCCCCCATTTCCAAGCAAGAGAAGAAAAAGTCATCGTATCCCGCTTTTACCTGCTCAGTTTTTCCGAGCATCTTGACTGTCTTTCCGCTACTCTTGCCTCCAGCAGTGATGCCCGCTGGCAGCACCATAAGGGAAAACCACAAGCAAAAGCTACGAAGCTTGAGTAGACGAAACCACTTTCTGAAACTACCCAGAATGCACCATTTTAAAGGACTACAGACACCTAATTTTATTGTTGCTTTTAAAATGACAGAATACATGGATCACTGCGTGATATTCGCCTACAACAGCTAAATAATTTATAATTGAATTCTCTCAATGTTTCGGTTTCATCAACCAAACGATGGCCGTGACGTGCACTTGAACTTTAGGTCACAGGCGGCATGGAAAAACTCCAATATAAATGCTGATACATACTACACCACTTAAACCAGCCTGTTTCAAGAGCTAGAATTGCAATAAACAACGTATCAGCAGTTATATTGCAGTTTTTGTGTGCCTCGCGTGACCTACAGTCGTACTACACATCACAGCCATCGTTCGGTTAATGAAACCGTAACAGTGTCAAGAAGAAATTCAATTTTATATTATTTAGCGGTCATAGACAAATACCACGGGGTGCACCATGTATACCAATGCCTAACGCATCATTTGAAAGATGAAAACAAAACAAAAATTTGGTGTCTATGGTCCTAAAAGAAGTAGGAAATTTTGTTTTTCGACATATTTTGCTTCTCGATTTTAATAATAACAATTACTGTGCATTTAAATGCATTTGGGTGAACCTTTGCACTCTGTTCATCAGATTTTGCACCAGAAACATTCAGACCACCAATCAATGGCAGCAGTATAAAGGCACACCCACAGGGATGATCTGGCGACACCTTGTTGCCAATGGAGAACTGCAAGGAAGGCTACTTCCATGAGGACTGGAGGGCATGACTGCATTTCATACGAGAGCACTGTACACTATGTAGGGCGGCAGAATGCACCCAAAAGGCGCACTGCAATGAACAATGCCTGCTAGACACATTTATTTAACCACCGCTGGGGAGTGGTCCGGGTCCCCTTAAAAAAGAATACGATATTTACTCATGTAATGAACGCATTCGCTATTTTGGTTGTCAAAATGTAAATCTCTACTAATAGGTTGCTTGCCATAATAAATGCACCCTCCATATTTTTGCAAAATATTTGGTAAAAAGTGGTGCGTTCATTATGTGAATAAATACAGTATATATTTGTGTGGTAGCATTCTGCAGCACATCTGCTGTGCGCACATTGCATTGGCAGTTTTCAAATGTATGAAGCGTAAAGAAAAAAAAAGGTAAACTTAATCCGACAAACTCGCGAACTCATTCCATAAGCAAACATGTCCTATGCACTAGAATCGCACGTAAACACGAAAATGGCTCGATAAATCGTGCCTAACAGCAAGAACAATACTAACTCCTTGTAAAAGAAAAGTATAAAAACTGGCAAGAAAATGACTGCTCTGAGCCCAGGAATGTGCACTTATATAATGGAATATATTGCATTGAAAACTCTGTGGCATGTCAGTAATCAGAAAAAGAAGCCATGGTTAATTACTTCCAAGTGCCACTAAAGACTTGCAGCTGCTAAAGGAGCACTGCAACACATGCAAAGAAAATGACAATCAACACAAATACAAATGCACAAAACAGTTCCTCAAATGGAGTGCAAATAGGTATGCAAGTGACAGACTTGAAGTGTTGCACCACTGCTAACACAAAAAGGAACACACAGCACTATAATGAAAAAAGCAGAACAAATCAGGCCACATTATTTGCCAGGTGCCCTTCTGACAGGCACACAAAGATAAAACAGTTTTCAAGAATGTTTCTTCAAACAGCCCATTATTTTACACTGGCGAAGAATTCACCGCATTTGTATCTCCGATTACACTATACATTGGAAGCACTGCTAGCCATGTGCAGTGCACAACAACAGCCAGCTGGTAGAGTTGGTAACGGTTCATCATAAAGAACAGCACACACTAACAGGACACAGCACTGAACTCAAATGCGTGCATTCAATACAAGAAATCATGAATACATATTGAGTGAGGTTCATCAGACCATTAAACATTTCCGCTGCTAGTTCAGCACTGTGCCTACCTCCGGCCGTGTGCAATGTAAGGAGTAAGACTGGCAAACTTAACCCTAAGCCTTGAGGTAGCATGAGTAATCTCGAACACAGAGGTAGACGTGCTGTAATGCACGCCTATTGGATATAATAAATGCCACACAAGGCGGTGCTAAGTTGAAGCCAGCCAGAAAATGAAGATCACCTGGGAAGTCCCTGCATTCCAACGTGCTGAGATGAATGACAGACAGGGAGGCGGTGAAGCGTGCGTCACCCTGAACCTTTAGACAATGGCACCTCAGGCCTTCCTCCCGGTAGGCAGCTAAATGGACATTTGCTGTTCAAGACAAAACACGCAATTATGACAATCTAAAATAGTGTCTCTCGATTCCCCTTACAGCAGCTGCCATGCTGGTAGCTACCCAGAGATAAAAAATTTGGAGACTAGAACAAGCCTTGTATGTATATGTATGCAGACAAAAAGAACCAATGCCACCTGTCCAATGCACATGATCATATCTTCCTCAATCAGTGCATCGCCCTCAGAAAAAATTACGCAAACAGTCAAGATAGAAGAAAGCAAGCCAGTATGGTATAGTATGTGGTGTTCAACATCCCAAAGCTGAAAATAGGCTACAAGATACAGCACAGGGGCATTTCTGCATCTTGCCTTGATTGAAATGTGGCCACTGCAGCCAGGATTCGATCCCGCATCCCTGGGCTGAGCAGCCGAACGCCACAGACACTAAGCCATGGCGGCCAAGAAGGTCTGGTGATACACAAGTGTGAATTCCAATGTCCACTCTGATCATCTAAGCTCTTAGTATGAATTTAAGAGCATGCTGAGCACACGTGGTCTTATTATAATTCTTTCTCTTTGATGTCTGCAGAAACGCCAAAACATGAAAGCATCAAACCCCACAGACAGAACAGAACTGGCAGTGCTGTCAAAGCTAGTCAATAAGTGCAAGGTATATGACATAAGGAAGTTTAATATAGATAGAATCAAGCAATCTAAAGAATGGGGGGTAGCCTAAAAGCGGTGAAGAGGAAACTAGGCATAGGCAAAAATCAGATGCATGCCTTAAAAGACAAAAAGAGCAATGTCATTAGCAAAATGAATAAGATATAGTTAAGATAAGTAGCCAATGAGTTCTACATAAATCTATACAGCAGACAATGTAATCGGGACGTAAATAAGATGGGCAGTATCACACAGCAATGGGACATCAAGCCAGTAACGAAAGAGAAAGTAAAAGCCTTAGGAGCAATGCAAAGGGGGAAAGCAGCAGGTGAGGATAAGGTAACAGCACATCTGTTGGAAGGACGGAGGGGAGATTGTGCCAGAAAAATAGTTACCCTGTATACGCAATGCGTACCAGAAGCTTGGAAGAGCGGTAACATCATCTTAATCCATAAGAAAGGAAAGAAAGGAGACATCAAGGACTTTAAAAATTAGGTCGATCAGCTTACTGTCCATTTCCTATAAGGCATTTACTAAGCTAGTAGTCAGGACAACCCTAGACTTCAGTCAACCAAATAATCGGGCAGGCTTTTGTAAAGGATACTCGACAATAGACCATATTCACACTATCAATCAGGTGATAGAGAAATGTGCAGAATATAATCAATCCCTATATATAGCCTTGATAAATAATGCAAAAGCATTTGACTCAGTCGAAACCTCAGCAGTCATCCAGGCATTGCAGAATCAGGGTGTAGAAGAGCCTTATGTAAAAATACTGGAAGATATCTATAATGGCTGCAGAGCCACCATAGTCCTCCATAAAGTCAGGAATAAAATTCCGATAAGAAAGGGCGTCGGGCAGGCAGACACGATCTTGCCAATGTTATTCACTGCCTGTTTACGAGACATATTCAGATTCCTGGACTGGGCATAGTTGGGGATAAGAGTTAATGGAGAATACCTTAGTAATCTCCGGTTTGCTGATGGCACTGCCTTGCTAAGTCACTCAGGAGATGCACTGCGAAGAATGATCAATGAGCTAGACGGGCAGAGAAGAATGGTATAGGTCCAAAAATTAATATGCAGAAAACCAAAGTAATGTTCAACAGTCTTGGAAGGGAACAGCAGTTTGCAATTGGTAGCGAGGTGCTGGAAGTGGTAAAGGAATACGCCTATTTATGGAAGGAAGCGACCACAGATCCGAATCACGAGAGTGAAATAACTAGAACAATAAGAAAGGGTTGGAGCGCATTTGGCAGGTTCTCTCAGATCATGAATGGCAGTTTACCAATACCCCACAAGAGAAAAGTATACAACAGCTTTATCTTACTGGTGCTGACCTATGGGGCAGAAATGTGGAGGGTAACGAAAATGGGTCTACTTAAATTGAGGACAACGCAGCGAGCTATGGAAAGAAAAATGCTAGGTGTAACGTAAAGAGGGCAGAGTGGGTTATGGAATAAAGGCAGGTTAATGACATCCTAGTCAATGGGCATGGGGAGGGCATGTAATGCGAATGAAAGACAACTTATGGTCCTTTAGAGTAGCGGAATAGATTCCAAGAGAAGGCATGCGTAGCAAGGTGCGGCAGAACGTTAGGTGGGCGGATGAGATTAAGAAGTTTGCAGAGATAGGGTGGCCCCAGCTGGCACAGGACAGGGTTAATTGCAGCGATATGGAAGAGGCCCTTGCCCTGAAGTGGGCGCAGTAAGGCTGATTATGATGAGGATGATGAGCCTATCCCGTCTGCATCGCCACCCAACGTAACCTTTCTTCTTCTCCTCCTCAGTGCACCAGCTTAGGCTGACTTCTCAAAGCCTTTCTATGAGCGTAAACCTCCTCTCTGTGGCCCCAATTCACAGCATCTGCCATCAGTCACTCTTAAAAAATGCACTAAAAAGATTTCACTGCAGATGCTCTCAGCAGTAAGACAGGCTGGAAAATTTTAGTGCAAAATTAAAATTAAGCATACACAAGCAACACCTGAAGACTTTCGTGCCGTAATGATAAGTAATGCTCACATGTAGTGTTCCTTTATGTACTTGCTACTGCCCAGCATCCAAAGGTGGATTGACATCAGGGTCTTGTGGCTAGAAACAGACAGCATAGCATCAAGCACCACTCTACACCATTAGTACAAGAGATATTGGCTCCAAGTGCACGAGCTTATACTCTGCTGAACCACTAAGGAGCACAAAATATGCCATCATATAGTGTCCTGAATCACCATCTCAGGCTGTCTGCTTCTTAAGGGGGGATGCAGGTCTTATGATCTCAAAAAAATAAAAAAAGCAGATTTTTGAAAAGTACACTTTTTGGTAGCTATAACACTCTTTCTATGTTGTACCGAAATATTTCACCCAAAAATAAACTCTAAGTGGTCCAAATAAATATATTTGTAAGCATCTACACATAGAAAGTGTGTGCTAGTTTAGAACTTTCAAGCTTGTTTTATCGAATGTTTGTTTTGAGCTTATCACCTTGCTCGTGGAAAGCACTGCACGGCAATGGGAGCATGAATTTTAATCCCGTTTGTTTTGTTGTAATTGCTGAAATGTGCCTTACGTCACGATAGTCTTAGGTTTACTGTTTAGGCTCACCAACCCATTGTACCCATTTTTACCGGTGGGTGTCCGGCGGTGGGTTTCGAACCAACCACCTCTCGCAGCCGAGGCGGGCGCCCAACCAACTAGGCCACGGCTGCGGCCACAATAATTGGAGCGCGATATGTTCTAAACATAAAGAGAAGATGCATACTATGTCGTTTAGAAAAATAGCAGAGAAATTTAAAAAGAAATTAAGAGAATCTTGATTTAGACCACACTTCTTAGTAACTATTAAAAACATTTACAAACCCATAACCCATTTTGCTGTCACGCTAGGCTTTCCATGAGCAAGCAACATGTGAACAACATATAAACAATGATAAAATAAAAGCTACTCAAGATAGCATTGTGAATCTTTGTAGCTGTCCGTTTGAGGCTATTTCAAGCCAGTCTGCCAAATTTCATCACTCTAAGTCAAAAATAAAGTTTTCTCCGATCCCATCATCCCCCTTAAGGGGGGTACAGGTCTTATGATCGCAAAGAATAACAAAAATGTCGAGTTTTGAAAGAACGGTTTTTCGTAATCAAAGGGGACGCAGCTTTCAAATCACAAAAACCTAAAAAAATGTGATTTTAGAAAGCATCAAATTTGGTATCTGCAATAGAGTAAATTGCTGGGCTAGTTGGTTCATAATGCGCAATGGTGGAACCAGCGAAATGGACGCAGGACGAGGTGTTGTGTGTGTGCCTACTTGCTCTTGTCCTGCGTCCGTTTCGCTGGTTCCGCCATTGTGCATTTAGTATCTACAAAGTCTTTTTAATCACATTCCAAAAAATTTTCCCTGAAAATGGCCCATAAGTGACTTCGAAAAATATTTTTGTGATTGTAGGTAGAAAAAAAACAGGCTGAAATCTTAGTGAAAAATGGCCGATTTTAGACTGCCACTCGTGGCAAGATTGGTGTCACTGGAAAGCCGGCTTCACTGCAATTCTCCTCCTGTCGGAATCATGTGTCTACAAGGCCCCCGCAGCCAAAAACATTGAACATTACAGTTCTAGGGCATTTTGATGGACATGAACTGCTTGCACAACATCAGTGCCAGTTTTCTCAAAAGTGTTTTTTGACCCGACTGCTCTGCCTGCAGAAAGCTTAGCACAACAGTGGCTCCACGGATTTTCATGGTTTGTTGCATTCTGTTCCTTTATAAATTCTTTATGCAGCGAAATTCCTATCTTCTAAATTACTTTCTCATTTTTCATATCAGTCATTAATTTGACATGATGATGATCAGTGCATTATGAAGGCGCGGATATAACATGCTGTATAGAAAACATCAGCACGCTAAAAATATTTGGACAATACCACTGCATCCACCATGCATTTGGGTAGAATTTAAGAGTAACTGCTGACTCCTACCCTTTTTTGTTGTCACGTCACGCTTTCTGCAGGTTTGGTATCGCAATGAAGCACACAAAAATTTATAATGCCAAAAGCTATTAAGATATTTAATGAAATTTTGTATTTAAGCATGCAGTGGAATTTCCAATAGGCACGCTAAATTTGACCCTACACACAGAAATAAAAAAATTCACTACCGAAACACGCGTCCACCCTGAAATATACTTCAAACTATATCTCCGAAAAATATCCACGCTCAAAACGGTCCCAAAGTATGAAAAATTAATACTTAGAGAGGTGTGCAACTGAAAAACGAAGGGCAAGCTTCGAAATGACGTTCCACTTCAGGTGATCGCAATTACAAAACCGCTTTCCGATCGCCACCATTTTGCTACCATTTGAAAGCTCATTTCATGCCCTTTCGTTCGACATATTTCAATATAGCATTACATCAACACAGCCAAAATTAAAGGCTTAATACGCAGTGGCTGGCTTGTTGGCTCATCATACCATGTTGCAACTACGCTGTAGTCCTCAGAAAGTTAAAGGAGTTTTCGTGCAACTCATTTCCTGCAACTCAACAAGAGCACACGGATTTCACGCCTCTTTATTTCTGTAATTTTTCACGTAAATAAACCTTCAGTTAAAAGATGGCGCCATCTCGTCTTCTTCTCTGTCATCTTCGTTGTTTAGCATTATGATGTATAATTCAATCCAACTAGCCCAACTTTCCATTATTTCCGTTCGTGATTCTACAAATACAGTATCTGTCTTACAGACATTTTCTCAGGTTTGCTTTGGACAATTTAAATGAGCTCAGTATCAATTTCTTCAGGAAGAGTAGAGCTGTGCAGTGATGCAATTCTTACTGGCTTTTACAAGATGCATTCAATTTAATTAGTTGCTTTCCTAGATTATCCGACAACTGTTTTGTATGCTGTTAACCGATGTATTTTCACTGAAGCAAGTGTAAAGACAGCATCACCACACAAAGTGTATTGTAGGTGGATCAGTTCTTCAAATATTACATGTAAATTATTAGCATTTTTTGGCTAATGGCTGTAACAAAGAGCCCAATTAAAGTCACCAAACTTCTAAGATTCTAATTGTGCTATTCAAACTCTAATTACATATTTGGACTCTACATAAAAAAAATGCACTTAGAGTGATTTTAATAACAATCCTACCATAAATAAAAATTTTTTTAAAGGCCCGTATCCCCCTTAAACAGTCTCTTTTCTTCTGTGCCAAGAGGTGGGTAAAAAAAAGAAAGCCCGAAACAATAAAATATTTACAGAGTACAAAAAACACTAGCACAAGGCTCGTCGAAAAATTCGCCTATATAAGATGAAAGATTCAAACCCTACGGAAGTTGGCGTCGAATTTGCACTCACACCCGATGCCCATACCAGTGCCTCCAAGCAGTAAATTGGCTTGACATGAAAAAATGCAAATTAGTTTTTGAGGGAAGGAAATGGCACAGTATCAGTCTTTCATCTCTGTGGACACCTGAACCACACCATAAGGCAAGGGATAAAGGAGCAAGTAAGAGAAGAACAGAAGAAAGGGCTCCAAAATAATTTCGTCCACCTGGGGATCTTACGTGCACTGACACTGTACAGCACAAGGGGGCCTTTTGCGTTTTGCCGCCATCGAAGTGTGACTGCCGCGGCTGGGTTAGAACCCATGAACATCGGCTCAGTAGCCGAGAGCCCTAACCACTGAGCCACAGCAGCGGATAATGCCGTGTCAGTTTTATGAGCAATGTTTTAATACACTGTCACAATAAAACAAAACAAATATAAAGTATGATTTACAAGTCCCAGAGTCAAAACAGCCTTTGCTAATTTCTAATTTGCTAACTAATGCCCCGCACACAGCCAGGCATGGAGCGACATGTGCTCCCTTTCACAGATCTCGCATTCATGTGTGAAAAACTTTTCGCAAACAAGCTGCAGGAAATAACCACAAAGTCAACTGTGACACTACAGCAAGCTTACGGTGAGGTTACATGATCATTTGCACACATTTTGCCTTCTACACATCAGTTTGAGTCAAAGGTGGAAATATGAGCGCCAGAGTAAACATGGCTTTCCATAACAGGCTTTCCGAGCACAGCCCAGTAGAACCTCCTCTTTCAATGTTAGCTAGAAAAACCCAGCTTGACTATTACAAAAAGAAAGCAAAATCCAGTAACCTCTAAGATGTGTGCCATGCAGAATTAAGACTACATCCTAAAGCTCAAAGCACTTTCCAGGTGATAACTAAATCAAGAGACACAGTGATGTGATTGGCTGAAGTCACTTTGGAGCAGCTCTTGGAACAGCCAAAAGTGGCTTTTGGCGCAGAAAAGCGAGCGTTTGGTGCAGATATATACCACATTTTCCATTGTATAAGCTGTGTTTCTTTTTAATTTTTCATAGGTGTAACTGCGAAAAATGACACGCCACCACGCTTTATCTTTTGCCGTTCCTAGTAACCATGTTTGAAAAGAAAATTGGTGATTGAAAGAAAAAAAGAAGAATAGAGTTATTAGTCTTAGCACAGCACGGTCCACTACCGCGTGATCTGTTTCCGCAGGGACCCAACTACACCTGCGCACTTGCAGGTGTGCGCTCCTCAGGGCCATCTGCGCAATGCGCAGACAGCTCACCGCGGATGCGGTTCATGGTAGTGGAACGCGGATCGCGCTGTGCTAAAACTGTATATTTAAAATGTTACCATACGGCTATAATCCCATGATCTCGCAACAACCAGGCTGAATGCGACGGCGACACAAGATTTTCTCACAAGTTTCAATTTCAGCATCACATCCGTATGGCTTTGTGCACGTCGTGCATCCTTACTCAACAAGATGCCGCCTGCGAGGCGAACAAGCTACGATGCAAAACTGAAGTTGCCTGTCGTTTGGTTATGCGCTGGGGAACATGAACTCCGCAGCAGGGAGACAGTTCGACGTGAGTGAAAAAAATTATCTGGGACTATCCGCTTATTTTTTATAGGGCAATGAAGCAAACCCTAACATCAATGCCCACTGATAACTTCATGGTAGCGTGCAGTTTCCCCACTTCGGGGGTGTCCCAGCTAGCTTGAGCCAAGGGCTAAAAAATGAAATATTAGAGACAGGCGAGGGAAACCAGTTGCTTACTGCTGGCAGCTACCTTGCACACCATAGGTAATTTTTTTTTTGTTTTGCAACTGATTAGTTAAGTTTATTTACGTAAATTATTAACTATTTGCTTTAGACTATAAATAGGATTCACAAAGTTAGAGTAGCTGCAGCTCCGAAAAAAGCCCAAAAAAAAAAAAAAATGCGTGACTAGCGCATTCACGCACCACGATCGTGCTGCTCTCAACCATGGTTTGAGCGCATAACATCAACTGTGGCTTTAAGTTGCACCGTGGCGCGCGCCCACTGGCTGGCACATGTGAAGAAACCATTGCCAACATATCGGCCTACCGCTGAAATGGGGCCGGCGAGTCACGGCCGCAGCTGATTTTGTTTGCTCAAACCATGGTTGAGAGTAGCACGATCGATCGTGATGCGCGAATGCGCTAGTCATGTGGCTTTTTTGTATGTTGCGGGCTTTCGTTGGAGGTGGGAAAAAGGTACAGGTGAGGCTTTCCTTATTGCAATTAATAGAGTGGGGGTTTCTGCAGCTGTTCTCCAACTTTGCAAACCTCATTTATTGTCTAATGCCAATACTCAGTAATTTAGGTAAATAATCTTAACTAGTTAACCAAAAACAAAAAATTGCCTGTGGTGCTCAAGGTGGCTGCTAGCATTATGCAACTGGTTTCCCTCGCCTGCCTCTAAAATTTAATTTTCCAGCCCTTGGCTTAAGTTAGTTGGGAAACCCGGTATATACTAAGTACTGATTGAAGGATCCTCGAAAAAATTGCGTCTTCCGCTAGTGCTGCCTAACGCTGAGGTATGGGTAACACGTGGCGCATGAGCACGGAAATAAGGAGTTTTGGTGCAGGCTGGGTGCAGATTACTCGTAATTGGTCGTAATGAAGCAGCATGTAGCCGGCTCTGCCTTTTGGTGCAGTCCGGCACAATTGAGGCAGCAATCACATGACTGGAGACACGAACAACGTTCTCCACAGCCAGTACACAACTGTAAACAGATTCATTTATATTCGCACAATATTTAAGGATAACGTAAAGCTATGCTGAAACGTGAGCAGTAGCAGTAGCCTGCCTCCCATAACTTCAAAAAAAATTAGAAGCTAGGCCGGGCGGCTTTCTTCTTTTCTGTGCTGCGGCTTCAGAGGCTCGTGCTGAACAGCTGGCTTTAGTCTGCATAGCGGAAGACCATCTCGGGGGGTCTCCAGTTGATTGCCACTAAAGTCTTCTTTTTCTCTCCCCTTACCCAATAAAATGGTTGAGGTGTCTACTATAGATGAGTCAGGTAGTACTCCACTTTTCCTGTATCAGGACCTCCATAAAACCACTTTTTTGTTTTATTTAGATCTCGATACACTGACAGGAGACACTGAGTGGCTGGCTTAAGGGCAAGCACACCGCAAGGCCCATCATCCATTAAAAGTGCCTCATATTACTGCGATCTACTAATTGCACCTTGATAGACAGTGACGGCAGTCGTTTTGGATGTAAGCCATGTGCATCTTTATTGTGTTGGTGGCGGTGATGATAGCGGTGTTGAGGGGTGAGTTGCCATCTTTGTGTAAGCAGAAGTATTACTGCTCCCATGTATCTGGTCTCTCACCATGCTATCTTGTAGTGCGCTTCCAACTTCCTTTGCACCACCTTCCTTCTTGGCAGCGTCCTCTGCATCTTTTACGTTCCCATTTTGGCCTGTTTCAGTAGCTGCCAGCTTTGCCCTGGGTGAGATGCAAGAGAAAAGAAAGAAATATGCACCTTCGTGGAACAATGGCTAAAATCATTAAGTCCAACTGCACTGAAGACATTGTGCACTTGGGAACAAAGAAAAAACCTCCGATCTCTGACAGCCCAAGGTTCGATGTCACGATAACAAAATGATTACCCTTTCTTGGCTTTGATTCAAAAATGACTACCCAAGTTTAGCACCTCCAAGTGACAGCCACCCCCGCAGATGCTTTCTTTTCTTGCTTTCCACTGAAACAATCTGTTGTCAGCCGGAAGGCTGGCACTGCACAGACACATTTATGCCTCTCCATCACACCTGCCACCAATCTCCCAATTCTACAGCAATAAACAAAATCGCCTTTTTCTATGCATGCCCTAGCAACCATAAAGACAGCCAGACTTATGCCATTCAGATCGTATCAGCTGCAAAACTCCAGTTCAACACCCAGCTATTTCCTGTGGCCACATCGAAGAGGATGGATGTTACGAGCATCCCCCCTTTGGAATGAGGTAGTGGCTGGTGCCAATATGCTCGGTATTTTTTTCTTCGCTAACCAATTTGTCAAGCCTAAATGTATTATCGTGAAGTTCTCCTTTTCAAATACAAATTCCACTGACTTCAATGCTATACAAACACTCTGAATCGTGAACTTGTATCTTTTAGTCACTGCTCTGCTTTCAAAGCACCAAACCTCCAACAGTTTCTTACTAACGTCTACCACAGGTGCAATTCACATCACTTTCGTTACCTCTGAGCCTGCATCGACATCTGAATGAATATTGCCACATTCTATCAAAATATGCTCAGTTGTTTCTTCTAAGGTACCACATACTGCACATGTAATGAAGTAATGAACATGCCATGCAATGAACAATTAACACGCACACTAACAAGGAACAGTAATGCATACACTGTTTGAACCTTAGATCCAAAAGTCACACTAGCATGAGAATGCACTACCACTAACACCACAGACAACAACAGACACAAAAGTTACAATGTACAAATTTTATCCCATAACTTAAGCTAAGCTTCACAAAATCACAAAAGCAGCAACAGAACTTACGGAACATGAGCTCCAGCAGCTGCCTTTGTCTCGGCATCCCTGACTGCCGCCTTGAGAGCGTCAACTTCACTGGTCAGTTTGGCAAGTGAAGCTGTTGAATACGGTTAAACAATGATATACCATTTGATAGTGACATCCAAAAAAGTTTTTTAAATGTGATAGCTTGTTAGCTGCGTACACACATTAAACACTGAATAAGCAATAGATAAATGAGGATCAACAGCATGCCCACCTGCACTTACAGGAGCAAGACAAAGTAACATATTGAAAAAGGCGTTGACCTCTCACTGAATCGCTCTTGGCACATCTATTTGTACAGCCTGACTGCGGGTTGAGGTCAACAGAAGAAAACCCCGCCCGCAACAAGCCTTTCTTGAACTTTTCCTCACTGCCTGCCTTCTTCCGCTCGCTGTTTCTAAACTTCCTTTGTTAATCAAACTAAGAACCAATCTGGATTTTATGTAAACTTTCTCTCTCAGGTGGCAAATCCATCTAAAATCCCCACAAAATTTGCCTATCCATAACAGAGCCATTTTGTTTGGTTTGGTTTATGGGAGTTTAACGTCCCAAAGCGACTCAGGCTATGAGAGACGCCGTAGTGAAGGGCTCCGGAAATTTCGACCACCTGGGGTTCTTTAAAATGCACTAACATCGCACAGCACACGGGCCTCTAGAATTTCGCCTCCATCGAAATTCAACCGCTGCGGCCGGGATCGAACCCGCGTCTTTCGGGCCAGCAGCCGAGTGCCATAGCCACTCAGCCACCGAGGCGGGCAGAGCCATTTAGTGTCAGTACAATTCACCAATGAATCTGAATCTGGTGCAACATCCATCAAAACGTGAGTTTAGAAACAACAAATGCCAAGCACTTTCTTACTTTCTTTCTCCGATAGCTTCGAGGAAGTCTCGTTCAACCTCTGCAGGCATCCAGTCTGAAACAGGCAGTGGATGAGAGAGATGCATACAGTATGACGGCAGTACTGTAAGCGTAGCAACATTTCACATTGCCAAACAACTGAGGACCAGATAGACCAAAAGATTACATTAAAGAAACTCCCAGCCGTTTCACACCCTACTGGGGTAAACAAGTTGCAGCAACAGCCTTACCAGCCCTCTACATGAATCACATGATAATGTAGTTGGGATAGCAATGACATGTCCCTTACGGGTCAAGCTCACTTAGACAACAGTTGTTTACCACGGGTACATAATGAGCATCAGTGCTGTATTATGTCAGCACTGAAAAAACCCACATTCACTTGCTGGATAAACAAAACGTTGCCTAGGTGAACATGATCCAAAGGGGCATGGGGGTTGGGTGTGGCTTGCACTGGGCATGTTCATACACTCAAGGATACAGCAAATACCGCCACTGCATTCTTGGGTCATGTTAATTGCACAGAATCTTCCGTTGCCCTTAAATGGAACAGAGGCACCTATCTCTGCTTTCCAATGCTTCAACATAAATCTGAAGTATTTGTAGCACGAGTTTCACTTTTTCACTACAACTACTGATGCAATGGCAGTTTCAGCTGAGCTGACGGAACAGGAAAGACTGGGTTGGCTGTCACCTCCGCACTTGGAGCCCCAACGCCTAGCACCCATGATCAAAAGCATACAGAAATCTGCGACCAAAGAAATAACAGAGAGAAATATCACAATGAATGCTTAGTCACTAATAATAAATTACTGACACACCAAGCTTACAGGCATTCTAGGGACAACGTATGTTTGTGTTGTAGACTGAGCAGCATTAAGATGGGCTTGAGTCACAGTGCCATCAAAACTTCCCACTGAACACGACTGGCCAATGAGTGTTCCGAGCAGCCTACATTTGATACCGTTTTATATAAACTGCATTCAGAAGTAGGAATGTGGAGAACTGATACATCAGTTTCAGAGATTTGCAGGCTTTTCATTATGTGTCATTCACAAATGAGCAAGCCTAATCTTCGTCAATTTAAAATTCTACAGGAAATCGCGGGCAAGTTTCCTCGACTGCTTCATTAGCAATGAACTTGCTCTCTGAATTCAGTAATGATTCCAGTTGTTCGGGTGCGTTATCATACAGTTCTGCCCGACACATTCCCCACGAGTGTCGTGCCCCAACCGGAGCAAGTGATCTGTCCGACTCGCGTGAAATACAATGGAGGACAAACAGAACAAAAAAAAAAATGTTCGGGGTAATTGCGCGCAGCAACAGCTGCTGAACACGTCAGCCGCTCGACATTTGCGCGGATCAGGCAGGCGAAAGAGGGGAGAAGCGAGAAATTGCCGCGCACCTCGCCATAATTCACACTGCCGCCACGACCTCGTGTGCTGTACATTAGAAACCGTCAGGTACAGCGATATGGACAGAAATACGCGGGCGAGCACACGGACGCGCGAAGCACAGGTAGCGACCGCAATGCCGCAACCATGCTCTTCCGTACCAGCGCTTTTGCGGCTGTGTCCGCTTCGCGGGATTTCGTCATCAGCTCGTCCTCTTTCTTGCGAAGCGCAGCTTCAAGTGCCGCCCTGTCCTGCTCTTTCGCCGATATCTGTTTGTCCTTCTCGTCGAGCGACTTGGAGTTGTCCTCGAGCGTCTTCTTGAGCTCATCGTAGCGCGTCTCTAACGCTTCGCGCTTTTCGGCCACAGCTCGAAGCCGCTCTTGCAAGTCCCGGTATTGCACCTCCAAGGCACTGTACTGCGAAGACAGATTGTAGTAGCAGAAGCCAATCAGAACCAAACCGATCAAGAGTGCGGCAAGCAGGAACGGCGGTGCACGACCGCCGTAGTGAGGCCGCAGTGCGCCGCGGTTGCTCCCATTAGACTTCATGTCTTCTTCAGCCCCGGTGGTGCGGAGAGTACTGGCTCAAAGGAACACAGGAGAACCTAACAAATGAAACCCATTACGGAACAACCATGTCACGACTCGGGCTCACGGACTGACGGATCGCCTTGAGTCGGAGACGCGGAGCTGCAAGAAAATGTGGACGTAAATAGCACATGGTTGCCGGATCGTAGCTGCTCTTCGACCAATTATGACATGCGCCACGTTGTATAACCTCCTTGATTCGTACGAAGTAAACTTTGGTTCAGACAGCAGCCGTGTTTGGGTGCCTAGATAATCGAGAAATGACTGTGAAGTTTTATGTAGGTTTTATGTGCGGTTTTCGATTTAGTTTTTCGTTGGCCTTGCAAGCCGTAGAGTAATATCAGCGAAATGCACTTAACTGCAGACAACGTCAGGCATTCGAGCACAATTTATTGGCAACTCTTATTCTCTGATTACAATTAGTGTACTCTTTCACTATAATGAAAATCACTTTGAGGATCCACAGACTGCGACATATTACTAGGGTTAAAATACAAAGGACAAAGAGCAGAAACACACAGACAGACGCTCGTTTCTGATTAAGAAGGGGGATTTGTTGTTATGCCTACACCAACGTTCAGTGAAAAGGCATGCAGAGCTGTGGAAAAAAAAATTTATGCGCTCCAAGAGTGTCCCGGCAAAGGCGAAGAGCCTTGGCCCTGTGCCATGAAATGAGCCTTGGTAGCCTCGCCAGAAGTATTATGGGTACGAAAAGGGACAAGCTAAGCTTGTTTTTCTCAGCCAAGGCCCATAAGGAAGGGATACTTCTGAGAGCTATTGTCACTGAGTAGGGCTGCTGGCAGGGTGAACTCTCGAAGTTCCTGCAAAGAGCCTTAATCTGCTGCAATTGAATTATCTTTTCTTGCAAGGAACTCGAATGAGGTTATTGATTTTCTTTCAACACACGAGGACAGTGCAGATATGCGTTACGGGCCTTCTATTGATGTGGAGGAACTGTTCTACTCCATACCTCAGGCAGAGCTCTGTATCGCTGTTAGGGAGAGCATCAAGTCCCATGGTCCAGTCACCTTCCAGAATTCTTCTGGTTTGTCAGTTGACAACTTCTTGGAACTGCTGAGTTTTTATCTTTCCTCTACTCTTGTCGATTTTAAAATTCACTCCTACGTACAGAAGCAAAGTATATGCATTGGTTCGTGTATTGCTCCAGTTTTAAGTCTAGCGTCTGTCCTGTGTGTTTCTGCGCTTTGTATTTTAACGCTAGTAATATGTCGCAGTCTGTGGATCAAAAGCACCAACTAGCCCAACTTAATTCTTTAATCACTTTGAGGAGCGATGTTGCGGAATTTTAGCCATTGCCTCCTTTCCTCCTCGAAATCATTTATATCGGTTTATTATGTATCTGGTGTATGTGATATCGTTATTGTTGCAGCTCATTGTTTCTTTTTCATTTCTTTATTTTGTGGCTTTTATACCGTTTACTGTGAATAGACTGGAACGGCCTTTGAAGCGATATTGTTATCACCTGCTCATCGAAGTTCATTGAAAGTGTAAAAAGATATGTGCCATCATAACGATGTAACCCAATATTTCTAACCCCTTATGTAGTACTTCATCCCTGGGGCCTTTAACGTAATGAAATGAAATGAATGCAAATTAAAGGCAAAAAATTGTCAATTTAGTAGGACGAAATTCCTTTAAATATCTCGGGCCATACTGCATAAAAATTAGACTTACCAAGGCACAGCAAGCATGATCACCACCAAAAAATTGGGACTTGCCCACCCTCGATAATAGGCCCTTCAGTCTTCAAAATGTATCAGGTCTATGGCCAACGCATGCGCTACAGAAACGGGCGATCATAGCACTGAAGTCTTTCCTCAAGGACAAAAAGTATGGTGGGGCAGCCTAAAAAGAATGTGAACAATTAAGCCCCTGCCTGTGCCACTACATATAACAGGCTTTTCCTCAAGGACAGTGGCATCCTCGGGAAGTACTTGATATTGCGTGTGTAAATTCTGTGATTGTTCGCCTCCCTCGGCATGTGCTGTCCAGTCTCCTGGCAATCATTTATGTGTGTTTCTATTATGTAGCTGATGCATGCGATATCATTATTGTTGCAGCTCATTGTTTCTTTTTCATTTCTTGAATTTGTGGTTTTTATACCGTCTATTACGATTAGTACATATCGTTGCTTATAGTATGTCCTTATTTTATGTCACTAGGTAATATCATTATGTACAGTTTATTTTTATATTTTATGTTAGCATTTCTGGGATGTCCAATGTATTATTTGTCTTGTGGATTGTCTGTGTTGTAGCTGTGCTTTGTTGAGCGTTATGTTGCCAGTTCGTGTTTTTTCTTCAATTATGTGCAAAGGAGTAGCCGGTGCCATAGTCGGGCACCAACATCTGCTTTTATGTCCATGTCAATGAATAAAAAACAAAAATAGTGCACCAAATAAGCGGACCTAGCAGCAATATCAAAATAAATTTATGGGTAGGGTATCAACACGCTATAAAACTTTATCAATCAATGGTCAACATATTACCAATTTTAACCACTGTAGAGTCATGTGTTGCTGCATACATCTGTCAGCTATGCAGCAATGCAGTATGACAGAAATGTAAAAATGAGCATTAAATGTGATGTGTATTCATAGTAGACCATATGCCATACAGCTCAATTCAAAGAATATCTGGTTCATGGCTTTGTATTTTCAGACACTGCTTGCAAAATTATAAGTTTAATGCTCTCATTCATTCAAAAACAAGACACTCTATGCAAGTTAACTTTTCTAGTAGGTGTCTTATTATTGACCTGTCTGTGTATTTGTGTCACAAGTCCCAAACTATTTCTCATGCACAGTTCGTTCTGAGGAAACCTTTCTCCTTTCCAACGCACGGTCACTTTTTGAGGTGCCGTCAACTTTCACAGGTGCTTTGGAAGCTGTCTGAACATCTTGGGCTTTAACTACCGCTGTTCTAGTGCCCTCGTCAGCAAGACGAAGACCCAGTTTCTCATTGTAGCCAGTGAATGCACGCACCACCAATGTTCGCTGCACAGACAGCCAAGCTAAGGCGATCCAGTCCACAATATGCGACCATGTTGCTGACAATCGTGGCCTCCAAAGCCCATCGCCCACAATCCAGTCTGTGTAAATAGCACTCATTGTACACAGGAAGCCAGAGCAAACGGTGTCAAAGAGGCCTGGTCCCTCGAGCAGCTGTGTGTCTTTGTCAATTAGGATACGATGCACCCTTGGGTCGGTTGTTGAGTTGCTGCTGTCCACAACAAGCACCGACTTTTTCAGAGACTGAGGGCCACACTGGGATAACCAGACTGTCTGGACCCAGTCATGCAGAACATCGCTGTCATTGGCGACATGTCGTACCTAAAAAGAAAAAGCGTCAATGTGTTTATTGCCCCACTTCAGCAACAAAGAGTAAAACGAAAGGAGGAAAGTGAATTAAATAAAACTATCTTTCTGGGCGGTTGTACGGCGACAACCAATCTGCACGAAAAGCAGCATACTGACTCGGGCCACTCAAATATAATGCAGGCCAAAGAAGACATAAGCCACAGCACAAAGCACAATAGGCACAAGACGGTGCATCACAAACCACAAACAATAGAAGGAAGACATAACTAAAAATGCAAGGCATCATAAAGCGACAAAGAACATTACTCACGTGGGCATTACTAGGAAATATAGAAACGTCTTGAACCTTTTGCTTGAACCCAATGTAAAGCGGGAACTTCTGGCCGTCTGCAGTACATGAGAGCACGATGTTAATCACCCTGGAAGGATCATACTCGCAGCACCCATCATCGACGTCGAGGAAATCGGCGGGATCATCAAAATAGAGAGGCACCTGACACACTATTCCGATCTGTGAAAGGGAGAATTTCTCAGTGCGGTGCTTGGTGAAGACAGGATACCGCGGCAGTGGTATGGTTCTGAAGCCGTCATCGGAAAGTCCCTGCCTTGTCATGAAGCGGCTCATCCATCCTCTAGAAGCGCAGAATTTGTCCTGCGAAACGCCGTAAGCAGTGGCCAGCACACGCGCCTTGGTTGCGATCATGCTCCATGTCACTTTGACGCCCTTCTTGCGGCTCGCAACAACAAAGGCAGCTAACTCCGTTTCGATAAACGAAAGCTTGCCTGCCTTGGGTCCTCGAAATGAGCGTTGGTCGGAGCGACAGTGCTGAAGCCGGTGTTTGTCAATTCGCCAACGCCGCACGTTGCGCTCGGACACAGCATATCGGCGGCCCGCGCAGCGATTTCCTACTTTTTCAGCCAGTGCGATGACTCTGAGCTTGAATTTAGCTGGATACTGCTCCCTTCTAGTGATGCTGTTAGCGTTTTCTTTGGCAGCCATGACAAAAAACTGTCGTTACGCATGTATAAGCCGCGCATTCGCAGACAGACGCTCCAACAAACTTTGCAAATATGGCCACCCCTATTTTGCTGGACAGATGTAGGGTGACCCTAACGCGTGCATAGATTTTATTAGAGCCCTTATTGAATTGGGGCGGTGGCTAGAGCCGACAGCGTCACACGGCCGCACAATAAAATGGCAGAAGAGTTTCGCTTTCGAAACTTGTTTGAAGCAAGCTTGATTTTCTCATGAGGACTGAGGAGCGAAGTTGTTGGTAACACATTTCTGCAGAATGGCGAGACGGAAAAGGAAGGAGTACGACGAGTTTCTTATTATTACTACGGTGGCAAGTAAGTGTGCAGATCAGTGATCTCCACTAGGGGGCTGGATAGTGCATCGGGCGCCCGAAAGTACAGTGAACTGCAAGGTTATATATCCTGCAGTATTACATACCCTCATGTAGGAAGGAAATATTAAAGGCATGGAGGAACGAAAACTAAATATTCCTTCCTCCATGATTAAACAAGAGGCTGTCAAGTGACATTTTTTGAAACCGGAAACTAGCTCGGCGCTATATTGTCCGGGCGCGCTTCATTTTATTTTTATCCGCGCTCTTGTTTACGTTTTTTTCCGCGCGCGCGTTTCAAACCACGCGAAGGAGCCGGCTTAAAGAGAGACCAGTGCGAGTGGTGCTTGGTTTCTGGCCGTTGTTCATCTACGGGAGATGTCGGAAGCGTTCGTGCGAGACCTTTGGCTCCTTCCAGTTATTGCTCTTTGCCGCGTCGTCTCCGCGCCATCCCCGCTCTCTCGTTCTAACGAGGCAGCCCGGCCTAGCATGGCCATAATCAAGTAGCATTCGGCGAAGCCACTTATCGCAACTGTGGTAAGCGCGGGAAGGAACTCTCACTTATTACGGTGGCCCACCATGGTATGGAGTGTCTTTTGCCATTTTTGCTTGCGTCGTTTTGCGACGGCGGAGGTATGTATCCCTGGGTTGCTTGCAGGCTGCACTTGCCGAAATATACTGGGATACTTACATCAGGTTCATCCTATAGCTAGTCTCGTGTTAATCGCAGGGATAGAAGGTTAATTTCACCAGATGAGGTGAAGGGCACAAAATTTTAGTTCATTGAAATTGTGTGTAACTATGCAGCCGCTGTCAAAATATAGCAGAAGAAAAGTAAACCTAATCTAGCATACACTTTGAAGACCATGCTTGTTTGTGTTCTCTCTTTTTTTCTTATGTAAACTGTTACCCATGGTGCCACTGAAATAGAAATTGTTACTTTGTGCCGCGTATCATCTTTCATTGCTTTTTTTATGCAGTGTGTCTTGGATCATGCTTTGTATTTCATAATGCTTCCGAACCAACTACCCCACCTTGCAGTGTAAAGTACAGTGTTGTGTTTTATGGCACATAGGCAACTCAAGCCATCATGCGCCAAACTGAAGGCAAGGAAAATTGTTTTCTGCAGACTTTCTTACAAATATTAATTATCGGTGGTGTAGAGGGCATAAAACATTATTTTGTATTATCTAATGATGAAGAAAGAAAGCAATTTTATGAATGGCTAATATTAAGAGCTTTAAAGAAGGTGGGGTAGTCAGCAGGCATCCTTGGCTGGGCAAGATAGTTGAGCCTCCCAACCAGTAAAACAAAACTGCAGCCTTCTCAGAAATGAGAAGGTGGCTGAGGTGTATAAAAAAAAATGAAGCGAATCAGTGGTTAAAAATTTAGTTTGCTGAGAAAACCTGCTTCTCTTAAAAAGCTAAAAACACATGTCGTGTCAACAATTGCATCTTCACTCAAAAGAAACAATGGGTGTAAAGGAACATGTTCATTACAAAACTAAGTAAAACATTTTTTTCCTAAGTTTTTCAAGTTTTGTGCATGAGTATGAAATATGATTAACGGTTAGGTCATCTCCACATTTTTCGCAAATTGGCTTGTTTTCACTTGTCAATGGAAAATTGTGCGTAAGGTGCATGTGGCCTATACGGAGACGACATAAAATAATTTCTATGAAGCTCTCCCTATGCAAACATGACTTCAATTCAGCTAGAACTAGCTTTACCAAGTGCAGTTTGTTGTTTACTTCATTGTTACAAGTTCATTGTTACATGCAATCCTTAAAGGATATATTTACTTTTTTATTTCCTTGCCACGAGATATAGCAGCGCACAAATCTGCTCTCTCGTTGCCTTTTATTCCAATAGGACTCGAGACCCAGCACAGTTTTTATGTTTTTCCCTAGAGCTGTGGCTGTTAAAATGTTGTGTAGGATGTCACCAATCATAGGAGTGATTGCATTTCTGGAGTGGAGAGCAGTAAGTAAACTTAAGGAGTCTGTGTAAATAATACTGTTTGTGAGGTTCTTGCAAACAATCTGCTCAATGGCTACACAGACAGCGTAACATTCGGCCGTGAAAATTGATGCGCACTGTGGAAGCCTATTTCATTTCAATTCCCTTTCATCACTGTGTTTCCAAAGTAAATATGTTTTTGAGCCATCTGTATAAAAAGGTGTGAAAGTACTGTATTTTTCCTCAAGTGTAAGAAATTCTTGTGTTATATTTGCTGTGGAGTTTGATTTTTACTTAACTGTGTAAGAGTGAAATCACAGATTGTAGGAAACTGATACCATGGAGGCAGTGGATCTCGTCTTCGAGCAATGCCAGGTAATGTCATTGTAAAGTGCTGCCTTTAAACTAAAGCTCATTGAAAATTTTTAGTACATGGCTCTCCCTGGAAGCTTTCTGTGTCCAGCTTCCTGGCACGGGGCTTATATTTAAATGGCCCTGTGCAACACTTTTTATTTGAGAGCATAATGATTTTTGAGTGGACAGCTGTCAAATGTGCTCATGAGGTAGTAAAAAAAATCTTTCTTTACTAGAATGAATTTAGAGCTTCGTTCATGAAATCCCTGAGTAAGGTTTTTGATGTCGGGTTGTTTGCATGCTATGCTCGCATAACAGTGGCCCACATACTGGCCACACTTTAATCACGCTCTGTGGTGGCTAGCACAACCCTCTCAGTTTTATGCTGGATGAGCGTGCACACGTCTGCTTTTGGCTGAGTCGTGAACAATGCTGCCATGCATGGTCACACCCCAGCTTAGTGTTCAGCCTACCTTTTAATGCTGCTCTTGTTTTTCAATGTTGCAACCTGTCCCTATTGCGTA
Source organism: Amblyomma americanum (assembly GCF_052857255.1). Lineage (NCBI taxonomy): Eukaryota > Metazoa > Arthropoda > Arachnida > Ixodida > Ixodidae > Amblyomma > Amblyomma americanum. Next base: position 187,092,820 of record NC_135499.1, on the reverse strand, counting down.
TATTTGGGCAGCTGTGTCAACAGGGCCTTCTGCTGACGAGAAAAATCCTGCAGTATTTTGTTTTTGATCTTGAATACTGTATTTATCTTCATAACATGTTTTTGTGTAGCTGCCCATGCCAGGAATGCTTTCCCATACAGCAGTGAGGATGGGAAAATATACTAAAAAGTTAGAGTTCTTGACCCTGAATGCAAAATGTAGTATCAGAACATGTTCATAAAGGTGGTCATGCCAACAATGACTTTTGATTCACAACTCCAAGAGCCACTCATAGAGGTGACAGAAACAGAAAGGGCCGAAAAGTAGCACGGCAGGCGAGGATATATGGCGGTGGGGTGTCGCCTCCCTCCCAAAGCCAGAAATTTTGCTTAGGAAAACCATGCTGAACCCCTTTTTCTTAACAAAAACAGTCCAAGAAATACATGCTTCAAATAGGATTGGCCCTCTTTAAAGGGGCTGTAATAAAGTTGCAGTATGCCTAGGATGTTAAAGCACGCCGCTTCACGAATATTGTCTAGCAAGAATTTTTTAATGCGCTTAGTAGAAAGAGTTCTCTGTGGTCAAAATTTGAATTTCAGCGTCTTCGTGCCTTTCCCTCTCCTCTCGCCACATTTTGCACGCTGGAAGGCCGGCGCTTATCCGCCGGCCCCACCTCCGGGGGAGAGCTTCCTGACCCGCCGGAGCTACGCGGCTTATTGGCCGCGGCCTGACGTCTGAAAGAATCTAACCAATAGCCCTCTCTCAACATGTATACGTAAATGCGAGCGACGGAGGAGGGTGTGAGCTTGAAAAGTTGCCGGGAAGGGCTTGCCAACTTTCGCGCATGATTGTGGGTCCTCTGCTGCTTGCAGAAGTGTATTATTTGGCTCAGGTGTTTAAGACAACACAATGCAGTGATTGAGAAAGTTCATGTCCTCTCCTCGGTAGGTGTTTCAGAGCCCCTCTAAGAATCATCATAAATCCACGCATTGCAGCACTGCAACACAGCATGTTTCACATCCACGGATCTAGCTTGGAGCATAATATATATGACCGCAGCTTTTCAGACTGCTTCTAGAAGTTTAGAAGTACCCAGTGGCTGCTGTATGTTTCACAGTGCTGTGCATTATTTCAATGCTGTATTTCATGATTAACGTGCAGAGTTGCAGCTGTACGCACCAATTTTCGCTACTTGATGGAATACTATACTCCGTTTCATACATCAGGTGCAATGCTGTGAAAGGTACGGAAATAGTCCGGACGGGAAAATAAAGGGAGGCGTGTTACTCCGCGCTTGTTCTGTGCCCATGTAGTCTATGGCATGAGAAAGCGACAGTGTTCTCAGCAATAACAGTGTATTTAATCAAGATCATAACCAATGTGTCATGTAGTAAGCCTACAGGCAAAACAGTTACTATGTCTCGCTCACACAAATATCGCACTACTTTTTGGTCACGGATGCAGGCAGCGCAAACATTAGCACTAGCTTTGACAGCATTGCACATGATGTTTGAAATGGAGTATAGCTTGTAATGTTACTGCATAGCAGCACACTTTACTTGTGATCAACAATACAGGCAATGAAAGTGAATTCATTGTACGTAATGAACTCATGGAATTATTTTTCTTCAACATAATCATAGGCATCATTGAAATTCAATGCACATGTGGATCCTCACTTCACTAAGTGCTTTTTACCACAAACACTATCACACACAATAAACACGTGTGAGAAAAGGCGTCTCCAAATTCAGTTAGAGCTTCGCCGTTTTCGCCCTTCTTGACAGGCTTCAGCCAGAAAAGCAATTACAATACCTGCCACAGGAAACTGGTCTAAAAGTAGCACGCGATCAAAAATACAGGCTTGACCTCGATATGAATGAATACACTTGAGTCCGGCACGCCAGAGAGGAAAATAGCTCCCAGACGCTTCAGACGTTATATGCTTCAAACGGGCGTGCAACAAAGTTTCTGAATACTAAGCACAAAGCTAGCGCAGCTGCTTCCTTTACAGTATCGCTCTCCGCCCATGTTATGACCACGGAACGTTCGCACAAAACGCCGACAAACACGCTGCAGCGCACGCCGTATTGAACCAATGGTGAACGAACAGCGCGAATTAATACTCCCCAGTGAACAGCGGCGGTCTCCCGACGGCTCCGAGCAGTGTCGCATTAGACGAAATGCCCGTGCTATAGTTGTCGCCGGACGTCGCTACACACCGCACCGTGCGAACCGTGCTACACACAGCATGTACGGAGCCTCGTCTGCTCGCCTCTGTGTCGTCCCGTTTCGCTATAGCGTCGCCATGCCCTGCTCTTTGTCGTGATGCGCGTTGTCGCGCTCAAAGCCCGAGTCATACCATCAATGGGGGATAAATTTAAGAAAGAATAGGTGGAAACCTTCACCAGGCAGCCGACTTTGCTGGGACCATTTTACCGAATTATGTTAAGACCGAACCGGAGCGAGCTAGGGCTAGGCCACAATCCGGTGAGGTGCCGTCGGTTACAGTGCTCTAGAACGTCGGTGTTCTGCTGGCTCACATTAGCGCGTCCAAAATGTATATGGTACTGCTTTTTCGACGCAGCAGTGTATCATGTACGGTTTCGTATTGTAGCAAATTATGCCCGAATGGGCTTTTATTCGTGATGCTTGGTGCAGTGGGCTTGTGATAGCGCTTTGTCACGCGTGCTGCAGCATTCGTCTTTCTTGTCAGTCATTTCTCTCGCGCTGCGCGGCTCATACGTGGCTGTGCAATGGAGTTATGTTAAAAGCACGTCCGGAAGGTAAATGGCACCCTAAAGCGATAAACGTCACCTGCCGTCGATGAGAAGACACATCGTTCGCCTTTTCTTTGCTACACGAAAATTCTGTTTGGGATGACCTAGCCTCATCGTCATTCCATTGCTTCTCCTAATTACGCTCGGACGACAAGAACCAGATGAGAACATAGTGTTTAATGGACCTACTCCTTTGCCACGCCGGTTTCTCTGAAAATACAGGGCTCCCAAAGCAGTGCTCATATTTATCGCGTTGAGCTTGCTTATTCCTTTGATATTACAGTAGACGTTACATGAAAACAACGCGAAAAACTGAGGATGGAAGAGCGAAAGATACGACTTTTTGCATTGATATACACAGCATTCACCGAACTTCCAGGACATATGCCACCCACTGATCTCCACTAGGTGGCTGGATGCCGCATTCCCCATTTCTGAAGTGGGCGCAAGTGAAGCCACCGGAAGTTGCATGGCATGTCCCGAAAGTTCGGTGTCTCCTGTGTATTTCAATGCAAAAGGTCGCGTCTTTCACGCTTCCGTCCTCAGTTTTTCGCGTTGTTTTCGTATAACGTCTGCTGTAATATCAAAGGAATAAGCAGGCTGAACGTGATAAATTTGAGCATTGTTCGGGGAACGCTGTAATTTCAGAGGAGCCGAAGTGAACAGGCATGCATGTCTCACCATGCCGCGGCAAAGGGGTGCGTGCATTAAACACTATTTTCTAACCTGGTTCTTGTGTTCCGAGCATAGTTAGGACAAGTAGTGGAATGACGATGAGTCTAGGTCATCTTAAAAACAAATTTTCGTGTAGCAAAGAAAAGGCAATCGCGCGGAAATCAGGACACTCAAAGAGCCACTCGTTATACAGCTGCCGCTGTTTCAATTTCGGGTTGGTAGCGGACGATGTCTCTTCTCATCGATGATAGGTGATGTTTATCGCTTTAGTGTGCCATTTACCTTCCAGACGTGCTTTTAATCTAACTCTATAGCACAGCCACGTTTCATCTACACAGCGCGAGAGAAACGACTGACGAGAAAGACGAATGCAGCAGCGCATGCGACAATCCCCGTTAGAAGTCAACTGCACCAAGCATCACGAATAAAAGCCCATTCAGGCATAATTTGCGACAGTACGAAACAGTACGGTTGTCTAAACATAATCCGGTAAAATGGTAGCGGCAAAGACGGCTGCCTAATGAAGGTTTCCACCTATTCTTTCTTAAATTTATCCTCCATTGATGGTATGACTCTGGCTTAGAGCGCGACAACGTGCATCACAACAAAGAGCAGAGTTGGCGACGCTAGCGCAACAGGACGACACAGTTGAGCAGACGAGGCTCCGTACGTACTGCGTGCAGCGACGTTCTATCGTCTGCTATAGTGTCGTCCCATAGCGCTGCAATGGACCCTTATTTTTGAAACGTCTTTCCCTGGGACTTTGCTGCTCCCCTTATGCAATTGACGGCGCAACAGGTAGGCATTGTCACGAAAAAAGACGAGAACGTCGAAAAGACAAAATGCTAAGTGGAAAACAAAACTGAAGCTGAAAAACCGTGCGGAGGTCCGATTTTGTGCACTGCCAAAGGCTGACTTCCGGGACACGTAGCCCAACTTCCAGTGGCTTCACTTTTGAGCTACTGATGCGGCATCCAGCCCCCTAGTCATGGAGGAAGGAACTTCCTCCATGCCCCTAGTGGAGATCAGTGATGCCACCCAACTTTTGGTGGCTTCACTAGCGCACACCGTGGCGCCCACTTAGGAAAGCGGAAATGCGGCGCTCCGCCACCTAGTGGAGATCAGTGGTGCAGACCCAACGTTACTAGAATTAAACCTTAATCTCGTAACGTTGTGCCGACAGGTATGGGGGTAAAGCGTAGTTCCGCGCGCCTACGCCTCGTAACAACAAATCTGGCGCTGCTGTTCTCCGCCCGGCGCTCGGGTGCGGATCGTCTGCTACTCGCCGCGGTTGCATTTGGCTTTTCGCTCACCTGAATTCTGGTTCACAACGTTACTTTCTATGTTGACTATCTCTAGGCACTGTCGCTGAAGCAGATATTCACTATTTGGCAATGAAACGCTAAAGGTGAGAGACAGCAGCTGCTTTATCTTCTGTTTCCGTCGCCTCTAGCGCAGTGCAGTTCGCAACAGACCTAGTGCTTTATGGTAAAAATGATCAAAAGAAGCTTAAAGCCAGCTTAGAACGATTGAGGAAGAGGCCTAACCTTTGATTCTTTTGTGCTGTGGTGTCCCAAATTGTTTATAAAATACGAGTTGTGCGTCATCTGGCTAAGTAGGTACTGCGCTCCGCCTTGTATGTGGATGCAACTTCGAGCAGCAATTCATCGAACGTACGGGGCTACACATTTTTCTTTGGCCGAAGGTATGCTTTTAGGCTATCAAAATCATTTTCTACGTGGTATACTATGCAGCGCGGACGCTGTGGGAAGTGCTAGCGTTGTTTGGGGCTGGCACTCCCGTTCTAGCTGTGGCCGCGGCCACATCCCAGCCTGCGTGAAAATGGACACCTTCGCGACTGCTTGCACGTCCGCTCGCTCGGTTGGAGTGGCAACGCAGATAGGCTAGTTTGCATGACCACTTGGCTATTTCCAGCTGCGAGGGATTTCCAAAGGAATTGAAATTAGGGGGAGGGGGGTTGTGTTGAATGTAGAGGAGAAGCCGTAGTCATTTTTATTTGTGTCGTTTATGTGTCGCGTAAAGTTTAACTATAACTCTAACACTCATGAGAGAGATGAGGAAAATTACCCGTCGAATTGCAACAAAAGAAATTCGTAATCGTTTATGTTTCGCGTAAAGTTTAACTGTGACTCTAACACTCATGAGAGAGATGAGGAAAATTACCCGTCGAATTGCAACAAAAGAAATTCGTAATCGTTTATGTTTCGCGTAAAGTTTAACTATGACTCTAACACTCATGAGAGAGATGAGGAAAATTACCCGTCGAATTACAACAAAAGAAATTCGTTACGAATTAAGGGGGTGCCTTAATTCAGGAAAACAAAGGGGGGGGGGGGGGGCTAGGGAAATCACTGCCCGCGGCTCAAAGATGCCATATGAGATCGGATGTGAGCAGCATATAAGTACCAGATGACAAATCGTGTTAGCAAGCTTCAAGCTTATAAGGCCCCCCTCCTTGAAAAAAAAAATTAACGTGAATTAGCTCAGCTAATCCAGGATATACAAAGCGAAAGATGTCGGCGTTCACTGTGTTCATTGGCGTTTGCGTTGACAATGTTCTAGACGGCGATGGCTTTGAGCAAAGGAAGGGCGCATAACTGGCTCCCTGGATATGCGGACGCCTCATTCGCGCTTTGATACCTTTGGCGGTGGTGAAAAGAGAGATGTGGCCTGAATGCATTAGCGCTGACAGCGTTGTGTCTGACATGGCGGCACTGCAGCAATAGCTAGGCCGCAGTGTTCATTTGGTGATCGATCTCTCGCGATGAACCATTAACTGCATGCCACCTCCCAGTGTGGCAGGGAGGGCGCGCTGCCTATCCAGTGTGCGGAACGCAATCAAAGCAGGCTTTTGCAGTTGAACACCAACGCCACGTGCATGAAAGCGAGATTGAGGTCTCCAGTGACTCACGGAGCCGGTTGTGCGCCTTTCCTTTCGTGAAAATCAACGGCATTTGCAAAGTTGTCGACGCCAATGAACTCTATTAACGCCGTCTTATTGGTGTTTTTTATCGGCCCCCAGATTCGGGCAGTGTTTTCGGTGAATAATTTTAACGCATTCTGAGTGAAGTGTGCAACCGGCTTCCAAATTGTTCTTTATTGATATTTGGTGACTTTAATAACCGCCATATTAATTGGGCTACACTATCTGTCACGGCGAGTGAAAGAAAATTGGACGCATTTTTTCTGTCAAGTTTAGGTTTTTCATTATCTCAACTCATCATCGAACCGACACTGCGTACTCCCACATGTTCCAGCATACTTGATCTAATGTTTCTGACATTTGCACCAACATCAGTTATATTGAGGGGCTCTCCGATCATGACATCATTACTGGAAACATTGTTTGTTCAGAGAGAGGTAGGAAGGTGACTAATAAGAAAATTAAATCCTATAGCAAAGCTAACTTCGATGGAATGAATGCTGAACTATCTCTCTTTACTGGCGTTTTTCTTACTAGCTTCTCGTCCCGTACAGTTGAAGAAAACTGGATTGCGTTCAAAAATGTGTTCTCTGCCCTTGTTGATACGTATATACCCACCATAACAATTAGGAGTAACAGTTCTGCACCATGGTTTAACAAGCAACTTCGACGCTTAAACAAAAAAAAAAATCGATTATACAGGCAAGCCGTCAAGAGCAATCACACATCGTCGTGGCTTAAATACAAGAAGTGCGACAAAGAATACCAAGCCTTACTTAAATCCTCTCGTTGACACTTTTTAACCGTGACCTATCATCTATGCTGACTAACAACCCTCAAAAATTGTGGCAAGTAATGAACCCCAGCAGTCATCTTGAAGTTACGCTTACTGATCACACAGGCGCCACTGTTCCCGAGTCAGAGTGCGCACAGATATTAAGCGACGCATTTTCGCCTGTATTCACCCGCGAGGACGTCTCTTCATGCCCAAACATAGGTACACTTTCATATATGTTCACGCAGAAGACTACTATCAGCGAGTCCGGTGTCATATCACTACTTAATAATCGCAAAATGTCGTCTGCATCTGACCACGTTGGCTTCAACAAGTTGTTAAAAAGCACATCACAAAGCATTTCGGTAATCTTATTCGCACTTTTTTCGCAGTCATTGCCATCCGGCCGGATTCCTAATGATCGGCGCACAGCCAAGGTCATACCAATTTTTAAAGCTGGCGATCGCACATCCCCTCTTAACTACCGACCCATTTCATTAACTAGTACCGTCTGTAAACTACTGGAGCCCCTCATACATTCGCAAATCATAACATACCTAGAAGAGCATAACATAATCTTCAAATACCAGCACGGCTTTCGCAAGGGATATTCATGCGATGGGCAGTTAGCGGGATTTACTAATGACTTGCTATCCTGTATTGACGTCGGCAACCGGGTGGATGCCATATTCCTGGATTTTTCTGAAGCTTTTGACCGCATTCCTCACCGCAGGCTACTAACGAAACTAAAACATCTTAACATTGACACACAAGTCATTTTAGGGATAAAAGATTTTTTTGTCATTCCGAACACAGTTCACGAATATAAACCACTGCAATTCCTCTTTTATTCCAGTCACGTCTGGCGTTCGACAAGGGAGCGCGCTTGGTACATTGCTTTTTCTAATATGTATTAATGATTTGCCTAACTGCATCTCGTCCCATGTAAGACCGTTAGCCGATGACTGTGTTTTTGCCGTAAAATTACTACGGAAACTGACCAACAAGCGTTGCAATCAGACCTAAACGCGATTAATATGTGGTGTTCTGACTGGCAAATGACAATAAATCATACCAAAACTAAGGGTTCGATCCCGGCCGCGGCGGTCGAATTTCGATGGAGGCGAAATTCTAGAGGCCCGTGTACTGTGCGATGTCAGTACACGTTAAAGAACCCCAGGTGGTCGAAATTTCCGGAGCCCTTCACTACGGCGTCTCTCATAGCCTTAGCCACTTTGGGACGTTAAACCCCCATAAACTAAACTAAACTAAACGTACCAAAACTAAGTGGATGTCATTTACACGTTCCTCTTACGGCATTCTAACCTCGTATTTTATAGTTAACAATATTGTCGAGTTTATTACCACATACAAATACCCAGGAGTAAATTTTCAGACGGATCTAGCATGGCATCATCACATCAACGTTACTCTTGCAACTGCTAATCGCTCACTCGGAACCATGAAACACAGATTAAGGCAAGCGCCCTCACACTTAAAAAAGCTCGCATACACCACCTTAATCAGACCTAAAATTGAATATCCATGTGCAATCTGTGACACGAGCCAGGATTACCTCATGCGTAACATTGAATCCCTGCGAAGCCATGCTGTTCGCTTCATTTTTTCGGACTATTCCCCGCACACCGGGGTTACATCTTTAAAAAATCGTGCCGAATTAGATCCACTATCACTTACGACGAAAACACGCTCGCCTATTTCTGTTTCACAAGCTTTATCACCACGACGTTTTGCATAACGACTTTTCAGCCACCTTGTCTCATCTTCCTTCGCCGTGATCATCCTTACAAAGACAATCACCCAGCCTGTCAGTCATCACTTTACGCGCATCATTCATACCCAGAACCATAAGTGACTGGAATAACCTACCATAAGATATTGATACCGTGGTTCACCCAGACAAATTTCGCAAAATGCCGCATACTCCACATCAGAATGTGACGTCCCTGTGCACCACTTTACTTTTATAGAATTAGTAATCCTTCTTTTGTGCTCCCTCGAATAGGGCTACCTTTTTCCAGACGATTTTTTCCATTTTTTTCTTTCTGCGTTGTTGTTGTATTCTTAATCCCAGCTGTTTTAATTTTTTACGCTTTTCTATTTGCACTATAGTGTTGTTGTCATTGTTGTTTTTTACTGTACTTCAAAATGGTGTCTGTATTTTTTTTTGTTTCTCTTTTCTGTTTCGAGCAAGGTGTTGTCAAAGTGCTTCGTGTGTACCCCCTATGTAATACCCTCCCCGGAGGGCCTTTAGGGTATTTGAATAAATGAAATAAATAAATAAATATGGCGTTTGAACTTCTACTCACGGCAGAGCTTTACTTCCTTAAAATACATGGAATACGGTTACATGATACTGCAGATAATTTTAGAAGAAAACGAAAAACATTGCCGTAATATGGCGTTTGAACTTCTACTCAGGGCAGAGCATTATTTCCTTAAAGTACATGGAATACGGTTACATGATACTGCAGACATTTTCAGAAGAAACTAGAAAAAATTTGCCGTAATATGGCGTTTGAACTACTTAGGGCAAAGCTTTATTTCCTTAAAATACATGGAATACGGTTACATGATACTGCAGATATTTTCAGAAGAAAACTAGAAAAAATTTGCCGTAATATGGCGTTTGAACTACTTAGGACAGAGCTTTATTTCCTTAAAATACATGGAATACGGTTACATGATACTGCAGACATTTTCAGAAGAAAACTAGAAAATTTTTTTCGTAATATGGCGTTTGAGCTACTCAACGCAGAGCTTTATTTCCATAAAATACATGGAATACGATTACATGATACTGCAGATATTTTCAGAAGAAAACTAGAGCTTTATAGAGCACAGTAGTCAAGGGAAAATTGATACTACACCTAAGGCCGAACTGAACGAGTCAGATATCAGTCAGTAATATAGATAGCAATACTGAAGTGAATCGGCTTCATGCATGCCTGAGGAAGCGGGCGCGAACCGGGGTTTCGCCGGTGGCGCCACCGCATCGTCGTGAAAAAGGGCGCGCTCTTCCGCCGGTGGTCGGCACACCTAGTCAAGTAGACACGATACAGTAATAAGGAACGTCTTGCCAAGCACCGCGTCGCGAACAACCGGCGGTACAGGCCAGGCACAGACCAGAAGCAGCCGCCAGTGCAGAGCACGCGCGAGGGACGGAGCGGTCGGCGCTTCTCATCGTCTTCTTCGTTAAGCGCCAGCCTCTGAAGATTCCAAAAGCCGAAGGCCAGTCTTACAATTCCCTCCGGGCGAAAGGGCTCCATTCTGGCGGCCTAGGGCGATGTGACGACGTCGGGGTCGTAGTATGGCTTGAGGCGGGTCGTGTGGACAATGGTGCGGCCTCGGCGACGATGATCAGGGGATGACGTAAGGGGTTCGATTAGGTAATTGACGGGGGATGTCTGCTGAAGAATACGGTAGGGTCCCTGGTACTTGCTAACAAGTTTGGAGGAAAGGCCGGGACCTGAGGAGGGTGCCCAGAGCCAGAGCAAAGAGTCGGGAAGGTAAGCGGGAGGAAGTGCAGGGGGATCACGGGTGCTTTTCTGCTGCTGCTGGGCGTGAGAAGTGAAGGACCGGGCAAGCTGTCGGCATTCTTCGGCATAAGTTGCGGCTTGAGAAAGCGTTGTAAATTCGGAAGCATCAGGGCGGTAAGGTAGAATGGTGTCCATTGTGCAAGAAGGCTCACGGCCGTACTGGAGAAAGTACGGAGAGAATCCGGTGGTGGCTTGAGCAGTGGAGTTATAAGCGTATGTGACAAAAGGGAGAACGCGGTCCCAGTTACAATGGTCGGAAGCAACATACATGGCCAGCATGTCGCCGAGGGCGCGGTTAAAGCACTCAACCATGCCATTTGTCTGGGGATGGTAGGCGGAGCTGGTGCGGTGAACGATGTTGCATTCCTGAAGGAGAGCTTCTACAACTTCGGAGAGGAAGGCTGGACCTCTATCACTGAGCAGCTCTTTGGGCGCACCATGGCGAAGAATGATGCGATGGAGAATGAAGGATGCAATGTCGTGGGCAGTAGCGGATGGTAAAGGCGACGTTTCAGCGTAGCGTGTAAGGTGGTCGATGGCAACGATGATCCAGCGGTTGCCGGTTGATGTGCTGGGAAGAGGGCCGTAGAGGTCGATGCCAACACGCTCTAAGGGCTGCGCTGGGCAAGGCAGCGGCTGCATAGGAGCGGCGGGTCGGCGAGGTGGGTGTTTTCGTCGCTGGCATGCGGTGCAGGACTGGACGAACTGGCGGACATAACGGGCCATCCCACGCCAGTAGTACCGCTGTCGTAGACGGGTGAAGGTCTTCAAGAATCCGACATGGGCGCACTGCGGATCATAGTGGTAGGAAGAGCAAATGAAGGAGCGCAGATGTGTCGGAATGACGAGAAGCCACTTGCGACCATCCGGGGGTTAGTTGAGGCGGTAAAGAAGCTCGTCTCGGATGGCGAAATGGTGGGACTGACGACGGAGAGCACGGGAAGGAGGTCGAGACGATTGGCCAGATAAGAGATATAAGAGGCAAGTGATCCATGGGTCTTTGCGTTGCTCGGAAACCATATCAGTGGACTCAAAGGTCATAGAAGGCAGGGCGGATATACAAGGCACTGCTTCAGACGGTACAGGGGAACGTGTAGCTCTAAAGTCAATGTCGCTCAAAACGGGTGCCACATGGGAGCCGATGCACATACGCGATTTTGAGCGACATTTACTTGAGCAGTATAGATTAGGAACTGGCGGAAAATCTTGCTGATCTTGCGCTAAATGTTTTCCATTAAGTCGATGATTTTTTGATCAATCTGAAGTCGAACTCTTCCAGTGTAGTTCCGGATGTCGTCAAAATCTTCAAAGATACAGGTGGTGGCCTGAGATTCACTTTCGAACTACCCAGCTCAGCTACCCTACAGTTTTTAGACCCCAGGGTCCATTACCTGGAGAACAGAGTGTGTTGGGAATATCACCCTAGGACGAAAAAACCTCTCTTGAACTTCAGCTCGGGGCATTCCAAACTGGTCAAGGCTGGTATCGCGACTTCCTGCTTAAAAGCGTCCCTTGGAAAATCCTGTTTCCACAGAGTTGAGGCTAGCTTCCTGGGGCAGGTAGAGAGGCTGAAGGAAGCCGGGTATCCAGAGCTGGTGTTGGCTCAGATCTCCGAAAGGATCCTGGTCAAGATGGGGAGTGCTCATGTCAGTAAAAAAGAGGACGGTGACGCATGGACGGAGACAAGTGGTGGGAATTCCATACGTCCATGGATTTCACACCGGCTCAAAAAAGTGGGGGCGTGATACGGGGCGGACGTGATTTTCACGGCGAAGAATTAGCTTGCGAGGATTTGTAGTGAAGGCGCCCGTGTGCTGTGCGATGTCAGCGCACGTTAAAGATCCCCAGGTGGTCGAAATTATTCCGGAGTCCTCCGCTACGGCACCTCTTTCTTCCCTTCTTCTTTCACTCCCTCCTTTATCCCTTCCCTTACGGCGCGGTTAAGGTGTCCAACGATATATGAGACAGATACTGCGCCATTTTCTTTCCTCCAAAACCAATTATTATTATTATTAGTGCTGTGCGAAAAAAGCTCGATCCTGAGAGCAATCGTGCTGGAGCTGAGTGCTCGATAGCGCACAGAAAGCAAACCAGGTTCACCGAGTGTAACACTGGAGTCGTGTACGAAGTCCCCCTCTCGTGTCGGAAGAAGTACATCGGCCAGACGGGTCGATGTATTAACGAGAGGAGGGCAGAGCATCGCAGGCCGTTGAAAGGCGCGGCTTCCTCTAATCTTGCCTTGCGTTGCGAAGGTTGCAAAGATTGTTATCCACGGTGGAGCAAGACCAGCGTCTTGTTTAAACACAAGGATCAGGTATGCAGGGAGTTGGTGGACGCTTACCTGATCAAGAAAGAATCCGATTACTGTGTAGCATCACCATCTGCAGGCCTGATTGACAGGGAGATACCTTTTTGCGCAGTTTTTTAAGCGCGAGCAACCAGTATGAACTGTTAGCCTGATAGGAGTGTGCCCGGGGTTTTGCTGTATTTATGTTGTCTCTGACGACGCGGAGTTTGGTTTTTAGGTGTGTGATCACAGTGGCATCACGTTACATGAGCCAAGATAGTGCGTGATAGTGTTTGCGTTTTCGTGATTTTAGCCTGTCTTACCGCGGGATGAAGATACGTATATAGGCTTCTTTTTCTTTAATAAAAAAATCAATTGATAGTCTGCGCCCGTGTCGTGCTTTCTTGTTCTTTGTCTTCGTTTTTTTTTTTGCGCAGTTAAACATGAATTCCTAGAGGTCTCGCGCTATCAGGAGCTGAATATTTGATCTACCAGCAACCGCAGCCCCACATTACGTACGAGCGCTTTTTGTAGCAGAATGGCTGCAAAGAGAGCTTATATCATGCAAATTCTTGGAGGAATTTCGGCACTTTTTCAACACCCGTTTAGCCGGTTCAGTTGTTAGAGCGCTCGGCGACTGAGCCGACGACACGCTACGGGCTCAATACCGCGGCCGCGCGTTTCGACGAAGGCCAAGCGCAAAAGGCACTAGTGTGCTGTGAAATGTCAGATTCCCAGGTGATCGAAATTAATTTAGAGCCCTTCACTGCGGCGTCCCTCACAGCCAATGTGTCGCCTCGGGACGTGCCCCTCAATTTACAATTTTTAGTACTTTTTCTAGTCTTTGCAAAGTTTTAATGTGCACTGCATCAAAGCTGCACGGGTTTCTTGGAGAGCGGTATCACGTGAGCTGCCGTTGCCTGCTAGCAAGGTACAGCGCGTTTTAGTTGCTGTGCTAGAATTGGCACATGCGGCACGTGGAGTTCTTCGTCTAGAAAGTCTGGGTACTTACCAGCGCTTCACAACCTTTCCTAGGTACGCAATCTGCTTTTTTGTCGGTACATGTCCCTGTCAGAACTGCTTTTGTTTAGTATTTGGTGCGGCTTATGGCATAATTACAGCAGAAATTTGCATGCTAAAGAATGTCTCAAGCAACTAAATTTCAATTCGGCTGTAATGGAAAAATGCAACTGCATGACAAATGTGTTCCATTTTCAGCACAACTGTTTTCTTTCTGCTTGCACGAATTATGCCTTAGCAAGCATGCACCGAGACTATGTGGCTGAAAACCTCTACTAATGTGCGTTCAGGGCCTCGATGGCAAGTGACACAGCGACTGTGGCAACACGCACTTACTGAGGCTTTGGTGCATGCGAGAGAACCTCGCTCACACTACAGAATTAACCAAACATAAAAACGCACTGCAATGCATCGCAGAGTTTGCATGGTGGTGCGGAACATTACATGCCATTGATAATCTGTTGCAGCTTTGAATGTTAAGAATTCCTGTCCTTGATTTCCCAGTGCTGGTTGCTACATTATGTAGATGAAAAAGAAAGAACTAAAACAAATGCTTTGTATTATGGCGCGTCTCTTGAAAACTTTAACGTTTTCTTTAACGTGCACTGACATCGCACAGCACACGGGGGCCTTTGCGTTTCGCCTGATGCTCTCTTAATTTCCGCACTCGTCGATTAAAAGAAAAAAGAAAGTCGCACTTCATTCAGAACGTTGTGTCGTGCATGTAGCGTACGAGAACGCAGCTTCCCAAGCACTGCGCCTGCCGAGTCCGGTCGCGGCCTTTCGCGCTCGTGCACAGAAGGCCACTAACGCAAAGGTTACCGCACTTTCCACTAGCGCTACGTACGCGTCGCCCTTCGAGGCACGCGTGTTTGACGGCCGCATCTGATGAAAAGTTTTGTCGGCATTCCATACATGCCGTATTTCTTATTTGTTATTAATTTTTAGTATTCTTTTTTATTGCTTGGGTCGCTGCAATATTTCCGTAGGAAGCGGGAGGTGACATGGAGACACTCGCCGCTTAGGAAATGGCGCAGTATCTGTCTCTTATATCGCTGGACACCTGAACCGCGCCGTAAGGGAAGGGAGAAAAGAGGGAGTGAGAGAAGAAATGAAGAAAGACGTGTCGTAGTGGAGGGCTCCAGAATAATTCCGATCACCTGGGGATCTTTAACGTGCACTGACATCGCACATCACACGGGCGCCTTAGCGTTTTGCCTCCATAAAAACGCAGCCGCCGCGGTCCGGTTTGAAACCGGGAACTCCGGCTCAGTAGCCGAGCGCCCTAACCACTGAGCCACCGCGGCGGGGCGCTTCTGCAAGAAGCGGTGGCTTTCGACTGCGGTGCCGAGTTTACAGCGCCTCCTCGTTCGTTAGAACCGAGTTGTGCAGTCACAAGTGTTCGTTGTATCTGAGACGCGATGCCATTGCCCTCATACATACTTTGACAGTGTGTAGGACCGTCTTCTTTCGCAATAAGCAAGCGTTCGCTGTAACTACGACCGCTCTAAGTGGGCTCGACTGTATTAGCTGATAGCCAGGAAGATTTACACACTCCGGCTAATCCTTGTGGGGACGAATGAGACACTTTAGGCTTCAATTTTAGCCCAATTAAGTGAGAAATGATGATTTCCAACGATTCCGTACCAGGTGATTACGATACAAGGCCATGATGCCTGCACTGACACATTACAAGTATTTGTGACGTCATTCTGATACGCACTGTGTGCGTGGCCGTCCTACCGATGCGCGCTGAGATAGGCTGTATTTCCCATTTTCTTCACCCAGTTCTTAAAAAAGTCACGTGACCATTCTGGCTGTATATACTGCGCGACGGAACATAAAACCTAGGAAAAAGAGAAGCGCCAAAGCATGCAACCACAGACGAACAAAGGACAAGACACAGGCGCATCCTTTCTTCGTGTGTGGTTGCGTGCTTTGGCGCTGCTCCTTTTCCTAGGTTCAAAATGCACCAACTAGCCCAAAAAGGAGTTTTACTAGAAATCATTGAAAGGGGTCATTTCTTGGTCACCATGGCACGAGCATTTGTCTGCCTGGTCTGACAGTGTCTCGAGGTATGCATGGGTAAACGAAGTACAGATACACGTCAGAAAGCATGAACGGGCTATTGAAAGGCGAAAAGTTGCGGCGATAATGAAGTATAAGGCATTATGTAGGTACAAGTAGGAAGTAGTGAGATGTATTTGGAAAGGAATAATGGTGCCAGGGCTTACTTTGGGAATGCAGTTTTGTGCCTAAGGGAGAAGTTCAGTCTGGACTAGAAATAAATCAGAGATCTGTTGAGGATTGGTGCCCACGGCAAAGCCATAAATGAGGCAGTACAGGGGGACATGGGCTGGGCATCGTTCGGAGCACGGGTAAAATATTATGTGAAGAACGCCTGAGGAAATTGGGCGATAACAGGTGGGCATCTAAGGTAGTTTAAGTAACACGGTGGTTTGGGCTAGTTGGTTGCTATTCATAATGTAGACAATTTTCGCAGCATGAATAAAACGCACACAGAAGACAAGGAACAAACCCAGTCCAGCACAGCACAGCACAAACTCAGCACAGTCCTGTCTTGTTTGTTCCTTGTCTTCGGTGTGCGTTTTATTCATGCTGCGAAAATTGTCTACATTAAGGTAGTTAAATACTTATACACAAAGAGCATTGACTTACAGTGGCAGAAAAGTACTGCGAAACTAACCAGTAACTATGCAGGAAACAAGGACAGGGAAATAGAGGCCTTTACGAGGCAAGTAAAAAACGGAGAAGGTAAAAAGTGGATTAATTCGATGGAAAAGAATTAGGCCGTAGAACTATATAGAAATTGGGAGAGGCAAATACGGAAGAAATCGCTCAACGATAACTCAAGAGGCAGAGCGCTACTGCTTGAGAGGCTCAGTGGTTACGGTGCACGGCTGCTGACCCGAAAGACGGGGGTTCGAAACCGTCCACGGCTGTCTCGTTTCGTCGGAGGCGAAATGCTAGGGGCCCGTGTACTGTGCGATGTCAGAGCGCGTTAAAGAACCCCAGGTGGTCGAAATTTCCGGAGCCCTTCACTACGGCGTCCCTCATTGCCTGAGTCACTTTTTAGGGTCCATAAAACTACCGCTTGCACGAACATTCTGCTAACAGCATCCCGCTGCTACTGCTACCTGTGACGGCACAGACAGCACATTCGGCTCCGCCCGAGCTGTGTGCGCTGCAGTGTCCTAAAGGACAAGACTGCAAGCTGCGGCAAGTCGTCTTTCCCAGCAGCGGCCTCGGTATGCTCCTCGCCCAATCGTTCGCTCACATGCCACAAAAACAATTTTCCACCGCTCTTCGCTTCTACATACGCTGTCGAGTCTTACTCCACCACATCCTCCCCCTCCTCATCCCGCACAGTGGCCGGTCTCTGGGCGCCCGCGAGTCGCCGTTCCCCTTTGCCCCCACCCCCTCCCCGTAAACACAAATGATGCCCGTGGTCGGCGCCGCATTCTTCAGGGCAGCAGCAGCGCCCGGGGAAAATAATTGATGACCGGCTAATTCCAGTGCGCGCGCGCCTCTCGTCCCTGCTCGCTGCGGTTCTTGTTATTTTCCCTGGCGTCCTCGATGCGACCGACCACGGAGGAGAGGCGTGAACAGCCGGATTTTTGTCAGCGCGCCGCCCGCGGGGTGCGGGTTGCGGGCGGAAGCCCTGGCCTGGACCCCGGGACGCGGCATTCCCGGCGTGCCGTCGACGCCCGCGCGCGCGAAATGATGCGCGGGTCTGCGCCACTATTTTGCGGCGGCGTCGGACACGCACGGAGTGGACGGCTCGCGGAAAACGATGACACACCGGCTGGAGAGTTTAGGAAGGAAAGGCAAGCACATTTGTTGAGAAGCCACTGCGGTGGCTCAGTGGTCGGGGTGCTCGGCTGCTGACGCGAAAGACGCGGGTTCGATCCCGGCCGTGCACATGGAGGTCGCATTTCGATGGAGGCGAAATGCTAGACGCCCGTGTATTGGGCGATGTCAGAATCCCAGGTGGTCGAAATTATCCGGAGCCCTTCACTACGGCGTCCCTCATAGCCTGAGTCTCTTTGGGACGTTAAACTTCATGAAACCAAGCCAAACATTTGTTCAGGCAGAAATGCGGGCTACTTGAACGGTGTATCTCATGGTACAGCGGGCCAAATCTTTAGCTGACATGCGTGACGGCTGCTTTTTCAGCGCTCCTGCTGCTTATGACGGAGCAAACTTGCAAAAATATCAAATCTAACCACAGGATCACTAAGCCCGTGCTTAATATTGAGCTTTCCGCAAGTTTGCTTCGTCGTAAAGCTCAGGAGCGCAGAAAAAGCAGCCTTCGCGCATGCCAGCTATAAAGATTTGGCCCTGAGTCAAGACGGGCATACAGGACGAACTGGGGTCCTGTGTGCGTTATTGCGGCCCCACGCTAATACTTACAAACAAAAAAGAAAACGATTACACATTGGTGGAGGCGTAACGAAGGCGGATGTAACGGGCAAAGTTTAAGGAGCGCAGAGCGCTCCAATTGTTTGCGCAATCAGCTGTGGTAGTGTGTGTGTGACTTGCATGCAGACGAGCCACGCATTGGACAGCCTTCTCTTCCGCTTCACAAGCGATTTGAATTGTGGCACGCGTGTACCGCTATCACTTTCCCCATTGTTTACGCCTTTCCCTGTACAATAATGCTCAACTGTGTGCTGCAGGTACTGAATGAATAAGTAAGGAAATACGCAGCTGTGTTGAATTTTTACACATAAAATAACCGCATCTCTACTAAGCAGGCGGAACCAAAGACGTTGCATTATTTTCAGTAGCCGAGATCTTATCACAAGGCCTTTTTATACGCTCGAACTTCGTCAGCATTATAGGCTGCATGCCGAGTCCGAGTGTCCACACATTGTCGACAGTTCAAAGCAGAATTTTTCGAGACCATAGTTTTTTTTTTCTTATACGAATGAAGGCTTTGCCAAACAAAGGTTGCTTTCGTCCTTTCAACCTCTTTTGAGGGGAAGGAAGACACAGGATTGCGCACGCTTCCCTTCCCAAAACACAATAGCGTATTACGCGATAAAAGCGGCAAAGACCTCAACAATTAAAACTGTGTAATCAAAAAGACCTGAAGGCGTTACGCCTGAGTAAATCAGCAGTAGTGATCTTACTTTCTCTATGGGGCTATAGCGTAAAGTCTACGGCAAGCCTTATGGGAAGAAAACAGAAATTCAATACACGAAGGAATATTGGAATCAGCAAACGTTTATTACGCTGTAATTGTAAACCGAATCACGCGTTGGATATTCTATTTGAATTCGTGTATGTGAGATGGATTTCCGTATTACAGCGAGCTTTCTATATTTGGGCATCTCTGCAAGCGTAACGTGAGGAGGCAGCCACTCCGTGCGCTCGCGTATTCACCTCCATTCAGCCGCGGCTGAAACATTCTTCATGCTCCACGTACTTCGAGATGAACCGCAGTTTTTCTGGCTGCTTTTCCAGCCATTTTTTTCCTCACTTGAGGAGGCGCGGAATTTTCGGTTCACGTAGCTCATCACGGAGAGCGCAGGGAGATGCGGCACATGCGTGGAGGGAGAGGGGGGAGAACTCTGAGGGAGCATGCTCCCTTCGCAAAGAATCTCTCCCCCCCCCGCCCCCTTTCCCGCGCGATGTCGCTTTTGTAAGCTCCGTTGACATTAGGCGGTCGCCTTTGCTCAGGGGCATCGCTAAAAAGAAGACAAAAGACGCAACAGTCACGTCACTGAGGGGCGGTGGGAGGCAGTCAGGAGAACGACCTTGACGTAAGCGGTGCTGCGATGGTGACAACGTTGTCGAACCTGGTTAGTGGCCAAGAGAGGTCCACCCTAAAAATCAACCACTGAATCACTCAATAAATAAATCAGTTTAGTTCATTCCAACGCAGTGATCAGTCGGATGGAGTACCGCACAGTCCGCTTCCTCCAACGCGGGACGGAAGGGCTTCGATCTCCACGCCACCAGGCACTTGGTGACGTACGCTGGTGACACGGGCTCACGGCGAGATGGGCCGTCGCCGACTTCATCGGACGAGGCGTCGAAGCGTGAGAATTTCTAGGCTTAGTGCCAAAGATTAAAAAAAAAAGAAAGGAGGTTATCCCACTTTATTGGCTCAAAGCGGCTTAAAAAGCTCCACGTCCCGAGTGCCTTCCCCTCTCCCGGGACACCGCTAGCCGACGAGGACTCTCCGCAGCTTCTTCGCGGGGCGCTGGGAAGGCGTCCCTGTCGACAGCCACTCGAGCGCCGGCGCCGACACCGGGCGTCGCGGCAGCCAACTTGCCGGCAGCGCTCGCTTCCCGCACCGTTCGCGGCACGTTCAAGGCACTTGAGAAGCGTGGCGGAGCAGTCGAGTATGGCGGGAACCGCTACACCTCCACTTCTAAAACCAATTTCGACGAGTCCATCGCAGCGGATGTAACGACGGCACCGCCGCTCGCGTCGATTCGATCAGCGGCGAGGCCTCGTTAGCCAGAGAAGCAGCCCTGTTATAAGCACACCGATGAGGAGTTCAAACAGGCGAAGGGACCAAATTCGGCTGGCTTCGAAATTAAGGGGAAGGTGATCAAAGCGCCGAAGCAAGTTAGGAATAAAATCGCGCCCGCGAGAAGCCATGCGACACGCGGGAAAAGAAAGAACAGGTGGAGCATTAAAATGGAATACGGGAGCAGCGCCCAATCCTATTGGGAGGATGAATCAGCTGCTGGTCCGGCAAAGGGGAGAGGCTAATCATTCCGCGTCATCGCTGTCGACCGCGAGGGCCCTTGAAAGGCAAATGAATGGACGCCGGGACTGGTTGGCCGGTTGGCTCTCTTGCCGCCTTCCTCTGCATTTTTTTTTCTATCACGCCGCTGTCTGTTTTTTTCTCCTCTTTGTGACCTCGTGAATTGGCACTGCCCATGCGCCACTGAGTACTGGTATATATATATATATATATATATATATATATATATATATATATATATATATATATATATATATATATATATATATATATACACACACACTCTTAAGAAGGTAAAGGAAATGAAGAACTCGATCGTTTGACAAACTTATGAAGGGAGCCAACAGTCACCGAAACCAAGGTGCATAGAGGAATGTTTAATTTTTTTTATGTGTTGTGCTTATCAGTGGGATAATAATACTTAGATTAATCTATCGCTTAAAGAAAATTACTTATAAAGCAGCAGAAAAAACAACCATGCCGCCGGTGGTATCCGATATTCGGAGGTCGTGGGTTCCATATATATATCAGTTCTACAGCGCATTCCGTAATGATAGCAGTGAGATTATCGTTCGTTATATACGAACATTAAGGTCGTCCTCCTCAGTCGCTGAATATCTGTTTTGCAACGATATCCTAAATTTCTCTACTTTACATGAAACCGCTAACTCGTTAATGGGCTTCCGCTTCACTATATTCTTCCGTTCCCTTTTCAAGTCTAAGCTAATTCGAGACCTTAACATTCTGTGGTCGCTACAACGCACCTTTCCGACGATCTCCACATCCCGCACAATGCCAGGCTGAGCATAAAGTAAGTCGACTTCATTTTTAGTCTCACCATTGGGGATCTTCCAGGTCCACTTCCTGTTTTCTCGTTTGCGGAAGAAGGTATTCATGATCCGTAAATTATTTATATCTGCGAATTCGACTAATAACTCTCCCCTGCTATTCCTAGAACCTATCCCATAGTCGCCTACCGCCTGGTCGCTAGCCTGGTTCTTGCCCACTTTCTCATTGAAGTCGCCCATCAATACAGTGTAGTGTGATTTTACTTTATTCATTGCCGATTCCATGTCTTCATAGAAGCTTTCAACGGTCTGGTTATCATGCCTGGATGTAGGCACGTAGGCCTGCACCACCTTCAGTTTGTACCTCTTATTAAGCCTAATTGCGATAGCTGCCACCCTTTCGTTAATACTATAGAACTCTTCCACATTGCCAGCTATATCCTGATTAATGAGGAATCCCACAACTAATTCTTGTCTATCCGCTAATACGCGATAGCATAGTGTGTGCCTGTCTTTTAGCACTGTATACGCCTCACCTGTCCTCCTAACTTCACTAAGCCGTATGGCATCCCATTTAATTCCCGCTAGTTCCTCGAACAGCACTGCTAGGCTAGCCTCACTAGACAAAGTTCTAGCGTTTAACGTTGCCAGGTTCAGATTCCAATGGCGGCCTGTCCGGAGCCCAAGATACTTGGCACCCTCCGCTGCGTCACAGGTCTGACCGCCGCCTTGCTCAGTTGGCTCCGCAGCCGCTGGGGACTGGGGGCCAAGGTTTAATTGGTTTGTTCATAGAAGGTTGTGGCCAAGTACTACACCAGGTTGGCCAAATCCTGTTCTAATGAGGTGTTTTTTTTTCAAACCCGGTGGAGAGCGTAGCCCCGGCGGGATTGGAACCCCGGTCCTCGTGCACCCGAGCTTAAGATAAACCAATAGCAAAGCTTCCCTGCGCAGCTGTACACCCACATACCATTTACGCTGTTTTGTCGTTAGGGTTAGGTTTTGCTTTTAATGAACTCTCAGCAGGCCCCCCGCATATCTGGCACTAGTAAACACATCGAGTAACAAGACTCGTGCTACGCTATGAATAAATGATGCAAGGGGGCGAGCACAAACGAAAGCTACGCACTTTTTTATATAGTGGGTATCGCAAGGGGTACCATTACAGAAAAAAAATAAACAGTGAGAGGAATGCGCAGCGTTCCAGAGGGCTGATGTGACGAAGATTTTATACGCACAAGTGTTGGAAATTTGCTGGGAGTGCTTGGTAGTTGCTTTCACTGCGGTGCTTTGGTTTGTATATACATCTTATGCGCGAAGCTAGCTGCTGCTATTGCATTTTTGTGTGGCTGCTACTAACTTGCCAGCAACTAAGAACTTGTCATTAACGGTAAAGTATGCAGTTGTTGTTTCTTGGTTACTAAAGCTACGACTTGTCTCAGGAGTGTTAGCAACGGCACCCACGGATATGGTTCCTGAACTGATGAAAACCATCGAATGGCACACACCGCCGGTTAGGCATTGCGATGGACCTCTGTGATGATACAGAGAAACGCCGATATGATGAACCTGAAAGCACTAAAAAATAAAACGTGTATGTACAGTTTCTAGTCAAGCGTATCTGCTTGTCTGCCCGGTCCAGACAACACTGAGCCACTCGATCGCAGCTTTGTCCGTCCAAACATCTCGGCACGTAGTGCACGAGCGCCGAGAATCCAGTCCGCGCGGCGGCGCATCGACGTGCCTGCGGTCTGGTCAGGTGCGTACCTGGCTGCATCGTCAAAAGGTGCTCGCTTATTTGTGCACGGTACACAAGTCAGCCAACCCACGACTTTCCGGCCGCTCACCCCTTGTTGCACCATGTCTTCTCGGGCACTGCACTGCGATCGCCATCCATTGATTTTTTTCACAAAGTACGTCGCTCATGTTAGGCCTATTGGTTTACATTCTTTTTTGGCTGCCCCACCATACTTTCTGCCTGTATGGACAGACATTCTGACTGAAAAAAATGTGTCGTGCTGCACTTATTTTGGTAGCCGAGTGCCCCTGCAGGTGGCGCGCACGTTGTTTGTCGGCGCGCGTATGCGACTGAAGACAATCAGTCAGAGTACTCTCGGAGATTGATGTTGGCTGATCGGCGCAATGCTCTCGCTTATTCGTGCGCGCCTTCAAGAAGACTCGAAGGCGCAGCCGACAGCAGGAATGGCTGCTATCAAACTTCGCCACCCGTGTGGTTGGTTGGTTGGCCTCAAATAAGAGTGACATAACTCCCGGTCCTCACAAGCTTCACGTCGTCGTGTTTCCCGAGCCCGTTATACCTCGTGGTGCGGGCTGGGACATTTTAGTTTTGTATGTGCTGTCGCGATTTACTTTTCGTCCTTGTCAGCTCCGACGTAGCGCCCTTCTCACCGAGTAACGGCATGCGTTCGAACTGTTCCCTGGATGGTTTAGAAGTCAGATGCACTTTCGACGTGCGCTGAGTGAGGACGCTCTCTCTGGCGCAGAATGGTTTGGCTGCTTCAAAGGACGGGGCTGTTGGTGATAGCGACGCTGATGGCTTCGCAGTTTCCAGTGCTGATTTCGTGCGAGGCCCAAGCGATGACGTTGGCGGGTATACGTCTTGCGTGAATTTTATATCTATCGAAATGTGTTGAACTCTCACTTGTACCTTCGGCGCCTTGATGATTTGAACAAGGCACGGTTGGGTAGACTACGAGAAAACGAATTTCGCTGTCACTAACGGAACGTGGTCGGCGTCTATGCGGATTTACCGGGTGACGCACTCAGCGCTGGCCGGGACGAAGTAGCTGTCAAACATACGCATCATTTTCTTCATTCGCGCAATCAAACGTAACTTTAATTTAGGACAATCGCATTATCAGCTGAAATCAATTACTGCTCTTTTGACTGACAAGAAATACAACATAGGTGCCGATTATTGAGGTTGGCCACGTGGATGTTGGGTCGACCTTTTGAACCGCTACGTCAATTTTGATTACACACTCAGGGATAAGCATCCTTATGCCATTTGAACATGAGCAAAATCTCAATATTTCATATCGAGTTTGAAAACTGTTGTTGCCATCCCATTGTGCTAATGAGCCTATCAGTTTAGGAAAACTATAATTTAAAAATGCTTTTAGGTGATTCACTTTTTCAGCATGTGGTGAGCACAGAAAAGCTCCTTGAACTGGATGAGTAGAAGAGATTGTTGTTATGAGGCCACATTTTCTAAAAACCACGCCGTTTAATAGCATTTTTTTTCCGTCACTAATTTTAACTTTTGACAATTTCTGTTCGCTAATTTTACTAATTTTGAATTTTTGTCATGAAAATCTAACAAGTGATCATGACAGCTGCCTTCTCTTATTCCGCAAAAGATTTTGGCCAAGAAGGCACCTTCAAAGGATTTTTTTTTCTGCTTGTTACAACTACAGCTTTTAAATGGGAAGTGTCGCATCACAATGCGTACTGAGAAAAACGAGTTGAGAGATTTGAGCAGCTGCAGATGTATTTGACAAGCTTCTTTTCTAAATTGAATGTACTTGATGCCCAGAGAGGACATTCTTCTTCGATGCGGTACTGCTCAGATGCAGTTTTTATCTATTATTTTTTTTAAACTTCGACTTGAAGCCACCTTGCTCGTGCTCGAATAATCATGCAGATGAGCTTACCACCAAAGGTTAGCGGCGTATGCCACAATAAAACCAATATCCGTGAAAAATAAGGCTAGATAGCTGTGTTTAAAGGTCATGCGATACAATTAACCACAGGCTTAGTTTTGTTATTTTCCGCTAATTACAGCTCGCAAGGCTACTGTTATACAGCTTCTGCTTGCGTTTTTTATAATATCTATTCCGGACCTAACAGAGCGCCTAAACAGGCCGTAAAGGGCAAAAAAAAAAAAGCTACGATATGCCTTACTGTCTCCACAATGCGCTTTGGGAACAACGTTTTTGGGCGCAGCCAGTTTCAAGGGAGAAAAACTTACTTTTTCACACTTTGAACTGCATACATCGTGATCAAACTTGGACGATACGTTCTTATTAGTTTAGATACCTTGTTCAACGAATATCCAAAGCGCATTTATTGATAGACACATTTCTTTACCTGCAATGCGTACTGAAGTTTTGAGCGCAGCCAAAAGCACGCGAAACTTTGTGCTTCTTTGCATGTTCCGAACAGCGGTGGTGGAGCTTGTCCTTGAAGGAAGCAAGCTTCGACAGCCTGCGCTAAAGCGTCGTAATTCAGTGCAGCATGAGCGCTGCTTTTCCGTCGCCGCTCAGTCTATGAGGGAGAAGTTTTACTTAAGATGTTTACCATACAACCCATCGAAAAACGTTTAGGGGCGATAACTGAATTGATGCGGAAGAAATGCGATAGCATTCTTCTTTTACGCCTCATTGTTTTTTTTTTTCAGTTCTGATTCTATTCCAATTCAGATTCGATTTTTATTCCGAGTCAATTGTCTTTCGTCATTCTATTCGAATTCCGTTTCCATTCCGATTCCGATTCTATTCTTTCGTATTCCATTGCTATTCGTAATCGGTTCTCACAATGCTGAGAAGCGATTGCGGCGAAGAAATAGCTCCCGCACGCTTCATTTTTGCTCAGATAGTTCTTTGGGAGGCTGTCTATATTGCTGAGAAGTTCTTCATTTCAGCTAGTGGTCACTTTTTACTGTGCCCATTTTTTCGCCTCCGGTTGTCGGGAGAGGGAAATCCCGTAAACACCACGGCTGCCGTGTGGAGGCTTCCTGCAGACGTCGCCGCCGGACAGTGTTCACCTTCACGGCTCTCCCAATGCGCGAGAGACATTCCATTCAGAACCGAACCCTGTGCCCGAAGAACCCTCGCAGAAATGGTCTATAGACAGACTATAGAATTCTTATAGACTCTATTGCCTTCCTATAGATATTTCTTTTTGTCTATTCATAGTCTATAGACTGTCTACAGACAAAATTCTACTAAAAGTGTACGGCCATAAATATGTAGATGGTCCATAGACTGTATAGAGCATTTGTATTGCCTATGTAGACTGTTCTCTAGGGTTTGTGTATAGAGAGTCTATGGACTTTATAGACAGAAGTTTATGGACAGGCCATAGAATGTCTAAAGAAATTTTTCGTAAAGGAACTGCATTGAGTGCATGCTTATGGTCGTAATGCAAATTAGATTGCAAATGTTGAAGTAGTGTTCATTGTCACTATACTGCCAGCATGTAATCAATGACAACGATAAACAGCTGGGTGGCTACGACATCTTTCGACAGGCTTTGTCGCATCGTCGACAGTCGAACTCTTCAGACCGTCAAGCGTGGATCTTCTCACGGAGGACAATACCGGTAATACAAATTAAACTTTACTACGTCAGTGACAATGTGTATGAATCGAGGCAGTTAAAAGGTAGTTCGTATTTTGTGCACGAATCCAAAATTTTCTTCAACGCGTCAGCGTCAAGGCTTCCGCGGTTCTGCGCAAAATCTGGCGCCGTCGTAGTCGGCGTTGTGAGCGAAAAATTCCCGGTCATGTGACCTTGTGACGTCACCACAACCTGCCCACCGGATTGTGAGCAAACTGACCACCGTCACAGGAGGCAGCTGAATTAATCATTGGCTGAACGGGGTTGGTCAGGGAGAGCAACCTGGATCGCACAAATTCCACCGGTGGCAGCACCTGCCGTCCCAGTGGCGCACTGCTTAACCACTGTACCTCTGTGCCAGAAATGCTATGAGGACCCCTATGGATCTGCGAATGTAGCGTAGATAATCACCAATTCCGCGTATATAGGCTCATTAACGCTGCCGCGTCACACACTTATAAGGCGGAGTATAACTGTCCCCTCCAATTTTTTTCGATGTTACTTTTGTCACATTCGGAAAAATGTTATCCTTACGTGCTATATCTCTGCACGTAGATTAGGTACAATCTCTGGCAACAACAGATGCGAATTTATTTTTCTGATAGCACAACATAGGTTCGTTACAGGAAGCGATTTTTTCTTTAGTGTCTACGTACTCGTATCTTCTCGTGCTTAACCTGCTGAGTGCCGTATGCTTGTTCTCATGTGCTTGCTTCTCATCACTGCGAGGCGTCAATAAGTACTCTAAGTGTAGACTAGCCAAATTATTCTTACATTCGGCCACGAAAGCTTTCTGGCTATTTTTATGCAACCATTAGCAACCATACCGAGAGTCGTACAACGCAAACTTAATAATACTCAGTGATCATCAAACAGTCACGATGATGATCAAACGACCTATTTAAACGTTGCATCGTCTTACATTTACTTGCACTTAGTCTCGGAAGCTACCATATCCTGCTTTTCTGGAGCCATCGGTAAACACAGCGAGATCCGTGCAACGTAAGGTTAATGATATTGAGCATTTTTGTGCAGTCAACTATTATAATTTTTTTCCCAAATGCATTTTTTCCTTCCATACCTGCTCCGTTCGTGGCTCTGACTTCAGCTGTCCTCGCTTATGAAGTTACGTCAAAGCTCCATGAGTTCAACGTCACCGTGAGAAACATTGACGCTCGCTCCGGAATGGCAGTCAAAGTTCTCTTGGAGCGCGTCATACACGGCATGGGGACAAACTCGATGGTCCACGTCATCTGCTTGCTCTCGGAGAGGACCTTTAAAGCAAGTATTTCAAAACAAGTGAGTGTACGTCCCTCTCTCTGTAAGGGTGATAAAATGCGCCATGTTTTCTGATTTGAGGCAGCTTGCATCAGTAATTTTCCTTACCTTGCAAAGCGGTTGATGGTGCGTATACACAGTAATATGGTGAAAGTTCTTTTTTGCATTTGTTACTGCTGAAGCTTAGAGCCCCAAAAAGCGGTTTGGAATGATGTTTTGTTACAGCATATTAAACGAGCCCTAACTAGCTGCATAACATTTTTCGTCGACCTCCTTAGCGCTTAATTTTTCAGCCAAATAAATTTTATTACTAATTCTACATTCTTCGCTTTTCTCTTGCAAGTTGTTCCGTCGAGCCTTTGCGGCATACTTGTACTATCCCAATGGAAAGAAACGCCAACAACGCGGTGGTGATGGTAGTGGTTTATTTTATTAAAATAATAACGAAAAGGAAGGAAAAGATGTTTGCTAGCCCCGGCATCTGCCATCGATACTGAAGCACCTGAGCTGGGGCAGCGGAAATAAAGGATAGCAGGCTGAATGGAGAAATGAAATGAAAGAGGTGAGGGGACAGGAACATAGGATAGGGGGAGAAGTAATATATAAAAACTATTTACACAATACGATATGTGTCCAGGTTGTGCGCGTGATTAGTTCATTTTAGAGGAATTAAAACACACGCGCACAGCACTGTGTTGGCTACAACTGGAGTGGGGCGTCCAGTTATTAATCGCGCAAGGCAAGTCGTCCGTGATGCATTCCAGGAAGACTCGTAACGTCATTTTCTTGCCACCGAGGTAAAAGCGCGATTAAAAGAAATTCTAACAACGGTGCGCGGAGCTGCCACGTTGCTCGCGTTTGTACAAGAAAAAACTGCAAGTCAGAGAACGTTCGAACCATTAGATCCAGCTCGCTTGTGGGGTATCACAGGTTTGCGTTCACACGAGTTTTGGCTGCTGTGACTGACATCACATTTGTGCTACATTCATCCTGGCAGATAAGAACCGTCTGGACTCACCTGGTGCACAGCCGCTGGGTGATCCTCGACTACAAGACACGAAGTGCTGAGTATGCGCTGAAACAAAGACCGTGCACCTTCTACCTTCTGTCAAAAGTGGGACAGGTAAATAACCCTCGTTGCCTGAAAGCAGGAGGATAACATAACGGATCAGCATAGCACAAACACAGAAAATCTGAACAAACTCTTCTAGTTTGCATGCCGACCACCGCATGCTGCGTGGCGCTCAACCATGGTAATGTGGAATGTTGAATGCATACCATTTAATTTAAATGGCCGTCGGAAATAGCGAAAACGAAGGGTCGGCCATGACAACCACTCTATATGCACGCGGAGTCCCTCGGAACTCGCTTGTTTTCTTAAGTTTGAAATATATCCCCATTGAGTTGCGCGGTACTCGTGCCGGTGACGCTAGTTGCCAATGTCCAGGAAAGCTGGACATGATAAAGCAGGATGACACACATCCCAGCATAATATCAGGGCAGGAGTTGATCATTCGCATCATAAACGTTCTAGCATCACAAAACGACGAAGGTATCGGTATACCTTCGTCGTCTTCAAGAGAGGAGTGGCCGCTCACTCATGATCACGGGACCACCCCCTGCACGCACTCCGAACCTCGCGCTTCGCGCAACCTTTGCCGTCGGCGTGTGAGACGTGGGTCATAAGGTGCTGCTTCCAAACGCCTCTCGCACCGCCAGCCATCAAACACGCTGTGGTTTAAACACAGGGACCACGCACTATAGGGGCACTACCCGTAGTGAACGCACTGCCCGAAGGCAAAACCAACGTTGCCAGCAACGTTGGTTTTCGCAGCGGTGCGAAACGCACAGCGGCGATGCATGTGAAACGAAAGCTCGCGAACCGCTTCGCAGCGCCGCGGCGCTGTTCGCTCTGTTCGCCAATTCGCTTGGATGTGAACCGCCCTTTAGAAGGAGCTTTTTCACGCGTGCTCCCTTTCTTGGAGCGAAGAAAAATAAAAAATAAAAAGTAATTTTCGCGGTCCAAACTGAAAAATACTTCAGTAGGAGGTAATATGACCGCATTTATATGACCGCAGATATAAGTGGAGTGTTTGACTGGTTCTCGCAAAATTTCATTTTTTTAAACGTTAACAAAACAAAACTGATATGCTTTAAAAAAAACCTCATAAAATTATTTTAAACCAACAACTGTATCTTCACGCATCCCATTGTTACCAGCGTAATTGTAAAGCTATGCAAATGGAGAGAACAGTTCTCTATCTGGTCATCCACTTTGACCAACACCTCACATGGAGCGACCACATCGTCTACCTCTCTAGAAAGATAAGGGCCATTGCGACTATGATGTATCACCTTCGTGGAAAATCTCCGCTTCATCTTAGACGATTGATCTATACAGCATTAGTAGAACATGTTTTAAAGTACGGCATTACTGTATATGGTAGCTGCTCCGAATATAAGAAAGAAGCATTAAATGTTATCCTAAAAAGAATAGTGAACACTATATCTTACGCCACCAGACTACACTCGGTTTGTATGAAAGGGAAATACGATAAGTTAGGAATCCTTCATATTCGTGAACTCTTCCACTTTGTTGTGTTAACGCGGTATTATTATTCAAATGAATATAAGACTCCCGTAAAAAAAAAATGTCACCTTGAGAAAAACGGAACGCTTTGTTAAGCCACGGGTTTATACAAACTATGGTAAAAAGATGCGCAATTATTATGTACCAGCTGTATTCAATAAAATTCCCGATGATCTATGTGTTGCAAATAAAAAGCATAGGATGATGAAGGACATAAGAAATTGGTGTGCAGATGTATTGCCTTGTATATAGCTTGAGTTGTTTCATATCTGCTATTTTGTGTTCAGACTTTTTTCTCTGTGTTAGCATGACTGTTTAGAAAAGAAATGTATTCATACAGAGTTACTTTTTCACCTGCTGCCTGATCAGCCAACAAGCAAAATGTGCTTAGGCAGATCAGAATGTATGAATATGTACGCATACAGACGAATAAATTTTGATTTGATTTGATTTGATTTTCTGGTAGGAAGGTGAGTTTACAGCTTCAAACGCTATATTTGTCTAGTTTTCTTTGAATGCTGCTGGCGAACAAAAATGTTATTGCGCTCTCTTGCACTGCACCCAGGAATTTGAGCTTCTGGGACCTAAGTCGGCCACAAGAGCGAAATGCACTGGAGTGACGACCCTAGCAAAGTGGCCCGTCACCGGCAATGCGACCTCGGTTGTCGTCCGTCCACCGGCCACGGAGGAGCGGTCGAACGAGCTTTTTCTGGCGTGCTCGGAAACCAAGGTGGACGGTCAGAAGCATGTACGTTTTATGCTGTGCAATTTGTGCTCGCTGCTAACCCTAACGTCGTCTTCATGTTGAGCGTAAAGGCGGCTAGCACATTTTCCTCCCTGCGAGGCGAAGAATGGGCGAGGTAGCTGTCCCTGCGATAGCTGTGGCTTGAACAAACAGCTCTCGGAAATTGACGACGAAGCGTTGGGAAGCAAAAGGGCCTGAGAGGGTGGCGTGTTTCATTAAACTGTATGCCATAAAGGTCGCAGCTTCATTGCAAAAGTGCTACTTTAAACGAATAATTTACACCCTGCTTTGAGATGGATCAAGGTAATTCGAAGATTAGTTCTTGACACCAAGTTGGAATGACAGGGGTGCTGTCGCAGTAATTGCTGAAGTTCGAAACAGTCGGAAGGAATGGAGGCTGAACGTTGTTGATGGTCTATTTTGACTTAGTCTGAGCATTTTCTTTTTTCTCTCTCACTTCAGCTTAGGTTCATTCGACCAGGTGAATTAGAGGGGCTTCGGATGATCGTCCGGTACTTGAACATCACGTAAGTTTTTTGCGCCGAGTAAAGAATGGAACGATGGACACAAAACAACGCTTTTAGTGTAGAATTGATAGCAGCAGAGAAAGGGGTCTTTTCTGTGGCTTCTATTTTTTTTTCGCAAATGTGTGCACAGTTTCATCACAATTTAGATTTCCATACATTAAGCAAAAATTGCGCATGTTCTTTAGATTAGATAGCACTTCAACTGCATTTCAATCGCTTTTTCTCCACAAATGCGGCAATGCTGTGATTTTCGAATAAATAGTAAGGACTACTTTCTGCAAATAGTTTATGGGGGTTTAAAGTCGCAATGCGATTCAGGCAATGAGGGACGCCGTAGTGAAGGGCTCCGGAAATTTCGACCTTCTGGAGTTTTTCAACGCGCACTGACATCGCACAGTACACGGGCCTCTAGAATTTCGCCTCCATTGAAATTCGACCGCCACGGCCGGGAACGAACCCGCGTCTTTCGGGTCAGCAGCCGAGCACCATAACCACTGAGCCGCCGCGGCGGCGCCTCTTTCTGTAAAATACTGAAAATGTCTTAATACGCTTATTTTCACCAAGAACCACCTTAGACATTGTCTTGTTGTAATTGAGACCGACTTTGTGTTCAGCGCCTGCGGCTGTTTAGAGAACTGATCGTTTTTTTTTCGTCATTTCTAGGCATTTGAGAGCTGCCATAGCACCGTTACCATTCACACCCAACAAGAAATTTCCCGAAGATGGCACGCTCACAGGACTTTTGGTACACGGGGTGAGTGCCACACCTTTACACCAGAATACGTACTTCTGATTTTTGCACCTGAATTACTTCGCTCTCTCTTTTTTTGAAGCGAGAAGCTACACTACGCCAGGTAAAGCAGTCGTCGGGTAGGTTGGAGAATGACCTTGAACGACCTTCAGCCCAACCACGTTTATCCCTTCCTTACGGCGCGGTTCGGGTGTCCACCGATATATGTGAGAGTTACTGCGCCATTTCCCTACCTAAGAATAATAATTGTTTTTTTTGGGGGGGGGGGAGGAAATGGCGCAGTATCTGTCTCATATATCGTTGGACACCTGAACCGCGCCGTAAGGGAAGGGATAAAGGAGGGAGTGAAAGAAGAAAGGAAGAAACAGGTGCCGTAGTGGAGGGCTCCGCAATAATTTCGACCACCTGGGGATCTTTAACGTGCCCTGACATTGCACAGCACACGGGCGCCTTAGCGTTTTGCCTCCATAAAAACGCAGCCGCCGCGGTCGGGTGCGAACCCGGGAACTCCGGATCAGTAGCCGAGCGCCGTAACCACTGAGCCACCGCGGCGGGTAACTTCCTCAAAACCAATTTTCTAAGCCAATCTAAAAAGAAAAAAACCCAATCCTCTAAACTTCTTACCCGCCGTGGTGGCTAAGGCTCTTATCGAGTTGAAGAGCGCAACGGACGGACGGGCTGACGGACGCGAGCATCAGCCATTAAAGGCTTTCGCCTTACAACTTGGGGGCCCTCTTAGCCACATTCTCAAGGAAGAAAATGCGAAAGCATTTAGGTTGCCTGCAATGGTGTCTAAAATGAGTGCCTAATGTGCTTCTTGCTGTATTCCCGCCAAAACTCCGGTTGTAACCGGTTACATTGCCCTTATGTGGTATGCATGAGTCATCAGCTTCTAGATTGTTCTAGTACCATTCATTGGATTATCTTATGGGGTTATGCTAATCTGACCCACTAGTACACCTGAACCGATCCACTAATCTGCTTTAACCTATCTTTTAGGGTAGGCCTACTTTCAAAATTTTGGAGCTGTTTTAGAATTTTTAAGGGTGGCCCGACTTCCAACGTTTTTGGTCCTCCTATTTTCAAATTTAGCCGTCCGTACGATTGGTACAGATTTTGCTGACGACACGACCATCTTGATGAGTCAGGGGATTTCGCGACAGAGAAGCCGCAAATTTTTCATAAAACGAAAAACCTGAAAGCTGTCGCATTAAAAGGTCAATGAACCCCTGCTATGCACCCCAGCTTTCCCTGTGCGGACTCTAAGCGTCATAACATGCGCAAATGTGCTCCGCGCTGTAATACACGGGCTTCAGTCGGAGCCCACCACACCAGGACAGTCCTAAGTTCACCTTGATAACTTAGGAACACTAATTCATTCACGAGCGCAGATGAAAGCCTCGAAAAATACATGGGTCTGTATTAAAGCTCCGGTTAGGGACGCGCAACGAGATGATACTTATTATATGAAAAAAAAACATGCATCACCCAGGCGTAGCCCGGATTAGCTTCCAAGCGTTCTTGTTCCTTCTTGTTCTTGTGAACCAGTGATCACAGAGGCCATATTTTGCAACATTTACTTATTATAATCTCTCATTTCTGTACCACTCAGAGCCCCAGGCTTTGATACATGGGCCCTGTGGCAAGTTTTGCTATTGGCTTGGTCAAAAAGCTCAGGCCTGCCCATGGATACTGCCTCGGCGCTTGTTTTGCCGATACTGTTTGTGACATCACTCACGGGTCATGCGAGGCGCCCTTTCCGACCAGATTCTGATTCGGCTTCGAACCTGTTCGTTGATGCTTCGAAAAAAGAAATTGCTACACCGAATACTTTATTTTTATTACTTACTTTTAATTAGACCCTTAACAACAGACTTCGAGGTCTGATGAATATAGTGCGATCATCAAGATGTCAGAAAATCACCAGGAGTCTCCCTTTCACGTTGCTTAGTTTTTGATGGCCGAGTCTACCTTTATCGCTTCTAGTTCTTTATTATTACTCCGCACTTTCTGCACAGCTTGAGTGTAATTTCGCTTCAAGTGGACTTGAAAAAGCATATGTTTTGAGGGAAGGAAAGGTTTTTGAGGAAAGGCAAGAACGCAGTAGTTCTCAGGTCTCGACCTCTCGGTGGACACCTCAACCGCGCCTTAAAGCATGCAACTGAAGGTGCATATGTAATCGATCCAAACCCCTGTCGCAAGTCTCAGAAAGCATGCAATTGAAGGTGCATATGTCACTGGTCCGAACCCCTGTCGCAAGCTGGCCTCCAACTTGACTAAAACATGTAAATTATGTATGGTTTGGTTTCTGGGGGTGTAACGTCCCAAAGCGTCTCAGGATATGAAGGGCGCCGTAGTGGAGGGCTTCAGAAATTTTGATCACCTGGGATTATTTAACGTGCACTGACATCTCACAGCACACGGGCCTCTAGAATTTCGCCTCCATCGAAATTAGACCGCCACGGCCTGTAAACTATATATGTGCAAAGAGAAATGCTATGACCACCCAGTATGTTGTACGACGAACGGTTGCTCAAAATTTTGGTGAATGTATCGGGAATGCTGCCACCACACTGAGGTCAACCAGTGATGCCATCGCTGGGATCTCATCTGCACCTGCGATATGTTGCTCGAACCAGCGTCGTCGATTCGGCGGACGCTGTTTTGTGCCGCGCGTCTCTTTCCATAAATAATGAGTGATGACGTCATCGTTTTATTTCGTCACTTTCAGCTTTACTAAATAACCAGCTATTTTTAATGCACTAATTAATTTCTTAATTGACTTTACTAATTAAATTTGTACCGACATCATTACTCATCACGTCATATAACAGCATCAATTTATTACTCATTGCCATTAAACTTTTACGCATTCATTCATTCATCTGGAATGACATCACCGTGTGGACATATTTTGCGGACACAACTGAGCCATATAATTAATTAGCACTCCGTGCTCTTCGTTTACCCTCAGTGGAGCCGTTGAAGTAAGTCTGAACGACGTGAAATTGGTGCCAGTTCCGCCCGAATAAAGTTGTGCTAACTCCACCTTTCGAACCACTCGTTCTCTTCCCTCAGAAAGCGGACGTCAGCTTCTTTCACACGGTGATCACCGAGCCCCGAGCTTTTGCCGCGGACTTCGTCTTTCCGATACGGTACGAAAAGATCGCGTACATGTTCCCGTCTCCGAGGGTCTACACGAGTGGATTCGCCGCCCTGAGAATTTTTTCCTTGCCGGTGAGTCTACTACTTCATTTCGGCACTTCGATGGCTCCCAAGGGTTGTATTACGTAGGAGCCTGCCTTCCAGCTAACTCCAGGAGCTGGTCCGATGCCTTCAGCCCTTCGCTCCTCAACGTAACGATACACGCAATGTTTGTAATAATAATTGGTTTTTTGGGGAAAGGAAATGCCGCAGTATCTGTCTCATATATCGTTGGACACCTGAACCGCGGCATAAGGGAAGGGACAAAGGAGGGAGTGAAAGAAGAAAGGAAGGTCTTAAGAGGTTCCGTAGTGGAGGGCACCGGAATAATTTCGACCACCTGGGGAACTTAAACGTGCACTGACATCGCACAGCACTCGGGTGCCTAAGCGTTTTCGCCTCCATAAAATCGCAGCCGCCGCGGTCAGGTTCGAACCCGGGAACTCCGGATCAGTAGCCCAGCACTCTAACCACTGATCCACTGCGGCGGGTGCAGTGTTTGTAGCCGGTGTCTGTATTTTGGATCAAGGTGTGCGCACTTAATGCGAACTGCGCCAATTTAAGGGCGCTGTTGATGAAATCGTTAAAATGGCGACGCCTAGTACACTTGAATTTTATTTATCATCGTAATATTCCCACTGCGTGTCGGGTGCCAACGTTATTCTCGTCCACCCTCTGCACTGCTGCTGCTGCAGACGTTTGACGGAGCTTTGAACTAGAGACCACGCGGGGTTGACGTCGGAGGGAAGACGGTCGGCAAAGGAGCCGCACGCCGCTGCACGCGTTCTGCCAAGCCACGCGTTTTCCTCGAGGTTTGGCAAGAAACTTGAGTTGGTAGCTTCAGTTGGGACCCGCCGCGGTGTTTCAGTGGTTAGGGCGCTCGGCTACTGATCCGGAGTTCCCGGGTTCGAACCCGACCGCGGCGGCTGCGTTTCGATGGAGGCAAAACGCTAAAGCGCCCGTGTGCTGTGCGATGTCAGTGCACGTTAAAGATCCCAAGCGGTCGGAGTTATTCCGGAGTCCTCCACTACGGCACCTCTTCCTTCCTTTCTTCTTTCACTCTCTCTTCTCTCCCTTCCCTTACGGCGCGGTTCAGTTGTCCGACGTCCGACGATATGTGAGACATACTGCGCCATTTCCTTTCCCCAAAAACCAATTATAGCTTTAGTTGGTAGAAGTTGTCAACTATGGAAGCTAAACAGAGTTAGCCTATGCTGCGTTAAATGGAAACAGCTGTAGAGACTAAAACATTTTCCCTCTGATTCCAAGGTCGCGGCGGCCGCGTTTCGATGGAACCGAAATGGAAAGACGCCCGCGCGCTATGCGATGTTCGCGGTCATTAAAGAATCCCGGGTGGCCTCCGCAGTTTTCCACTGTGGCGTCCCTCACGGCCCATGTGTCGCTTAGGAACGTTAAACGCCCCAATTTACAATTGAACATATTTTTCGCCACGAAGCATATTCGTCTGTTTGAATGTGCCTGGGTGTTTGACGGCGCCAGGGCTAGAGAAGCCAACTTAGGCCGTGGCGCCAGCTAGCGAAATTCCAGCTGTGCGTCAGTGGGAAGCGCAGCTGGAGGCGCAGGACATAGGTCTTTGAGGCAGCACTTAATAGTTGCATAGTGCAAGTCGCCAGGTTGAGATGGCGCCACATTGGCCACCCAGGGCGCATTTTCTGCTGCATGGCCCTCCCCGTATGGGTGAGAACATATTCAGTGCATATAACAGCCAATTACAGCAGCAAAACAGTACCAAGTTCGCAGCTCCACGTCATCACTGTCCTCGTTCTTTTCCCCGCAGTGTTATCTGTTTGCTGGCGCGTGTCTTACTGGCACGTTAACCTAAAACATAGTACACCAAGATTTTATGACTGTACTATAGTGTTGTTTCCAGTGTACAGTTTGATTGAAACATGCAAAAATGCTTCTTTTGCTGACCAGATTGCTTTTTTCTTCGTTTTTTTTAACGTTCAGCGATGTTTTCTCATGCGGATTTACTAGTAGTGCTGGTCAAGCCCCATAAAATTTAAGGGCGATCAATTGGACGTATGCGAAGGAAATGCGATAGCATTTTTCTTTAACTCACCAAGCTATTCCAATTCTGATTATATTTCAGTTTGATTTCTATACAACTCTTAATTCTATTCCAGTACTGACTGTATTCCAATTCTGACTCTATACCGATTCTTATCGCTTCTTTTATTCATTTTTGCTGCGTCAGTCTTAGCCATTTTCATATGAGCAAAGTCATTGTTAGTCCTCCTTCTCCCCTACAAGAGGAGTGAGAGAGGATGTAGGGGAGAGGCGAAGAGAAGAGGCGTAGAGGGAGAGGGAAGGGCGGTTGGCAGGTAGCAGGTGTGACGATGGCGGTCGCCGAGTTCACGCTCCAACGAGGCTTCTGTGCTGTGGCGTAATATTCGAGCGACACGGTTCCTAGCTGTCTCAGGTTGGGATGTGTGTATATTCAGCATATCAGCCCTATAACGCATTGCTATCTTAACTAGTATAGCCAGCGTACCCTTGTTTCCTATGTATTGATAATGTTCAGTGTGTTGAGCCTTGGTAACACTCCGTTTGTTGCAAATCGTTCGTCCAAGCGTAGCAGCGTCGTCGCCAAAAGTGCTTGACTCTTAGGAAATCCCAGTTCATGTAATATCCTTCTAAAACATTTCGTTAAGCTCATTAAACGCCGAAAAGCGCTGTACCGCCTAAACTGGCTAATCAGCTCAGGAGTGCTCGTTTACCGTACAAGTGCACAGCATGCGAAGGGAAAACGCAGCATTTGTGATTGTGGCCCGCGTTGTTGTCACAGGTGTGGACTCTTCTCGGGGCATCGCTTCTGTTCCTGACGGCTCTTCTGCGCGTGTTAACCTACGTCCACAAGTGCAAGTCCGATCCAGGCTTCGTCGTGCTGGCATTGTTCTTGGGACAGGACACAGGTAGGCTGCCCGGTAGCACTCGTATTGTGCTTCAACAGCCACGTCTGAGCGAACAGCGCATTCACTGCGAGATAGAAATTTTTGCACTCCGAGCATTTGCCGTCTCAAACAAATATGATCTAGTAGTCAGCAGCTCTGTGATGTGTACTCTAGAGCGAAAGCAGCGATGGTACACCGAGCACTCCCTACAAATCTTTGCTATTCCTGTAAAGAGCCATTGCATTACAGACCTTTTGGTGGACTGCCGGTCTTATGCGGTCCAAATTTAAGGCGCATTAATTCAAGGCGTGATTGCAACCGGCCCAGTGATGGCCACTACCGGTATGGAGCTGGAAGAATTTATTCTGCTTAATCATAGTTCAATACTATTCGAAGCAGTGAGTCTAATTATGTGCCATTCTTTCGCGCACATATAGTGTTAAAACGAAATTGTCTTAGCTATAAGGCCCTAGAGGCCACGTGGAGGTAAAATGAGGGAGCTGCAGTGTGTTCGCAACAACATCCTCTATAGCGCACCAAAAGATTCTGTACTTCCTCTCGATGCTCTAGCCCCTTTCTCGCTATCTAGCCCTGGAGTCTGCCTGGAACGCCCCGTTCACCGTA
This sequence comes from Amblyomma americanum, assembly GCF_052857255.1. NCBI lineage: Eukaryota > Metazoa > Arthropoda > Arachnida > Ixodida > Ixodidae > Amblyomma > Amblyomma americanum. Next base: position 187,053,276 of record NC_135499.1, on the reverse strand, counting down.
ACCGGTTTTCACGGCAGCAGCGGTAGCTGTTTGCCGCGAGATCGAGCAAAGTCGCCACCTCGCGGCGGACCCTACGCGTAGTGTGGACGCCCGCTCGCGTCGTCTGCTAGCCAGCTTACATACGGCAGACATTCCTCATGGCTGTTGTTTGTCTCGAGATTTTAGGGAACTCCTATTTACTTGCCTGCCTCTTACGCTCCAATAAAGACAATATTTGTTCATATCCGGTACGTAATGATGGACCACCACTTTCTCCGTCGAGCCGCCGCGGTAGCTGAGTGGTTATGGCGCTCGGCTGCTGACCCGAAAGACGCGGGTTCGATCCCGGCTGCGGCGGTCGAATTTCGATGGAGGCGAGGTTCTAGAAGCCCGTGTGCTCTGCGATGTCAGTGCTCGTTAAAGAACCCGTGGTGGTCCAAAATTATCCGGAGCCCTTCACTACGGCGTCCGACATAGCCTGAGTCGCTTTGAGACATTAAACCTCCATAAACCAACCAACTTCCTCCGTCGGTCTTCGGCACTGCAGATTATTTGCCGCGCGGCGTCTTTAACACAGCGATGGTGGCGTTACGTTCCCCGTCAAACCACAACGAAAAGACCGCTGACGTGCATGCAACTGAATGCAGCCGCCCAGCGATTATACATTGTCGTCAGCAGTTTGAATGGGACATTTTATGCCCTCCATCTGCATGATCAAGTTGAGTTTTTTCGTCTCGCTGTGTTAATCGCTTTCGTAAGGTGCTTATGCGTTATTTATTACTGTTAAAGTTTAAAGCTATTGCGCATGTGCCACATCGCAACAGTGAGAAAATTTTACCCCAGAAAACGGCGAAAACGCTTGAGGATTCACATCATGCCCAGCACTTAAACGAAACAGCAAATATTACCGAGTCAAACTAGATAAAGGTACGCCATTGTTGGCCAAGTAACGTTGGTACTCGCCCGGGTGGAAGTGTTCTCCCGCCTAAGCTCATTGCTCCTGACAAGTAAAAATTAAGAGAAAGATACGAGCAATATATGTACTACGTCAGTCTATGGAGTGGAATATAATATCACTGAATGTCATACGCGCTTCACTATCTTTCCCTTCATACGTGGTGGCGTTTACTTGGCGATGAGTAATAGATTTAATCGTCGCACGAATACGGAGACAATCGATTTTTGTTTGAACAACAAATTAACATGCGGAAGGTTTTATCTCCGGTACCTCTTTTCCGAATATCCAAACACACTTTTCCAAACACACTTGTGTAGCGACGGTGCCGCCACCTGTAGGTCGATCTCGCGGCGAATAGGGTGGCTCGTTTCCCGCGCCGAAAGCGGCGCTGGCTCAATCGACGCTACCCTAGAGGGAGCAGGCAGCACCTTCTCTGTCGCAATGAACGACGGGAGCTCCCCGTCCGTCATTGGGAGCACGCCAGCGCGGGCCCCAGGAAGTCAGCCGCACTTGACGCGACATGCAGCAGTCACGCGAGGAATGACGGCGCCTTGCAGATCCGTCGCTGACTCGGCAGCGGAAGGCGAGCGTCCGTTCCTTCCTGGCGACCCTCCACTTCCTGTGCTTCATGGTGAGCTACTCGTTCACGGGCGGGTACATCTCCTTCCTGAACCTGCGCGGCCACGAACCGGTGCCAGACACGACGGACAAGCTGTTCGAGATGCTCAAAAGCGGCCGCATCGAACCTTGCCTCGGGAGGAACGCCTTCATCAATGTCACACTCGCGGTAAGCACCCGCTCCACTCACCACTGTCGCCGCAGACATTCGCGGTAAAGGCAAATAGACGGCTTAAATTAGAGGAAAACGAAGAAAGGGTAGCAGTATATACAATTAAAAAAAACTTTATGGTGCTTCCGAGGAGAGAGAGAGAGAGAGACTCTTTAATGAAGAAACAGAGAATTTAGCCGGCGTTTCAATATCGCTGGCATGCTACTCTGCGTAGGGAGGGGAATTTGGGAGATAAAGACTGAAGGAGAGCAGCGTGGAAGAGGTGGAAAAAAAACGAAGATAAAATGCAGCCATGAAATGGGTACTAAGGATGCAGTGGCGAGTATTGATGTAACCTATGGAATGATGGAGTGCATAGTCCGACGAATGAGCTGACGAAGTTCAATGCAAGTAGAATGCATGAAGGTAACCTGCAAGTGAATTTAGAGCTTATCGAGATGTCCAATGTCTTTTAAATATGTAAAAAGAAAGTTCATTGCAAGTCACTGTTGCCTGAAGCAGGCTAAGGGGCCTAAAACTTTGTCCATTGTTAGGGGCACTGGGCAGAGCTTCTGCATGCAATGTTCATAGTACGCACGCTCGTTAGCATACGCAGGGCACTCAAGCAGGATATGTTCCACAGTTTCTATCGAAGCACAGTTGTCACAATGCGGACTGTTCATTTGTCCAAACCGGTATCGCAGGCCATTTGTATATGCAGCATTCAGACGAAGTCGGTGATAAAGTGTTTCGAGTTGTCGAGGAATTCTGGGTGAGAGTCTTGATCTAAGATATGGGTCGATCGAGTGAAGAAATTGGTACTGATGTGTCGGCAAACTCCAAAGCCGATACGTCTTCCGAGGAGCCGTATACTGTGCAGAGTTAGTTCTGTGGGTATCTGGTAAGTGAAGGAAGTGTGAGAGAAAATTTTAATCTTTTAATTCGGACTACCCAACCGAAAAAAGAACGAAAACGTAAAAGAAATACCTAGACACTCAAAAGCATACGCCCTCCAGTTGAAGATTTTGTTCCGGCCCCATGCTTTACAGGCAAGTGTGAGCGAAGTATTTGTACCGTACACGTGTATAGTGATTGTATCAGCGCGGATGCGCATCAGTGATGCGCATTATGTACAGCGCGCAAGCTCGCGCCTTTATAAGCTGTGCCCTCAATAACCGTGGGTTACATTCTTGCGCTGACCATGCTGCTGTAAGCGTCGTCCCACCTGTCCGATACGTGTTGTCAGAAGTGGCCCTTTGAGGCATAAGGAAATCGTCCCCGCGTCCTGTACGCTATAGACCTGCTGAAGACACCAGAGCCATTGCGGCTGACGGGCAACAGTACAGAAAATTGGAAGCTTCTTAAGCAAACATTTGAGTTATTTCTGCAGGCGACGGCGGCTACGGATGAGCCGCAAATGGAGGCATCGAAGGTAGCACTCCTGTTGAGCACTGCGGACGACGACGCTCTGGACGTCTTCATCAACTTCCAGTTCGGGTTGAATGAAGACAAGAAGGACTACAGCACCGTGGTGAGAAAATTTGGTGCATACTGCGCCGAAGTTAGCAGAGAAGAACACGAGAGACACGTATTCCGTTCAATAAAGCAAGCGGAGGGAGAATCGCTTGAAAAATTTGTTCGCATCCTGAAAAAGGACGCGGTGCAGTGTAAATTAGGCACGTTGCAAGAATCGATGATAAGGGACTAGGTTGTATTTGGTACGCATAATCCTCGACTGCGGGAGAAAATGCTTCGGGATAACCAACCGACCTTGAAAAAGCAGAGGAAATGCTGCGGAGACGGTACCTGAGCGGAACGAAGTGTGGCGCAGTGGGGACGACAGTGTCGATGCTGTTTCGAGGCGATCGGCGCCCGCAAAAGAAAGGGCTAAAGAGCAATTTCACTGTCGTAAGTGTAACCGCTGGAACAAACCTAAACAATATGCCCAGCCTTTTTGTGTCGTTTGTTTCACGAGCCCAACCATTTCGCGAGTGCTTGTGCGTCAGCCGCGGTGAGCGAAGTAAGGGAACAGCAAGACGACGACTCTGACATCCTAGAGGTCACCACTGCAAGGCGCGAGAGGGATTGAATGGTCAAGTTCTCAACTGCGAGATCAGCTTTAAAGTGGACACCGGATCGCAGGCAAGCTCGTTTTCTATGCCGATTTACCAAAAACTGCGAGGAACAGAAGAGCTAAAGCGGACTTAACTCGGTCCTGCGGGCGCATAACGGTAGCGCCATAACGTGCTTTGGAGCGTGGACGCTTCAAGTACGGCATGGGAACACTTCTGCTGCAGTTAAGTTTTTTGTGGTGAAAAATGGACGGCAGACCTAAACTCGGACTAGAAGCACGTGAAGCTGTGGGGCTAGTCCAGCGTAGGGTGTGTGCCGTAGACAAGACTTCAAACGACGACCTTCTAAAAAATTTCAGGCATGTCTTCCAGGGCATTGGTTGTTTGCAGCAAGCGTATAGAGCACGGTCCTGTTACCTCAAGTGGTATCAGTAGTGTTGCCAGCTCGACGAGTTCCGGTGGCGCTAGAAGAACCCCTAAAGAAGGAACTTGAAAGAATGGGACGTGCTGGCATAATCGTTAGGGTGAACGAGCCTACCGACTGGGTCAGCCCTTTAGTTTTGGCAGAGAAGAAAGATGGTGCGATGGGGGGGGGGGGGGGGGGGGGGGAGGCTGTGCATGGATCCCAGAGCTAACAAGTACATAAAACGGCAGCATTTCCCGCTTCCCAGGCGAGATGATATGGAAGCTGGTGTAACCAATGCCGAGTAGTTCAGCTGTCTTGACGCGAACTCGGGCTATCATCAGATACCGCTTGATGAACTGACTTCCATGATCTGCAGGTTTTCTTCACCGTTCGGAAGATACCTTTTTCTTCGTCTGCCCTTGGGCATTTCTTCCGCACCGGTGGTATTTTAACAAAGCATGAGTCAAGTATTTGATGGCCTACCGGGCGCACTTACATATATTGACGATATTTCAGTATGGGGTTCCAGTAAGCAACAACACGATGAGCGGTTGATAGCGGTGCACGCTTAAAGCCGCCGAGAAAGCAGGCTTGACGATTAACGCTCAGGGATCCAAATTTGGGGTGAAAGAAGTCAAATTCCTTGGTGATGTCATAGGCCGAACGGGCATATCGCCTGACCCAAAGCTGATCAAAGGTTTGGTGAAAATATCGACACCAATGTTCAAGAATTACGTCTGGCGGATGTTAGGCGTGCTTACCTATTACGGCGAATTCGTGCCACGATTGTCCGTGCGAACAAAACTTTTACGCGGCCTTATCAAACCTCGGTCCAAGCTCCAATGATTGACAAAAATTGACACAAATCTTGACCACAGCCCCCCTGCTGACAATATTCGATCCGCAGAGGGAAACTAAGATTTATTACGACGCATCAAAGGACGGTGTCGGTGCAACCTTAATGCAAGACTGAAGTGGTGAATGGCGGCCTGTAGCATACGCATCTCGTGTGTTAACGCAAAGAGAGAAGAGCTATGCACAAATCGGAAAAGAGGCACTTGGGATATGCTTTGGCTGCGAAAGGTTTCACGAGTTCGTGTACGGAAGAAACCTGCTTATTGAAACTGACCACAAGCCGCTGGTAGCGATCGCGCGAAAAGAAATCGCTGACTTGCCACCGCGAGTGCAAAGTCTCATTTTGCGTTTGCTGAAATACGACTCTGTCTCGCAGTACATTCTGGAAAGCAGCTGATTCTCGCTTACATGTCAACGGAGGATAGACAAAGTTGGCACAACACATGACGTTGAGGTTCGTGTGGGGCAGTCCTTAGGCTACACGGTCACCTACGAAACACAGCGGTCGCTACAGCTGGAAACTTCTCGTGACGGCTACCTGCAGACTGTGGTGACGTGCTTGGTGAGCTGGCAGCCGGTGACAGGTGAACAGAAGCCATTTTCGAAAGAACTTTGTCATTAATGGAGTCGTGCTGAAGTTGTAATACCGAGGAGTATGCGACGAAGCACGCTGGAGAGGATTCTTGCTGGTCATGCGGTCGGTTTGCAAAAGTGTAAGGAGAGGGCTCTAACACTTCTTTTCTGGCTTGGTCTGAACGGCGGCATCGCTGCCCGGGCACAGGAGCCACTTTTAGTGCGACCTGTTCCAAAATGTGCTCGGTATATATATGGTTGGAGTGGATATATTTTCTTGTGCGGGAAAGTCGTACGTGGTTGCCTATGACGCCTGTTCCAATTTTGCCGAAGTCGACAGGCTGGAAGACACAACCGCGGAAACCACGATCGCACCCCTTAGCGACATGTTCGCCAGGTATATATGAGGTACCAGTGGAAGTCTGCACGGATGACGGACCTCAGTTCTCGAGCCACGAATTCGCCACGTTTGCCAAAACGTACGGCTTCCATCGTATAACCTCGAGCCCCCGTTATCCGCATTCGAACGACCTGGCTGAAAAGGGTGTGGAGATCGTAAAGCCCATCCTGAAAAAGACCCTCGAGGCTCCGGGCGGACTTCTGGCTTGGTCTTCTAGCATATCGCTCTAAACCACTTGAAGATGGGCATTAGCCGGGTGAACTTCCTCAGGGGAGGCGGCTTCGTTCTGACCTTCGCCAGTTCGGAAGGGCTTTCGGGACCAAAGTGAGGAAACACCCCCAAGCCAGGGCTGCAAAAGCCTTTGGCAGCACTGCACAGATGCACAAAGGTGCGGCTTCAGGATGTTGTGGGTTGGCCACGCAAGGCGCAGGTCGTTGCTGAAAGCGCTCCACGGTACAAACCCAAGATCGTCGTGCGCTGCGGCGAAACCACCGGCATCTGCTTATGGAGCGGCATAGCAGTGACCGCGACGACGACGAGGATAGTGGTACGGGTTCCCGTACGCAGCAGCCTGAAACACCAGCGGAGCCAACTGCGCAGGCCTCTGGAGTGGCCTCACGAAACGGCGAGGGATCGACGCTGCCAGACCGCGATTCTCCACCGAGCACCCCGTCGCAGCCCTGATCTGTGAGAAGGTCAACTCATAGTTACGTTATGACGAACACTTTAATCAAGTACCCCAGCTGTGACTGATAGTTATGTTTATGCATGTGTTTAATTTTGTTCGTTCCCGAGGGAGGATGTACCGGACACGTGTACTGACTGTGTATCAGCGCAGACGCGCATCAGTGATGTGTGCTATGTAAAGCGCGCAAGCACGTGCCTTTATAAGCTGTGCCCTCAATAAACGTTTGCACTGACCATGCTGCTGTAAGCGTCGTCCCACCTGCTCGATACAGCATTAATTTAATTAAGCAGGCACATTACTACTAATAGACTGCAGCAAATAGCTTGCAGCTTCCGAACCTTTCAGCAACAGTCACTACATTGTTTCAAATCAGTTTGACAGGAGGCGGGAAACATTGTTTTTGCGCACACCAGTTGCTTTTCCGGCATCATATCCAGGAAATTTCTTCCTTTCACCATTGTGTCTCAGTTACATGCCCGATTGGGTTTTATCGTACCTCGTGTCTATGGTGTCTCTATTATCGACAAATGGCTATCCGTTCTGCGGTAATGATGAAAAGAATATACATATAGCGTGTCGGGTGGTATCCATCGGTGACGGTGTGTAATTAAGCCAATGCCACTTCGCCCGCATAACGCGGGTTCGGGCCAGAGTAAGCTGAGGGCACAGCCAGCGATCGCCACGCGCCCTCGCCCCGAAGGAGTAAGAAGGAAGGCGCAGTTATTTGAGAGCACAAGTGTTGATTACACAGTAAGCTACATTACAAAGCACTGCACTAATCCCGGGACCTCTGTACAGCCCAGCCGCAGCACACGAAAGAGGGCACGCGGAGCCGCGCGCGTGACGGCACAGCAATGGCGATAGCATGGCGCGCGGCCAACCAAAGGGTTAAATGGCGCGGGACACAACACGAATAAGGACGGGAATGCGCATCTTGGACGACGCAGGTCGCACGTCGATGGCCCATCTCGCGTCGTCACCGGCGATGACGGAGACCCAGCCAAATCAGGCCCTCACGAAGCCGGAGCGCGTCAGCGCAGCACATGTAGGCGGGCGACATGACTCCTCAGGTTCAGGCTTGGACTCGAGCATATACACACTAGGTGCGCGCGTTAAACCACCCGCGTTCTTTGCCCTCCGGCAAAGGCCGGGGCACCGGAGGCGCATCCTACGCACCCTTCTGCTCGTGGCGATCTCTCCTCCCATTTCCCGCTCCATGCCTCACGCCGAAACAACGCTCCCAAATGTCACTCGGAGCGACCCAATGGGGACGCGAGGTCAGAGCGATGGATATATGGACGGACGGACGGACGGACGGACGGACGGAAGGAAGGAAGGAAGGAAGGAAGGAAGGAAGGAAGGAAGGAAGGAAGGAAGGAAGGAAGGAAGGAAGGAAGGAAGGAAGGAAGGAAGGAAGGAGGGAAGGAAGGAAGGAAGGAAGGAAGGAAGGAAGGAAGGAAGGAAGGAAGGAAGGAAGGAAGGAAGGAAGGAAGGAAGGAAGGAAGGAGCGTCCCATTTGAAATGAGGTGTGGCAGTTGCCACCTTGCTGGGATCCCCCCTCGATATCTCTTAAAGCAATCCTGTCAGACGTGGCGCTATTCTCTATAAAACCGCCATTTTTGCTAATATAGAATTTTTAATCCTGAACTTGCAACCTCACGTCACCGCCCTCTGTTTTGCTAACTTCTACCGCAGACTCATTCAATTCGTTATCTCTCAGGGAGAGTGACTAAGCCTGCATCGACATCCGGATGGGTACTACGACATTCCAGTATGGGATGTTCCATTGTTTGTACAGATTTAACGCACACTGCACACATATCATCTTCTTGGTCAAATTTCTTATTGTAGCTTCGCGTTCGAAGACACTCTGATCTACAGCTTCAAATAGTGGGGCGCTGCTTCTTGAGCTGTCACAGAACGATTCCTTCCTGATTCGCCTGATATAATTTCTATATAATTCATTCCACATTCTGCTTGTCCTCTCAGTCAATCCGGTTTTTACCTTCTACGTTCTTTACCTCTCGTTTAAATCCCTTTATTTCTCTTACTTGTTTCCTGCATACTTCCTGGTGAGTTTCCTACTCTTTTTGAGCCACTGTTATTCAACGCTTTTTCTGCACAAGTATTTAATTAACTTAGCTGCCCACTTGTTATCGCCCAATTTCCTCAAGCGTTCTTCATATAATATTTTACTCTGAGCTTCCCGTGCTTCGAACGATGTCCAGCCCATGTCCTGTACTGCCTCATTAGCGGTTTTTCCGTAGGCACCTAGCGCTAATCTTCCACCAGCTCTGTTATATATTTTTAGCCCCGACTGAACTTCTGACACTTAGCACAAAACTGCGTTGTCAAAAGTAGGCCCTGGCACCATTATTATTTTCCAAATACTTCCCAGTACGTCATGCCTATTGTACTCCCATAATATCCTATGCTTCATTATCGCAGTTCCCCTTCGCTCTTTCGCCATAACAGTCTGTTCATGCTTTTCCGTGTATATCTATTCTTCGTTTATCCATCTCCATAGGTATTTGTATTCTGGCTTCCCTCATGTCCTTGTACTCTAAGAATCTGATCAGTGCAACCGTTGAAAATCACCAGACCTGACTTAGTAGCGCTAAAAGTAACGCCTAGAGCGTCTCCTTCGTCTCCACAAGATTTATCTGAAATCTTCCTGGCTATCAGCTAATAGTATGCGAGCACAGTATCGTCCGCTTACATTAAACCGGAGAGCCGCTGATCTTCAACCGTTCCGCCTGATCTGTGCGATAGATTATAACCTAGACTACTTTTTGTAGCCTTCTTTCCGTATTTATCATGTAAATCATGAACACCAGCGTAGATTAAGTCACAGCACCATCTGTTGGATGCGTTTCGAAGCTCCACCACGATGGAGCACAAGTCACGTGTTCGTTAGCAGGAGAGTTGGCTCTCATGTCTGTTTTTATGCGCAGTGAAAACTTGCAGATGAATGATTATCTACACCTGACTGCGGTGGGAAATCGCAGAAGTTGCTCGATTTTCTTTCTTGTCCACATTAATTACCTCCTTTAGTTAATAGGTGTAAATGCAGTTTTCCTCAACTAAACAGGGTCGTCGTCTCTGTATTTCATAACATAAAGCTCCGATTTTCACCTTCTGGTCATTAACATCGGCATCCAAGTCTGACTGGCGCATACGGGCATCAAATGGCCTCTCTCATGAGTATGGGAAGGTGTCACGGTTCAGCTGTCGTCGCCGCTTCGGGAGGTACTAAGGAGAAAACTCTGAGTGTATTTCTATGCATTCTGCAGAATCCCTCCTCCCGTATGGTCAAGCGGCTTCATGACACGGTGGCCGACTGGAGTCCGTTCTTCACAACCTCAATGCACGAGTGTGCGCGGCGCACCGTGCTACGCCGGGCCGTCATGTTCAGCAGCTTCCAGAACTTGGAGAGATTCGTCTACTCGCACAAGGGCCACGTCCAGATCTCGTCGGAGTACATCCAGGACTACACGCCAATGGGCTACGTGCTTCCGAAGGCATCACCGTACAAGGAGGTCCTGCATAGCATGCAAGTATACACACGAGACGTCCTCGTTTCGTGCTCGTTTTCGCTCTGGAATCATCCTCGCCCATCCGAAATTCTTTCTGGCAGCGTGCACCGCTGTGCTGCAGCCGAGGCACTTGTACATTGGCTGAACAAGTCACGCTAAGAGTTGTGTTACGAAGCATGCTTACCAGCAGTCATTATTCTCATAGTGTTATGCTATTAGAGTGCATCTCTTATGAATAATAATAATAATTGGTTTTGGGGGAAAGGAAATGGCGCAGCATCTGTCTCACATATAGTTGGACACCTGAACCGCGCCGTAAAGGAAGGGATAAAGGAGGGAATGAAAGAAGAAAGGAAGAAAAAGGTGCCGTAGTGGAGGGCTCCGGAATAATTTAGACCACCTGGGGATCTTTAACGTGCACTGACATCGCACAGCACAGGGTGCCTTAGCATCTTGCCTCCACAAAAACGCAGCCGCCGCGGCCGGGTTTGAACCCGGGAACTCCGGACCAGAAGTCGAGCGCCTAACCACTGAACCACCGCGGCAGGTCATCTCTTACGCGCCCGTTCGTGGTTTGAGCCCCGTCGCCGGGGTACCCCAGCGGACGAGAGTACCACCGCTCCCTTATAGATGGCGCCAGAGTGGTGCTGGCCGCAACTGCATGAGCGGAGGTAGGGGAGGGAAGGTCTGTATGCGGTGGCACGCGCGCCCACGCGCTGCCTCCTCGCAATCGCGCCACTCTCCGCTCCGTTGGGGGGGGGGGGGGGGGAGGTGCTGTGAAATGGGCTGCACACGCGATACATTCATTGTCCGCGCCACTCGCAGCGTTGTCTTCCTAGTATAAACCGTACGTTTGTATAATACAATAGTCTCGGCCAGCTATTTCTGAAGAATCTGCAACGAATTTTTCGTAATCGAATTTTGTTCGCTTCTGAATCAGTTGGGGTTTTCTTCCGTGAGTTCATGCTCGGTCCGAGACAATGCTACGGTGGCTATCGTCAGCCGCCGAAAACACACCGTACAGGATGGTCTCGGACCGAGCGGCCAACGCTCAGCCGCCCTAGTAGAGAGATTCATAATAGCGCGATCCGCGTTCGGCGGTACCGTGGTCCGCTTACGCGGGGAACCAGCGCGCAGTGGCAGGCGCGCGTCCCCCAGCACGCGGATCGCGCTGCGCTAAATCTCTCTAATGTCAGCCATTCTCTCGAGCATTCGTGTTAAGTTTGCGGGCGGCAGCACATGCCGCGCAACGTATCATCGGCGCTTATGCATTCTTCCGCATTCTGGAGCGGCTTATTCCCTCATGATTTTCCGGCAGAAGCGCTCATTCCAAAAGTTCAGCGATTTCTACTTTAGAAGGAACATATAAAGCAGCGCCATCTGCGCGACGCTGCGTCGGGCGGCACAATAACTCGCATGATCGAGCTCCAGGAGGAACATGATGCGAGCGTGAGCGATGCTTTAAGTGCAGAGACGCGGCTGTGTAAAAAAATAAATAACGCCAACAAAAAGAGAACGACGAATTAGTCTCTCGAAGGGAGCGATGAATAACTCGCTATGTTCCGCCTGTGTGCGGGAACGTATATATATGTCGCGCTGATGGCTGCTCCCGCGTGAACGTGCTCACTTTTTACAACGGCGCACCATTACTGCTCCATGCTACAGCGGAATTGAAATCGACAGAAACTGAAAAAAAAAAACTAAATATCACAGCCGTAAGCGTCAGCCACGCTCGCAGCGACGAACGGAAAGTGGCAACTGCCGTCCCGTGCGTATTATAAAGCGGCCTCTAGGTAGTTGTCAGTAGCGTGCCTATAGACGATGCATGGGGCGCGTAGTGACTGCTTGCAATTCATGCCCGCGTGCGAATGTTAGTTACTGCCTTAGCACTAGGCGTAGAAAGCACAAGCCACCCGAATGAAAGCACTTGAAGGATGTTTGGCTCGCGGAGAAAAGTGCGATTTGCGTGTGTTATATAGTACCAGTCATTTATGCGCGTAGGGATATCGCCAGTAGTTGAGTACAGCGCGCGTAAAGAAACGCTGGCAACTTCAGGAAGCAAACTGAAGTAAAGTTCCGAAATCGGTGTTGCCAAAAATGCGTGCAGAAAACATTCAGTGTTCAGCCTTTGTGGAAAGAGCCTCGCCCAGAGATTTCGGTGTTGCTGAGAGTAGTGGGATACTTACGGACTCCCCGAATCTCGAGGGCTCCGCAGGGGTACAGAGAGGATACGCAACTACATGGCTGTCCCACAAGCACCGTACGGGCAGGAAACTTTTGAGCAGCGCTGTATGGGTCCTCAGCATAGAGTGCACGCGAAGTCATTGCGGGAGGTGTGACTGCAGCGGTATACTTCGCGCTCTTCACAGCCTCTTGCGGATGTTCGAGGCAGGGCTGTTCGACCAGTTCGAGCGCTTCGAGCGTTACCGGGGCCTTCCCAGGCCCCAGTGTTCTCCGGACGACCACCACGAGACGGCGCTGCGCCTCGGCAAGAGCTTGCTGCCCTTCTTCTGCCTGGCAGCTGGCCTGGCCGCCGGGCTTGCCGCATCTTCCTGCGAGCTGCTCACTCAAAGGCTGAAGAGGCGCAGGAAGGGGGCGAGAATCATGGGCATCTGCACGAGGGCGGGCTTTAAAGCAAACTGCAATGCTTAAGCCGCTGCTGCAACGAGAAAGATGCGAGGTATTTTTAGTCATAGCCGGATACAACTCACCAACTAAGCGGCAGATGTCCTTCAAAGCAGGCCCTTCAGCCAATGGCGTTGTCTCGCTAGCAGGCCCAACCACGACGTCATGAGAATTGGCTGGAGGGCTGCATTCGAGAAGCACTGACGCATGGTTCTTGACTTGTATCCGGCTGCAGGCAACTGTTGATGTCCTTGCATCATGTGATTATGATACGCACAGGGGAACTGAGAACCACTTAAGTGTACGACAGGCTCTCTCATTGGTTCAAGCGCAGTCTGGAGCCACTAACCAGAAGAGCTCTCTTATTGGTTCAAACGCAGTCTGGAACCACTAACCAGAAGAGTTACAACAGTCACGATAACAGCCTGAATGGGGCCATAGCCCCTCGCAACGTCTTTCGTTGGAGGAACTACGAGGAACATCAGAATTCAGCTGCGACGTCACAGCCGGTGCGTACGGTCTTCAAGAGGGGTAATATACGAGAGCTTCTGCACGGACAGAGCGCTGAAGGCTAACACTCATTTCTCGACAACTCAACTCAGTGGCAGATGCACCATGCATCACCGTGATCTTTAAGACCAAGCTTGAGTGTGCTCCTGCTCTTATGTACTACGTCATATGACAACTGCTACATGGCACCCTCCTCGCATGGCACCCCTATCTGGCGTAATGAGAGAAGTGTGCAACCAACTTCGCTTACCCATAACGAAAGGGAAAACTGTGGCGAGGGAAAGTCTGTATTGAATCGTTCCCTTAGGTTTTTTTAGTTCCACGCATAGTGAGAGAGGTCCGTTTGGTCTAGGTGTGGTCATTCGGGTGTCTGTTTAAACGAGGTGGCTGATTTATTTGCAAGGTCAGCTCGGAGTGTCCCTGCAATTTATCCCGTCCCTCAGCTTATTCTGTTGGGGACTTCCCGTTTCCAGCAATTCAAATTATCTCTGTCAACTTCAGTGATACGTTGCTCAATACCGTGCGTTTTCAGCACTTAAGGTAACCTTGGAATGTCCGGTCATGTAAATGGTGCAGATGCGGGTTCGCTCCGACAAACTTTCGTGACTCACGTGGGGAAGTTGAAACAATAGAACATTTTCTGCTCTCTTTCCGGTGGTTCCCATTTCAGAGAAAGACGTGTCTGGAGGTCTCTTGGATTTAGGACTCCTAGTGTCTCTTCCGGTTATTCTCTCATTCGGTGCGAGCGCCAAGGAAATCGCGTTATGTAGGGTTTGTGGATAGCTTCATGATTACATTATTGCAACTGGTAGGTTATCTTGTTAATTGTGTAAAAAATTATCCCGCATGTCAAAATAATCTTTTGTCTATCCCTTTCCCTTTTTCTTTTCCTTCCGTTTACCTAACCATTTTTGTTAGCCTCCACATTTCTGCCGCGTCAGTACCGGCAAGATAAATCTGTTGTACACTTTTATCCTGAGGGATATTGGTAAAATGCCATAAGATCTGAGAGAACCTGCTATATGCACTCCACCCCATTCTTATCCTTCTAGTTGTTTCCCTCTCATGATCTGGATCAGCTGTCACTACCTGCCCTAAGTAGACGTATTCGTTTACCGCTTCCAGCACCTCGCTGCCAATTGTGAACTCCTGTTCCCTTGCTAGACTTTTGAACATTACTTTGGTTTCCTGCATGTTAATTTATAGACCCAGCGTTCTGCTCTACCTGTCTAACTCATTGATCATGATTTGCAGTTCATCTCCTGAGTGACTCAGCAAGGCAATGTCATCAGTGAATCGCAGATTACTTAGGTATCCTCCATTAACTCTTATCTCCAACTGTTCCAAATTCAGGCCACAGAATACCTCCTGTAATCAGGCGGTGAATACCATTGGTGAGATCATGTCTCCCAGCCTGACACCATTTCCATTGGAATTTCATTGTTGACTTTATGGAGGACTATGGTAGCTGTGCAGTTGCTATATACCTATATCTTCCAGAATTTGGACATAAGGCTCTTCTACACCCTGATTCCGCAATGCCCGTATGACTGCTGAGTTTTCCACTTAGTAAAAGGCGTTCTCGTAATACATGAAGGCTATGTACAAGGGTCGTTTATATTCTGTCCATTTCTCTATCACCTGACTGATAGTGTGAATATGGTCGATTGTAGAGTGTCCTTTACGAAAGCTTGTCCGATCATTTGGTTGACTGAAGTCTAAGGTTGTCCTGGTTCTATTAGCGTCTACATTAGTAAATACCTTGTAGGCAGCGGACGGTATACTGACCGGTCTGTAATTTTTCAAAGTCCTTGAGGTTTCCCTTTTTATGAATTAAGACTATGTTAGCGATCTACCAAGCTTCTGGTACGCTCGAGGCCACAAGGCATTGCGTATATAGGGTGGCCAGTTTTTATAGCACAATCTCCCCTCCGTCCTTCAACAAATCTGCTGTTACCTGATCCTCCGCAGCTGCTTTTCTCATTTGCATTGCTCCTAACGCTTTCTTTACAGCGATGGCGTATAGGTAGAGCGTTCGCCTCGCGTGCATGAGTACCGGAGTTCGAATCCCGGTGCCGAGCAATTCTGCGCCGGGTTTAAAAAAAAAAACTACTCGTGTCGGTGCAATTGCATAACCAGGCCTTGGGTGCGGACTGATCTCGGCGACCGGAACCGACAACGCACTCTCTTGCCAGAGCAGGGTTTTCCCAGCCTGGTGTAGTACTTGGCCATAACCTTCTATGAACAAACCAATTCACCATCATACCATGGCCAATCCAAATGTTTAGCGAGGTAAACGACATCAACGCGAAGAACTGGTGCTCCTTACTAAGGAGCACCAGTTCTTAGTGAAGCGTTGAAGTGAGAACTGCTTCGTTGGCATCACATTGCAACAGGTGGGTGTTACAGTCGCTTGGTGCTGTGGTATGCTATTGTCACTGAATGCCTATATCAGCCAGAGAGGTATAACTCATAGAGGGAAGTGTCAGATGTGACTTTCAGATGACCGCTTGGTGATTTGTACGAAGCACATGTTCCGTAGTGAAATGTGTAAATTCCTTGGCACCTGCCGTAGGACTGAATTATCACGTTTTGTGTTAAGTGACTTGAGTGAAACATTGCATGAGAATTATTTGCATTTGTGGTAGAGAAACGCTATGAACAGCCTGCACTTGGCAGCAGTTTGAAGTATGCAGATTGTTCATACCCTTCTAAATGTTTCATATTAGAGAAATCTTCCTATGTAATCTCCTGAAGCAAGGGCTTGTTTGAAATGTTTCCTCTGACTTTAAGCTTACAGTGAGTGCTTGCTTTTGTTTCATTTGGTCTGCACATTTTTTTTTCATTTTATTGACCAGAATGTCTGTCCTCCATGTGTCCTAAAAGACAGGCCTAATTGCGCCGGGAGAGTGCAGCGCATTATATAGCACTGTTATGCCATTTATGCATAGCAGGAAACCAGCTCGTTATCTGCTCATGCAATGCTTAAACTTGTCTCGTGGGTGCTCCCAGTCTTGTGTGTTGCGTTTTAAACTAATAAATTATGCTTTTGTTTAATATTTCAACTATTGTCTCTTTTTACGTGAGCCAAAGTGAATTCACATAATTCTATTACGACCCATAGCTGGGAAGCTCGGGTGCTCAAGAACGGCTCTCAAACAAGGAGCTATAACTATACCTATCACTATACGTACCTCTCGGGCATAAAGACAAATAGTTGAGCCTGTGGGGACGCTAACACCTTAAAATTCGGCGCGACACGAGGCAAATAAGAAGGAAGAAGAGGCAACCAGCGTAGACTACTAAAAATAGCGCAGGTATAGTCTGCGCTCGTCGTGTCTCCTATGTGTTGGCGAGTGCGCGAGTTTTTCGGGTTAGCAGCCGAGCGCAATAACCACTGAGCCACCGCGGCGGCCGGTAGTCAAGTGGCGTGCGTCAAAGCCACAGTACTTAAAATTGAGTTGTAGGCCAGCGTCGTGGATTCATTTCAGACAGTCTCGAGGCGGTCAGATAGAGGATAGAGAGAGCATTTTAATGAATGCAGGAGAGGTGTGCTTGCTTGCCAACTTGGCATGCCACTCCAGATGAGGGTGAAGGAAGACGGTGTAAAACAGGGCAACAAAAATAAAAGGTGGAATAAAGCATATTTCACCTTTTATTTTCTTCCGCTGTTTTACACCCTCTTCCTTCACCCTCATCTGGAGTGGCATGCCAGGTTAGCAAGCAAGCACACCTCTCCTGCATTCATTTTCACCTTTTATTTTCTTCCCCTGTTTTACACCCTCTTCCTTCACCCTCATCTGGAGTGGCATGCCAAGTTAGCAAGCAAGCACACCTCTCCTGCATTCATTAAAATGCTCTCTCTATCCTCTATCTGACCGCCTCGAGACTGTCTGAAATGAATCCACGACGCTGGCCTACAACTCAATTTTAAGTACTGTGGCTTTGACGCACGCCACTTGACTACCGGCCGCCGCGGTCGTTGTGGTTATGGCTCTCAGCTGCTTACCCGAAATACGTGGGTTCGGTCCCGACCGCGGCGGTCGAATTTCGATGCAAGCGAAATTCTAGAGGCCCGTGTACTTCTCCCCCTGTTCTCTATTCCTGTCCCCTCACCTCTTTCATTTCATTTCTCCACTCTGCCTGCTGTCCTTTATTTCCGCTGCCCCAGCTCAGGTGCTTCAGTATCGATAGCAGACACCGGGGCTAGCAAAAATCTTTTCCTTCCCTTTTACTATTATCTTAATAAAACCACAACCACCACCACCACCACCACTGTGCGATGTCAATGCACGTTAAAGAACCCCAGGTGGTCGAAATTCCCGGAGCCCTTCACTACGGCATTCCTCATAGCCTGAGTCGCTTTGGGACGTTAAACCCCCATAAAAGCCAATTGACTAACTGGGCCATCTGGTATCCAGAGATGACCTCCTCTCTCGGGGAAGTCAGAGACATGCCTCAATAGATAGCAAAAGCAAACTCACACCGCATGTATACCTACAAAGCTAGCCTGAAGCCTAGCCAAAACTCCCGTTCATGGAAAAGCCTCACCAGGGATAAACAAACAGGCACCACTAAGAAGCAGCAAGAAGACCAGGGCCAGGTTGCTGCTGTTCTAGTTGTTCCCTTTGGAGGAATGGCACACGGTAGGCGCCAGTTGTTGTTGCCTTATAGTGACATGGCACATACCCACGACGGGGGATAGGCCAGGATTCAGTGAGGAGAGCCAAAAGAAGGTAAACTGGTGTCAAGCTAATGGTTGTGCTTTGGGTAATATATCAGAATAATTAAAGAGGAAAGAAAAAAAAACAAAAAGCAGGAGAGAAGATCAGAGAATTGAGTACATGAAAGTTATTAGGTCTTTCAAATTCGGAAATTTTGGATGCAATAGCAAGTGAATCTGGCGTTAGCTGTCATGCAGTTGTTGTTGTTAGCTCTTATGCAATTGAGGAGTTCCTTTTCTTATTCTTCTTCGTCAGTTGGTAGTATAGCAACAATGTGCGGCCCGGTACTGAATTAATTAATAAACAAATTAAGATACTTTGTCATCGCCTCAGGTTACTTCGAGAGGAGTTCGCACGCAAACATGACCGTCTTTTTTTGCGGCAACGTAGGCACTTCAGCAGCAACAGAGCAAATCCAGCCTTACACCGATGACATCGTCGAAACGCTCCAGTTACTTTCGAAACAGATGATCCCCTCTTTCACGCTGTGAGAAAGAAGAAATGCCGAGAGCGCGCGTCTGTGGTTGTCGCAACTATAGTGAACTAGAATACCTATAGTATTCTAGTTCACTGTAGCCGCAACCAAAAATGTTCGGTTCTATTCCTGGTAATTCATATTTCTTTAATTCATTTGACTTTTCCAATTTTTATCTTTATTTAGTCTTCTCACGCCTATTTTTCCCCGCGCAAATACCTCATTGGGATTATCTACTGAACCTTGGCCAATCCCCCTGCGAGGGCATGTGCCATGCTTACTAAGGAGAAGAAGAACAACAACAAGCAGCAGCAGGTCCATATACCTGGGGTGAAGAAGAAGAAGAAGCAGGTCAGGCAGCCCAAGAGCTTCTCCCGTTCTCGCGACCGTCCGCAGCAATGAGCACCACGGCTCGTAAGTCGCCTTCGCGTCTCTGTCCATGCGCTCGGATCAGCGCCGCATCGTGGTCAATTTGCTGACCCGCAGCGGTTGCTCAGTGGTTAGGGCTCTCGGCTACTAAGCCGGAGTACCCGGGTTCGAACCCGACCGCGGCGGCTGCGTTTCGATTGAGGCGAAACGCTAAGGCGCCCGTGTGCTGTGCGGTGTCAGTGCACGTTAAAGATCCCCAGGTGGTCGAAATTATTCCGGAGCCCTCCACTACGGCACCTCTTTCTTCCTTTCTTCTTTCACTTCCTCCTTTATCCCTTCCCTTACGGCGCGGTTCAGGTGTCCGCCGAGATATGCGAGACAGATACTGCGCCATTTCCTTTCCCCAAAATGAAATTTTCATTATTTTTTTAGTTTGCGACATTTCCCCTTCTTTCCTTTTCGCAGCGGTGTACCAGGAGCCTACACGAGCGCCGTAACCAATAACGTGTATTTCGGCTCGCTCTTCCTCGTGCTGTATATATTGCAAAGCAGCATAAGCTGCGCAACTCTCCCAGTTGGTCTTGCTACACCCGCAGGTAGGCTGAGCATTGAGGGACATATATGGGCCGCAGCACTGATGTGCCGTCTTTGCCAAAAGCAGCCATGCAGCATGATTTTCTTCTGACTCTTATAGATGAAAAAATCTTCAAACATGGGCGCAATGGTTCTCCTTACGTTACGCAGATTTAGAAGGGGGCATAAGCGCTCCAGTGTACGACTGGGAAGCAAATCATGCTGCCAGGCTGCTTTTGTCGAAGGCTGCACTTGAGGACACTGAGGAGCGTGTGAGTCTTTGTCTTGAGGTATGTATATATGTGTACGCCCCGCTGTGGTTAGAGTCATGAAGGTCAGGTTGCTCTAAGCGTTCACGCGCTTCGATTCCAAGACCGGTTGTATTCCGGATAATGGTGTAAACAGCACAAAAGCGCACGACGGAGATTCTGTGCTGCTTAGTTTCTAATCCGCATTAATCACGTGAAACGCGCGCCTTCCGCGTCCGAACATCTTTTGTACTCCTTCTGCCAAAGTATTTGCTGGCATATTTTCTCGGCAAATTCGGAGTTTCTAATCAACCTGCCGCTGTGGCAAAAGTCATCCAGCTTGGTGGTTATCGGCGTAACCCCTCATAATGTCTTCTACGCACATCTAGTATGCGAGCAAATGGCAAAAACATGAGAGCAGTTCAGTCTTATTTTTGTATTTTGACCGGAAACTGTTGTAGGCAGTAGCCACATGCAGTGGCTAGGCCGTCTGCGTGGCTTGGCTTGGCTGCGCGGTGGGGCGCCCGCGTGAGGCTCGCGGCGGCTGGCACTCGTCTCGAGCTCGTGCCGGCATTCCCTGGGCTGGAATAAAGCTGTCGGGTTGGCGTCTCAACCCTCTCGTTTTCCTCCCGCTTCGTTCCCCGAATTTTTGTTTCTGAGAATTCTGAGGAAATTTACGGCATGCCATAATCTGTACGTCTCTTCTACCAGGGAAGCGCTTCTATACGTCGTTTTTGTCTTGGAATATATAGGGAGTTAACCACATACTGATATATTTTTTTCACGCAGTCTACGTTCTTCGGTCATCTCGTCGTTTACATGGGCTTGTAACATCGTTCACGTGTATATTCTTGTTTTTGTGCTTAGCATGAACCGTTCTTGAGATTGAAGATATAATAAATTACCTTAAGAGTTGCACAATGCTCAGATGCGGTGAGACCATTTCACTATGAGCTTTATTATGTCAACTTTCGAGTAAATTTCTAGGACAGAAAATGTTCTTTTAAGACCTGAAGCTTAAATATGTGTGATCAGTAATAGGGGTGTCCGCCGCGAATAACGCGGTCCGTTTAGTGTGTTGATACTTTTTCTTTCAGGTATTGGTCGTTGTTTAGGTCGACACTCCTCTGGTTTCAATCACACGAAAACTTTTTGTGACAAAGAAGTTTTTAAGCATTAAATTGTTGTGGTTTCTTAGTATGCTCCTCTATTCTTGCATTGTCGTTTTTAAGGTTTTGTAATGCGAATAAATCGCTTCAGTTTTGTGCGTTCTCACCGGCGAGAATTCCTTAGGCATTGGCCGCTTGACGGTGGTTGAGCCAAGTTCGGTCAATTTTCGCATAACATTTTCACATTCCTTTTTTTCCTGGCATCACTGTTCTTTGCAAGTTGTACGCATTTTAATGCCGTAATTTTCCAAGATAACTCGTGCGGCCTAACATTGCCCGAGTCAAGCGCAAAATAATCACTCTTAAAGGCGCACTTTATGGAATTTTTTTTTGCTTTCCCAGGTATCATTACCCCTGCAGAGAGACGCCCGGAGCTCCCAGACCTCTTTTCATTGCCTTCTATAGCACTGACGGTACTGGCCACCTTAGTCAGCATAATCGGCGTGTTTTACGCACCCGCCTACATTCATAGCAACTACGTCGCCTGCTACGAGACTCGTTGCCTTAGCCTTAATCAAGAACTGCTGCTCACCATGGAGGCAGAAGCTGATCCTTGCGAAGATCTTTTCCACTTCGTATGCGCTAACTTCGAGTCCGCCTACCCGACTTCCGTGAGTTACATGGATGCCTTCGCGAAGCGAGTCAAGCGCTCGTTTCGCACCATGATCAATGTAATTCAGCGCAACAAGTCGTCCAGCGTCGAGCACCACCCACTCGTGGCGTACCGATCATGCATGGCCGAGTACAAGAGCGGTGAGGAATACCTGGCCTCGCTTCTGAGAAACGACGACGAAATGGCGGACCTGTGGCGGAAAGTGCCCAATAAGACGGACGCGGGCTCTAGGCTCGGCTTCCTGCTGACGCTGTCGCTGGAGCGCGGGTCCCCCGTGTTCCTCGGCACCGGCGTAGCGCGCAACACGTTCACCGAGCAGCGCAACACCCTGCGCCTCAAGGTGGATATGCCCAAGGCGGATATCAGCAGGAGGACAGTGCAGGACATCATCCAGTACGTCTCGCGCGCGCCCTCCTGGGAATCTGCGCTGGAGGTGTCCCAGAGCATCGTGACTACCCTGCGCGGAGCGCGCAGTGCGCTGAAGGACGTCAGCCTGAGCGACAGACTGCCGCAGCTCGTGAAGGCCGAGCGCATCGGCGAATTCCTCGTAGGCATGCCAGTCGAGCTGTTTCTGGCGGCAGTGAGTGAAGCGTCCATACGTGGCTTCGACCAGGACAGCCATGTGTTCACCACCGACGGGCTGGCCCTGAAGTACCTCACGACGTACTTGCGTACGGTGAGACCGGACACATTCATCTACACGGTCCGCTTTGTGGTGGCCGAAAGCGTCCTGATAACGTCCACCAGCGCCATCACCGACATATACGACATATCTCCGACTGCAGCGTATCGGTACCGCATGGTGCGCTGCGCCGACTTGTCCTTGATGCTGCTGCCCACCCTCTCCGAGTTCGGCTTCTTCCGATCGTTTCTGATCGAGAAAAGAGACGTCATCCCAGCAGACTTGTTCCCGTCCCTCATAGAGGAATTTCCCCGAGTGCATCCTTACTCCAACATGGAACGTAAGACCCAAAGTATGCTGCGCCAAGCACTCTCGACAACCACCATCATCCCGGGCCGTGACCCTGGCTACAGCGACATTGTGTACATCCGCTCCAAGTTCCTCGACCTGAGGTTCGAGGCCAGCGACTTCACGGGCTGGGTGATGAACGCCTGGAGGGTGCGCTCGCTGCTCGAGGCAGAAGCGATCATGAAGCAGGACATGCTGCCCGCCAACTCCTACAGCTTGGATCTCAACGCCCGCGTCTACTACGACGCCTCCGAAGACGTCCTGCGCGTGCTTCCCGGCCTCCTCCTCTCGCCTTTCAACGTCAGCTCCAGGCCCTCGGCGTTCAACTTCGGCCACCTAGGCACGTACGTGGCCGAAGCGCTGGCGGGGGCCGCGACGCCAGAGGGCCTGTCCGGCGTCGCATCGAAGCTGTCCTACCCTCGGGATGACCTCAACACTTACATGAAAGCTCTGGACTGCCTGAGCCGAGAGCGCGTGCCAGCGGACAAGGCCCGCTCCAGCGTGAAGGAGGCGCTCGACCTACTCACCAGTCTCATCGGCGTCAGGGTTGCGTACAAGTGAGCCCCCCTTGCTTTGCTACTCTTAAGTCACTGCATCTCTCTGGAAAAGAAAGGTATCCCGGTTACTGATTTTGTTTTTAGCAAGAGCATCAAGCCACCCCCAATCGCGGAATTTTTTAGGCTCCGTTCTCTAACGGCGGTTTGGATTGGTGTATGGGCGAGGAAAAAAAAAGTCAGATTACCACGACAGGACTCTAATGCGCAAGTTCATTCCAGGCTTCCAAGCTGCAATGTTCAATTGAACAAAAAAAGAACTTCTGGATTTCAACCGCGGCAATCATTTTGGCTTATAACCATTTGTTCCGGTTTGGTACACAATGGAGTTTAAATCAAACGACATGACAGGCGCCCGCTAGGACTTAAAAAAGAAAGTCACCCCGTTCCTCTTGTTTCGAGAAGTGTAAGGTCATTTTGATCTGTGTTAAGCGTCGAGTCATTAGCGACAATGCAGCCTGTGTCTAGACTGAAGTCGGATAGGTTTCTTCAATCCTGGCCCATCGAATTATTGAGACAGCAGCACTGTGTCGAAGGCATAGTCCCGTATATGTTGAGCTTGCCCTGAGCGCTGCCCCATACGGCCTCCGCAATGGAATGGCTGTGACTTTACGCAGGAATTCCAGGAGAGGGAAGCTTCGTTCTGCCACGTGATCTCGGAGCCTGCGCGCTGGATTTGAATGGCGCTGGGAAGTTAGCGAGGCGCAGGCGCGAGGCGTTTAGAGCTGTGCTTTTGGTCTAACTGCGATTTTGTAACAGTTCGCACTAATTTCCGTGACAATCTGCATTCCCAAATCTCTGAATCATTCAAAATAAGTTGTCTTTTTTACTTTGCGCCAATAGGAACATCTGCATTGCTTCTTTCTAGAGATCTTATCACTATAGACGCTGTAGCTTGCTACTAAGGCGATAGCCTTTAATGGCTCATACTCGCGGTGACCGTCCGTCCGTTACATCGTTACCTAGGTCACGTGACCCTGTGATGTCACGTGACCTTAATATCACCGACGCGTTGCGCATGCGTAGCGTGACGTCACCGCTTCCTCTGTCACGCTCGCGCAAGCTGCTCTTCTCGTCTGTCGTGAAATGAATTCAAGCGCGGCAAATTCAAATCAGTGCAATGAGTCGCAAACGGATTTCGCCTTCCCGCAGTTAAGAGATATCTAAGTGCGTCCAACGATTTTTTTTAATCATTGAAGGTAGTTAATTTCAATGAGGCGTATTTTTGAAAACAACTTCCTTGCATAATGAACTCAACAACCAGACGCACGGAATGTTGTTACGCCTGGATGATGTTCGCTGTCATTGAAAGATTTACTGAGCTACTGAATACTGCTGTGGGCCTATACTCCCTCCATATTTTTGAGCAGCGCGTTTCAACGCGAAAGCGTTAAGGTTCCTGTTGTGTAGAAGATTCAGCATCGTCGTCATTGTCGGCTTTGTGAGCTAGAAAGCAGGTTGACCACCTGCCACCTCGGTCGCATCACCTTGTGACGTCATCGCACCTTGTCCACCGTTTCTGGTGGCAGCCTGCCCACCGGAGTGTGAGCAACCTGCCCAATGTGGCAGGGGGAAGTTCAAGTAATGATTGCTCGGCCTCTCAAGCTCCACCCGGTGGCTGTGTGTGAGATAGACACCTGCCGAGGCAGTGCGCATCGCCTAAACGCTGCATCACTGCGCCGGGAGTGGTATAAGGACTGCCCGCGATGTGAGGTAGAGAATGGCCGCACATGTGGGACTAATCCCTCCATTCGCAGGTCCTGGGAGGAATGGAATAAGGGCGGCAGGAGCAGCAGTGCGACGCCCACCGTGCCGCATGTGCGTTCGGACGAGCAGGCGTTTTTCGTCGGCTTCTGCCTCCGCCAATGCGGCGTCGACGACGGCGCTCCCAGCGGGAGCACCTCGCGGCGGGACCGGTGCAACGTGCCGCTGCGGCACATGCCCGAATTCGCCGCGGCGTTCGGCTGCAGCGCTAAGGGCTCCCCAATGGTGGCGTCCAACCAGTGCGCCTGATTCCGTGGCCGCCACCTCGTCACTTTTGTTTCTCTAACCTCTACCCTTCTGATCTTAGTTGCGTTGCGCGTTTCTGTCCATTTTGTATGGCGTTCTTTTTTTCGCTCGATTACATACTACTCCTTGGCGAAAAGCCTTTTGGATGCCGTTTGCCGTGAACGCAGGATTTACGGGCGGAATTTTTTACTTAGTTCACTCTTCCGGCTCATTTCTGCTTAATTTCCTAAAGATGCCAATTTGTGCTTGCAATTATCTATCTCGTTTTGAAGCAATGCTTCAAAGCTTGCGTAAACTACAGCACGGGGAACGAAGACATTATAGTCATTCAAGAAGAGGGCTTAGTCGTCCTGATTGGTGCATGTTGACGGAAACGGACTGAACAGCGCTGACAGGACGCAAGAGAAGAACAGCGCTTGTGTCTGTGTTCTTCTATTACGCCCTGTCTGCCAGCGCAGTCCGTTCGCCGTGCGCCACAAGGAATAATGCCATGATTCACCACAAAGCACCTGTGATCTGTGGCCAAGCCTGCTCCGTTCAAAAGCAGCCACAAAGCAGTGCGAGGCAGGCCGCTCCTGCGAAAGCGAACTGTCGTTCCAGCACCGCCGCCAGGGCTCCGTTCGGCGTCTAGCCAAAGGCATCCGTCTCGTGCATGATGCTCATCGGTGCATGCGTTACGCGTCTTTGGCAACGGGCAGATTACCTTAATTTTCCACTCTGCTGCGGAATCCTGCGGGACGCTGCGAATAGACGTGTACAGCGAGTGCTGACTTTTTGTTTGACTCTTGTGGCCTTGCCGAGCATAATTTTGCGCAAGTTAAGAAGTAATACCGTTTAATCGTTCTATGTTCTTTATCGCCTGAGCTAAATCATCACCCACCCTTCCGAAAGTTCCTCTTGGAGAGCAGAATCGACAAGATTGTGTGCGTAAGATTCCGTCGACATGAATGTCATTTGGCGTGCCCTATGCTGAACACCTTGCGCACTCAGGACTACACGCGTGCATTCTATCCCCCCCTCCCCCCCTCCCCCCCCCCCCCCCCTGCCTTTGCCTGCTCCTCGATGGCAACCAATTACCTAATGCAATTCAGCACACAGCCAGGCTCATATTGTTCGAATTTCTGCAGCAGCCTAAAAACGTGTGTCAGAGAAATGAAAGAAAGGTAGCTGTAATTTCGAAAATGTGTTCCGTTATGCCAAGCACTCAATCCGCGACAGTGTTCTTGTTGGGAGACGTAGCAGCTGAACATTTTGGTTCAGTTCGTGTTCACCACTGTCTTGATACAACCAGCGCCGATATTGTGGGACTGGTATTGCTTTGGTAGAATTTGGTGTCAATTTTCGTGTGTGCCCGCAATTATATGCATATATGAATATTTGTTCTGAAAAAAAATCGTGGTTTCTTCACGAGTTTGTGAATTCTATTAAAATACATGTTTATGTGCTGTTCACTGCTATCTTTTTATTATACAGAGCGGTTGCGTTTCCCTCATGACTGCAGCATCGGGTCGTGAACGCCACACATTGGGAGTGGCCACTTTCAGGGCGCGCCATGTTTTTCTAGGGAGCGCTGCTGGTGTTTGGTAGAAAGTGGGGGCTCTGCACGTAAGCCCCTTTTGTGCGCCAGATATAGCTGCATTTCTCCCCCCTTCCCACCTCTTCCTGAATCTTCCTGAAACATAACATGTTCCTGGGGATTTTGTTGCAAGCATTAATCCTTATTTCTAAAAGTGGCTGTTACGCATGGTACACAAACATTAGATAGGCCCAAAGGACTCGGGAAAGAATAAAGTGGTCAGGGAGGAGTTAATGCTAGCCTTTCGAGAATGACACCTTGGATTTACAAGGCCGCGGTGATTTGGACTCATCCAGCACTCATAGCCTGCTGGACGCATCAGGCTGACTGAGAGGGGCGTAGAGCCGATAGCTTCTAATTGCAATTTCTAGCTGAAATGTGCGTGTATAGCCCTACTTTGTTTTAAGTACGCATAGTAACGCCGTGGCTAGTAGCTGCAACGTAAAGCCCCAATTTGTTGGTAGACGGTTTCTTGATCACTTTACTTACGCAGGTGCTGTATAGACATGCAACGCGTGCATTACGAACAAGGAAGTTAACCAAATAAACTGTTTCGTTATCCTACCACTCATGCATTCAAACAGAGCAACGAAACTGGCTATTCTCTGGAATGTGAGCACACCGCAGCTATATACTGCCTGCGCTCTGGCGTTCGTTCAGACTACTGTTAAAGCGACGTGGGCTTTTTTGTAGGTTTGTACTGGTAGTTTCTACTGCGGAAGCAGTGCTAGAGAGCTGCTCACCCTGTGCCCTTCTTCCCCCCCCCCAGGAAAATCCTGTCGCGTGAGTGGAGCCTCGGCTTAGAGTAAAAGCGTCAAAATAATCATCGACTGAAACTGCATTCGAAGAATTGTCGCATCAGATGTCTGACGGAACGAGCATTCTTCCTCTCACCTCTAACTGCATACGGTGCACATGAAAAAAACAATTGTTTAGGGGAATCCCTCAAGGTGGAGTAGATTTCTAAAATAAAAAGGAGTAATTACTCACTGTCATTCACCCGAGCGCAGTTATACGGCTATTAAGGAAAGCTAAATAGCTTCCTTAGTTGCGGCGCGGAAGGCAGGACGAGAGAGGACGACGGAACACAGCGCTGTCGTCCTCACTTGTTCTGTCTTTCGCGCTGTAACTATGGAAGATCGTCACCAACTCGCCCCAAAACTTGCTGTGCTAAACAGGTTCCACACAAGCTTCGTAATTATACCACGGTTATACCCAAAGGTCGAGCGATAGCATTTTGGCAACGGTTAGGGCCAAATTTGGACGTCGCCATCGTGTAAGCCACTCTAAATTGTGGTTGGTCATCGATTGTGAACCAAATCGGCCAAGGTGAAATATCAGATGTGGGCGGGGCGAAATTTTGGAATTTTGGAAACAAGAGAGAATGCTTACTACATTCTAATCAGGGCGAAAGCACGAATATGTGCTGCGCATATAACACGACGATGAGCGGACAGTGCCGCCGTACGGAGCAGATGGAAGTTGATGTATACGTGACGACGCTCTGCAATGTACAGCGCGGAAGTGTGGTGCGATTCAACACGAGGTGTGTTCGGCTGTGCTTACCTTGTTGAAATTGGGCGACAAAAATGCGATAGCGTTCACTTCACGCATTTCCAATCGCCCTGAAATGCTTGGCTAGATAATATCTGCGCAGGAATGTTTTCTAATGTGCATCGCTTCTGGGTAGGGCGATTTTCTTTAGTGATCGTTGCATGGTGTCTGCTCAGATAGGAAAGCACAGCCGCCGTATTCTCCAGTCTGGGTGGGAGTTATGGAAGCTGGATAATTGTCTCCTGACGGATGAAATTTACCAGCATGCTGTCACTTCTTGTTTAAGAGATACATGGACCCGTGGTGATCTGCATGAGATAGAAACGATTAATTCGGGGGCTTATGCTGATTACGTAAACAATAATAAAGCACAGTTTCAACAGCTTAGCACAGGAAAATATCGGGGGCCTTAATTTGATCTCGGACGCGTAGGTTCCTTAAGCAACCATCTCGACGGGCATTAAGTAATGAAAGGCAGGCTGAGCTTGCAAAGCAGGTAGTAGACATTCAGCATGATGGAAATACTTATAGTGATACCCCGGGAATTGTCGCGGCTTTTTATGACTATTATGCGCGTTTGTTTGGAGGTGGTTGTAGACACACTTATGGGTCAGACTTCAGTCGCCTCTAGGGTGCGTTTCCTCGATTTAACGAAGAGAAGCGAGGTGTAGCCGATGGTCATTCTGCTTGGACGAAGACAAACTGGCAATTTACGCTCTGAAGGGCCAGAAACCTCCTGGCCCGGATGGCTTGAGTAGCGGATCTACAAAACGTTTTCGCCTTGCTTGGCGCCTGTCTTTTCGGAAGTTTTCAGAGTTGCTTACGATGCTGGATTTTTACCTCCCACTTTTTATGCTGGGCATACCGTACTCATTCCGAAAAGCGCAGGTTGAGGGCTGTCGAAAGGCACCGGCCCATTTTGTTGTGTAATGCGGACTACAAAACATTTGTAAAAATCCTTTCTTTCCGTTTGCAGTTTGTGGCTCTGGATTTAATTGGCTCACATCAAGCATGTGGCATTGAAGGCCGAAGTATCCAAGCTCGTATACATATTGCACGTTCGGCGTTGGAGTCAGTAACAAGTGAAGCCGGTCAGTTGCTCTAATTCAGATTAATCTTGCGAAGGCCTTTGATAAGGTGCGTCATGGTTTTTTGTTAGCAGTCTTGGAACGTGCAAACAATGGGGATGTATTGCTGTGCAAACATTGGGGCCACGACATTGCTGCTGCTATGCATCCGTACTCACGAATGCCGCTTGCACAGGTGCTGCTGCTGCTACTGCTGCTTATCCTGGGCCAGCTACCTAGTCGACCCTATTGCCTGCAGATGGACCCAAAATGAACGTCTGGGAGAGCGGCGCTGCAGCCTACTTCACAGAGCCGTGTGATACCTACTCCCTCCCTACGGATTGGCCGCATTACCCTTCACCGCTAACTCTGGAAGCCACTTCGCAGTTCGTCGAGCAACATGGGGCCCCGTCACCTATCCGTCTGCTTGAAAAGGGCGTCATTCCATGCTGACCCCGTGGGCCACGGCACTGCTGCTATGCATCCGCACTCACGAATGCCGCTTGTACAGGTCAGTTATCTTGAAACTAAGTGTTATCGTGACAGTATTGTTTGCCTCTTAGCGGTGTCGTGGCCACCTGGTGTAGTGGATTATGTGAAGTATGTTTGTGCTGCTCCGTCGTACATGTGGCTCCTTTTGGTTCTTGGCGGTGACGTGGAAGTAAACCCAGGCCCTGTGACTAAAGCGCAAGAAGGCAAGCTTGACGCTGTAGCTTTAGCCGTTCAGCGTCTTGAGGTGAGCAACACAAGCCTTCTTGAATCGATAAATCAAGCCTTGAACCTCCGCGTCATCCTTGGGAAAGACCTGGAACAGTCAACTAAGAGAGTTAATGAATTGGAATGCAAAATTGAAACACTACCCTCCAGTCAACCTGTGTGAAATGCTGATATCTCTAAAAAGTTCAAGACAATGTTGACATTTGGAAAATCACTCAATGCGGTCGAACGTGTTGTTTTTTTTTACATCGATGATTCCGATCCATCATAGCCTTGGGAAGACTCGCAGCCGGTTACTAGGGAATTTTACACAGAGAAACTTGGCATTACAGTCACTTCCGTTGCCAGAGCTCACCGCCTATAGGGCGTCTTTCGATTGACAGGAAACGTCCCATTATTGCCAAATTCTATAATGGGAAATGAGTCGAATCCGCCATTAGTCTTGGCTACAAAGTAAAGAACACCAATTTTAGCATATCACGCGACTACTCTGGGGTTGTTCGTGATAAGCGCCGTAAACTGTGGAAGTTTTCTAAGACGGTAAAGAAGGAGGGGGATCGCATTCGTCTGTATTTTAATAAACTTCGTGTAAACGACGATGTTTATCTCTAGGACACTACTGGCAATCGGGCTGTGCGTCTAACTGAGCCTTCTACCGATTGACAACATTCAAGTCGTCACGGTGCTTCCTATCGTGCACCGCCAATCTTTCTGGGACCGAAGTGTTTAGATAACATTTGAGTCTAACGTCAGAAGCGTTAAAGCGAAAACTGATGCCCTCTCCTCACTTATCGGCTCCTGTGGAACCTCGTTAATAACATTACCAGAAATGTGGCTAACCGATTATATCTCACACGATGACATCTTTTCGTGCGAATCATGTTTTAAATTTTTTTTTTTCGGTGTGACAGAAAGAACAGATGAGGAGGTGATGTGCTTATTGATATTAAGCAAGAGCTGATTTCTGTACCAATTGTTGCTTCTACTTTTCTCGAGTGTGTGTTTGTAGCGGCGATGGTATCGCCGGCGGTCCCCGCCGCGGTGGCTCAGTGGTTAGGGCGCTCGACTACTGATCCGGAGTTCCCGGGTTCGAACCCGACCGCGGCGGCTGCGTTTTTATGGAGGAAAAACGCTAAGGCGCCCGTGTGCTGTGCGATGTCAGTGCACGTTAAAGATCCCCAGGTGGTCGAAATTATTCCGGACCCCTCCACTACGGCACCTCTCTCTTCCTTTCTTCTTTCACTCCCTCCCTTATCCCTTCCTTTACGGCGCGGTTTAGGTGTCCAACGATATATCAGACAGATACTGCGCCATTTCCTTTCCCCCAAAAACCAATTATTATTATTATTATTATTATCGCCGGCGGCGCTCATGAAGACGAAGCTCGGAGCGCGACCTGGCTCGCGCAGTCCAGAACGTTTTCGGCAACCGGCCTGGCCTGCAACGTCGACAGCCCGCGCCTCCGACTCACCAGCCAAGGCTACCGGGGCTCCAATACATGTGCGATCGCCTTCCACATCTGGTGACACAGGACGACAGCTTCGACGCACGCAACGCCGCTTCCACAGGCTCTGCTCTCCTGCCCGTCCTGTCCCTTGCACTTGGCCTTGCCGCTGCACGCCCGCTGTTCCCGTCCGGCTTTCGGCAGCTTTTCATCGCCATGTACGCGCCTCCCATCACATCCGGTGAGCTCCTTACGGCCTATCAGCTCCCCTTCCTTCCTCGGCTGCCCGGCCTGCCCGCGTTCTATGCCAGGGACCTCGTTTTGTGGCTGGCGCTGCTGGACTCGTACCTTTTCGTCAACAATGTGTCCAGCCAGCTGCTGCGCTATCAGTACGCCAGCCGCGAACTCCCACCCGGTCTCCTGACACAGCTGCGGTTGCCGCCTCCTGGCCCCGACATTTACGCCGACTTCAAGAAGGCCCTGACGGCATATTTTGGCTTGGAACTCCCGTCGACTCTCTGCACTCCTGTTCCCGACTCAGAAGCTGCGGTGCCACTCGACTCACCGCCCCTGGCCGCATTCCCGATCCGAGCTGCTTCTGTTTTCTCTCCGCCAGCTTATGCACTGGAGCCGCTCCCCACACCGGTGTGTCGGCTATTGCCGCCACTGAATGAGCTCCCACCCCATGGTTCGGCAAGTGCCACGCGAGCAGGCGTCGGTCTCTTGCCAACCTTTCCACTCAGCTGCCTCATCCTGCATCATGGTTTCTCCCACGCTTGCTCCACCAGCTCCTTCAAGCGCCTCCTCTACCACTGCCTCCAGGGATGCCCCGTGCGCCCCGGCGTCGACTCGGACTCTTCCGTTTCATCCCACGCCTCCGAACACCTGGGCGCCGATCATGCCACTGGCGGGACCGGCGCCCGGCCGATGCCAAGATCGCTGTGTCGACCTCAGTTGTCTCAACTACCTGTGTAGCGCATTCCGGTGCACGCGCTCCAGCACAGTCCCCTTGTGAGCTCGGCTCACAGCGCCCTTCTGCCCTCGGTCCCACGTCCGCTTTCCCTGCGCTTGGACACCTGAGCGGCCGCATTCGCGCAGTTCAGCACTCTGGCCTTCTGCAAGCCCAGACGCTTCCACTTCATCCGAGCTCTGCCTCCCATGACCCGTGCTCTGTGCCTGAGTCCAGCTCAGCGCCACCCCTTTCGCCTGACACTTTCGCGCACGCACAACAGTGTCTCCTTACCGTCTCCAAATACCTGCTGACACTGAGACACTTCGGCTTTTAACAGTGATTTTTTTATCGGTCACCTCCCAGCGCGCCATTTCTCACGTGAGCAGTGTGCCGTTCGCCCGTGCCTACTGGGACACCATTATTCTGATTTCATCCTACTGCCCCGTGGCTCTTCCTCTGTCACCGCCCTTCAACCTTGTCCGCCCTCCTGAGGCCTGAACCCAACGCCGGCGCCCCCACTCGGATCATCGACTTTCGCTTCTCCCTGGACATTGTGCTCACCCTGATTCCCAGGCCCTCCACAGGATTTGTACATAACTAACTCTCCTCTTTTTTTTTCCTTTATCGCGCATCGCGCTAGGGGGGTGGGGGAGCATCTGTAGCGGCGCTGGTATCGCCGGCGGCGCTGATGAAGACGAAGCTCGGAGCGCGACCTGGCTCGCACAGTCCAGAGCGTTTTCGGCAACCGGCCTGGCCTGCAACGTCGACAGCCCGCTCCACCGGCTCACCAGCCGCGGCTACCGGGACTCCAATAAATGTGGGATCGCCTTCCACATATTCGTCTCCTTGAAATGTACTACTACAAACGTTATTGCCGGTGTGTTGCATCGTCCACCCGACCTGTATGATTGCTTTGCTGATGAATGTTGTCGCTTACTGACTGATGTGTGTACGCGTTTTCCAAATTCTGTCCTAATTATCTTTGGTGACTTTAATTTCTCAGGTGCCAATTTTGAAACGCTATCTGTTTCTCCAAGTGATAAGGATGCGCACGCTTTCCTACAGACTTGTCTTGATTTTCACTTAACTCAGCTGATTACAAAGCACACGAGATCCACAGGTACCACTGCAAACATTCTCGACTTGATTCTAACCAATAATCCCGATGCTTGATCTAAAATATTTCATCTTAATGGTATTACCACAAGCGCGGATCCACTGGGCGTTAACAAAAAGACAAAAACACATATCAGAGTATTTTTCAAGTCTTATCTGCACTTTTTATCAGTCTCTATCAGGCCGCCGTGGTGGCTGAGTGGTTATGGCGCTCGGCTGCTGGCCCGAAAGATGCGGGTTCGATCCCGGCCGCGGCGGTCGAATTTCGATGGAGGCGAAATTCTAGAGGCCCGTGTACTGTGCGATGTCAGTGCACGTTAAAGAACCCCAGGTGGTCGAAATTCCCGGAGCCCTTCACTACGGCGTCCCTCATAACCTGAGTCGCTTTGGGGCGTTAAACCCCCATAAACTAAACTATTTTCAAATCGTGCATCCGCTCTGATCTTCTAAACTATAAACCCATTTCATTGACTTGCTCCTTGAACACGTCATACACACTCAGATCATTATCTTGAACACCATAACATCATACTTAAATATCAGCACGGTTTTCGCAAGGAATTTTCTTGCGACATTCAGCTCGCCGGATTTACTAACGACTCATTTACTTCTTTAGATGCCGGAATTCAAGTCGGTGCTCTGTTTGCAGAATTTCCCAAGGCATTTAATCGGGTTCCCCACCACAGATCACTCTCGAGCTATCGCATCTTAATATTCATCCTCAGGATTGAAGACTTCCTTTCATCTCGGGTTCAGTTTACTTCTGTTAACGGTTCTAACTCTACAATGGCCCATGTCACATCTGGTGTGCCCCATGGGAGTGTGCTTGGTCCCCTACTCTTTATAATATTTATTAATGACTTACGAAGTCGCATTTCATCCCAAATTAGACCGTTTGCAGACGACTGTGTTGTGTACCGAACCATTACAAATGACTCTGAACGACAATCTTTACAACCTGACCTCGATTCTATGAACACTTGGATCAAGTCAGTTGTGGCTAATGACCCTAAACCCCTATGAGACAAAGCTCGTCCCCTTTACTAGAAATTCTTATCGCATCCCAACCACATACTCTCTTAATGACATAAAAGTTGAGACAATTTCCACTTACAGGTACCCAGGAGTTTACCTTCAGTCAGACTTAACCTGGAACTACCATATTAACTTGATTCTAGCAGCTGCTAACCGTTCCCTTGGCCTCTTAAAACGTAACCTTCGACATGCTCCGGCGCACGTGCGTAAACTGGCTTATGTTACATTAATTCGACCTAAAATTGAGTGCGCTTCAGCCATATGGGACCCGGATCAAGCCTGCATCAAAGATAACATCGAATCCCTGCAAAACAGTGCTGCTCGTTTAGTTTATTTTGACTACTTACGTTTTACTGGCGTCAAGGCGTTAAAAGCTCGTGCTGGACTTGACAACCTTTCCCATCGTCGCAATCTCGCTGGCTTAACTCTCTTCCACAAAATTTACCGTCATCCGTTGCTTCACGACGATTTCTTTCACTCACCCTCAACAGTTTTTCCACGCCGTGACCATCCTTAATGAAGATCAAACGCATCACATGTCGCATTTCAACTTTTGCCAAATCATTCATGCCTAAAACCATTATTGATTCGAACCGGCTGCCTTCCACAATCGCAACTGGAGCGATATCATTTCATGGACTTTTAAAAAATGAAAGCGCGATGTGTATCTAGTTCTGTTCTGCTCACCGTAACGTGTTTGAGTTTTGTTTTGTCGTTCTGTTTATTACGTTGTTTATTTTTTATTATGTTCATTGTGCGTTTTGTTGTTCCGCCACATTTTGATACTTGCTGACTATCAGTTATTGCGCTTTTCTTGTTTTGTTTTTTGTTCAGTTCCTCATGTTAGATGTTCCTTCTTGTATCCTCATGTGCGAATTTTTACCACCCAGCTATGTAATACCCTCGCGACGAGGGCCTTGGGTTTTTTTAATAAATAAATAAAAGGGCACTAGACTATGCTACCAACAGCCTCAATCAAGGTTGATCGTCAATTATGAACTTACCAAACTGATTACACTAATCTCGTTTGTCCGGAATGGTTGCCCGTTATCATCGCTGTTATTTGCTTTATATCTATAACCCTTCTGCCTGAGTGTCATCAGATGCAAAGCTATTCAAGGATTCTCGCTTGATCAGCCGGAAATTAGGATTTTAGCCCATTCTGGTGACGTCGGCCTTTTCTGTGCGGACAAAAGATTGTGCATGACGCTTTCCATTTAGCGCCGGAGCTCTATGACGTCTCTGGCGCGGCCCTAAATTTGGAAAGATCTAAAGGATTCTGGTTAGGTTACGGGGGTATGAAACCTAATCTTTTCGGAGGCGTAAGCTGGGACTCCGATTCTCTACAGTAGCTTGGGGTTCCTCTTTATCATGTTCGGAATTGTGAATCTTATTGGGAGTCACAAATTTTCTCTGTGAGGCGCCAAGTGCAGGCGTGGGTGGGTCAGGAGCTTTAGATTTTTGCTCGGGCATAAATTTGCAATGTCTTCTTGGTTGCCAAGCTTGTCTATGCGCTGCAAGTGATGCACTGTGCGAGGAGGGCACAAACGCTGCACAGGCTATTCGCGACCTTTGTTTGTCGCTCTCAATGGGGGCCTATGCGTAGAGGCAATTTGTTTCTTCCTCTCGAGTCTGGAGGAGTTGGCTCTGTTCACTTATTTGTTCAGCTCTTTTTTTCACAGTTTTTTTCTTCTTCAAAGCTGCAAGCCATCCATTTCTGCTAGCGGTGCTTAGAAGGCGACTGAGTTGTCGCCTGCCTTATCTGTTTGCTTCGACTGGCCTTGGCCGCGAGGGAGCTTTGCGGCGATTCCTGGAGGATGTTGCTGATACCATTGATATCCTGGCTGTTTGCTTCTGGTTGAAATGTTTATTCGACCTGCAAAGGAGGCAGATGAAAAAACTACTAGCAGCATCTCTATTCCCTGTGCCCGTGTATCGGCAGCCTTACCTTGATTTTCGCCTCTCTATCCAACCTTTTTGGAATAAATGTTTTCTACTACTACTACTATGGATTCGAGTGTGTTGAAGCGAGTTCAGCGAATATATATTCAATGTGCTGCAAAATCATTCCTCTTTAAACTCCACACTTCGACTCTACCCGTCAAGGCCTGGGTTCGCACCAAGAGGAATTTTGTGCCATGGTCGGCGAACTGTCGCCTTAGCGGCCAACAAGAGACGATCGATCATTGCTTTGTGGTGTGCCGTGATGCAGTGTTTTTCTGGAGCATACTTCAGCGGACAATCAAAAAGGAAATAGAGATATCGCAGTGCACTATAAAGTTCTTGCCTGTTCTGAAAAACTCCGTGACTCGGTGCGATCTGATAATGATGATTTATTTAACTTTGGAAGAGCCGCACGAAGGATCGACACGGAGGACCACCTCGTTCATCTAAGTGTCTGTTCAGTGAACAGTGCGCCTTGGTGCGGGGGGTTTATGCTGCACAGGACCAGCCGTCCAAATGGTTGCCGGTTCTTGACGCATGTGTATGTCTCCCGGAATTTTGGTGCGCAGGCAAAGTGCAGTGTACAAAAACATAAGCATGTGTGTCTGCATTGCGGAATAGTATGTGTGTACGTAAAGCACTTGATAGCTCAGTGGGATTGATTTCTATGCAACAAGGGGGAAAAAACTGTGGCTATAGGCTATTGGTCTCGTGCAGCGTCCGGTGAAGCATGTCTTCTCACGCCGCCGCAAGTTGGACTCGCACTCGTGCGTGTGATTTCTTTTTCTGAGTCTCTTTTTCTATCTGGGCACATTTTCACCTCGGTTAGATTGAAAGTCAAATTCAGACAGCGGAGACGTCACGTGGTGTTGAGCGGGGTTACTGCATCGAGTAGAGCTATCGCTCTGAAATTCGTCCTGGTCCGGGGTTCCAGCCCGGCTGGGACCACCGCTTCACCGGAGCAGTCGCTCTACCAACTGAGCTTCTCTTTGTGGCCGTATGGCTGCGCTTGGGTGGATGCCAAAGAGTAATTACTCTCTTATTGCTAATCTACTCCACCTTGGGGTATTCCCCTAAACATTTGCCCAACACTGTTCCCAATTCGAGTTATTGATAAATTCGCTCTCGCCCTACCATAAGCTAGCCGTCCAGGTTAGCTCAGTTGGTAGATACGATTACTCCGGTGAAGTGGGAGTCCCGGGTTCGAACCATGGACAAGGACGAATTTTTTTTAACTACGAGTTTCTGCGAAATCTGCTTCGCTTTCCTTTGTAGCCGTATGGCTGCGCTTGGGTGGATGCCAATGGGTAATTACTCCCTTGTTAAAACAACTCTGTATGAAATAGTTTGCTTCGAATATGGTGCTCAAGAACGCAGCATAATAGGTACAGCCTGCGTGTCGCGAAGCTTAAGGTGTCATTAGTTTGGATTCTGCGAAGCAATGTCGCCATTGAAAACTGTATAATATGCGCATTCCGCCAGTAGTCACACCCTCGGGCAGAAACTTGCAAAGCATTGGAACCACTTGAAAGTCAACTAAGTATATTGGATGAATGATGGATAAGGAGGTGTCAGTACATCTTAAGAAGTGGCCTGGGTATACGTGTTATCTCAAGTAAAGGGTAGAGCTTGCTTATCAGCGTAACAGAGTAGATACCATGCTAAACGAGTACAGACACCTAACTTTTGAGTGCATGTTTTCTTCTTTGTAAAGACACGTAAGGCAACATTATACATGGATTACCTCGCGGTAATATCCTACGTAATCGACTTCATACTATGCGCTCAACCTGACATCGTTCAAGATGTGGTCGTTCTCAGAAAGGTGTGCTCTAACGACCACAGAATGGTAAGCTCTCGAATTAGCTTAGACTTGAAGAGGTAACGGAAGAAGCTAGTGAAGAGGAAGTCCATTAAAGAGTTAGCGATAAGATGGAAAATCGAGAAATTCGGGATATCGCTGCAGAACATATATTCAGCCTTAACTCAGGAAGATTACATTAATGTTCGTACAATGAACGATAATCGGACAGCTATCATTACGGAGCGCGCATTAT
Organism: Amblyomma americanum; assembly: GCF_052857255.1. NCBI lineage: Eukaryota > Metazoa > Arthropoda > Arachnida > Ixodida > Ixodidae > Amblyomma > Amblyomma americanum. Next base: position 187,014,738 of record NC_135499.1, on the reverse strand, counting down.
AGAAGTAGGCGGTAGGACGGTTCGACAGGATACCGGCAAGCTATATCAGGTGACGAAAAATCTTATTAAGAAACGCCAAAGCATGAGGCCGTCTAACCCTACCGACAGAATAGAACTACCATGCAGAACTATCGAATAAGCGCAAGGTAGCTGACATAAGGAAGTTCAATATGGAGATGATCGAGCATGCTCTAAAGAACGGGTGTAGCCTGAAAGCGGTGAAGAGGAAACTAGGCATTGGTAAAAACCAAGTGTACGCGTTAAGAGACAAGGAGGTCAATGTCGTTAGCAATATCGATCAGATAGTTAAATTAGCTGAAGAGTTCTACACAAATCTCTACAGTAGCCAATGTAATCAGAACGTTAATGAGAGAGACAGTAGCGCATAGCCGTGCGTCATCCCGCCAGTAACGAAAGAGGAAGTAAAGAGAGCCTTAGGAACACTGTAAAGGGGAAAGGCAGCTGGTGAGGATCAGGTGACAGCAGATCTGTTGAAGGAGGGAGGGGAAATTGTGCTAAAAAAACTAGCCACCCTGTATACGCAATTCCTTATGACCTCGACCGTACCAGAAGCTTGGAAGAACGCAAACATTATCTTAATTCAGAAGAAAGGAGACGCCAAGGACTTGAAAAATTACAGACCGATCAGCTTACTGTCCGTTGCCTAGGAGGTATTTACTAAGGTAATAGCTAATAGAGTTAGGGCAACCTTAGACTTTAATTAACCAGGCTGGCTTTCGTAAAAGATATTCCACAACAGATCATATTCACACTATCAATCAGATGATAGAGAAATGTGCAGAATTTAACCAACCCCTATAGCCGCCGCGGTGGCTCAGTGGTTATGGCGCTCGGCTGCTGACCATTAAATACGCGGGATCGATCCCGGCCGCGGTGGTCGAGTTTCGATGGAGCCAAAATTCTAGAGGCCCGTGTACTGTGCGATGTCAGTGCACGTTAAAGAACCCCAGGTGGTCGAAATTTCCGGAGCCCTTTACTACGGCGTCTCTCATAGCCTGAGTCGCTTTGGGAAGTTAAACCCCCTTAAACCAAACTAAACCAATAACCAACCCCTATATATAGCCTTCATTGATTACGAGAAAGCATTCAACTCAGTGGAAACCTCAGCAGCCATACAGGCATTGCGGAATCAGGGTGTAGAAGAGCATTGTCAAAATACTGGAAGATATATATAGCAACTGCACAACTACCATGGTCTTCCATAAAGTCAGCAATAAAATTACTGTATGAAAGGGCGTCAGGCAAGGAGACACGATCTCGCCAATGCTATTCACCGCCTGTTTTCAGGAGGTATTCCGGGGCTTGAATTGGGAAGAGTTGGGGATAATTGTTAATGGAGAATACCTAAATAATCTGCGATTCGCTGATGACATTGCCTTGCTGAGTCACTCAAGAGATGAATTGCAAAGCATGATCAATGAGTCAGACAGGCAGAGCAGAACGGTGGGCCTAAACAGTAACATGCAGAAAACCAAAGTAATGTTCAACAGTATAGCAAGGGAACAGCAGTTCACAATTGGCAGCGAGATGCTGTAAGTGGTAAAGGAATACGTCTTCTTAGGGCAGGTAGTGACATCTGATCCAGATCGTCATAGGAAAATAAGTCGAAGGATAAGAATGGGGTGGAGCGCATATGGTATGTTCTCTCAGATCATTTTACCAATATCAGATCAGATCAGCTCACCAATATCCCTCAAGAGAAAAGTGTACAACAGCTGTATCTTACCGGTGTAACGTTGAGTTACCGGAAGCGGGCATAGTGGGTGAGGGAACAAACGCGGGTTAATGACACCCTAGTCGAAATCAAGAGGAAGAAATGGGCTTGGGCAGGGCATGTAATACGAAGGCAAGATAACCGCTGGTCGCTAAGGGTAACGGAGTGGATTCCAAGAGAAGGCAAGCGTAACAGGGGGCGTCAGAAGGTTGGGTGGGCGGATGAGATGAAGTTCGCAGGCATAGGGTGGGCGCAGCTGGCAAAGGACATGGTTAATTGGAGAGACATGGGAGAGCCCTTTGTTCTGCAGTGGGTGTAGTCAGACTAATGATGATGATGCATCTGCTACGACGATTGTATAATTTATAATCGAATTTTTCTCTTGCTGTTTCGGTTTCGGTTTCAGCAGCCGAACGATGACTGTGACGTCAAAGTGTGCTTATCCGTCACGCGAGACATGAAAGAAGATGCGATATAATCGCTGCTTCATCGTTTTATTTCACTACAATGATGAAACAAGCCTGCCTCAAGGGATGGAATGGGAACGAACGTAGAAGCAGAGATTTTGTTGCAGTTTTTCATGGCTCACGTGACCTGGAAGCCCACTTTGACAGCGCAGACAGGGTTTGGCTGTTGAAACCGAAACTTCATGACAGAAAAATTCGATGATAAATAATTTAGCGGTCATAGGGGAATACCACGTGGTGGTTCATGCATAGTAGTGTCTCCCGCATCATTGTAGGGAAGAAAACATGCCAACAAAATTAGGTTCTTGGTAGCAGCTCGACGCAAGTGGAGCGATGGGATCATGAGATTTGCAGCCATACGGTGGAGCGGGCGATGCTGGTCGTGGCATCATAATATACACTTCAAAGAAGCTATGGCATGATTTACCAACTTTTTTTTTTCGCGAGGACATTGCGCTCCGAGAGGGTCCTCTAACGTAGTCGTCGTATTCTATGGTCCAGGTGTGCGCTTACCATTGAACGGCGTCTCAGCTCATTCGAGCCAACTACTTAAACGCGGTGGAGTCTGCCGGAAGCTTGCGATTCCGAACAAGTTTTTCTCGTTGGTTTGAAATAGCGCAGCCTTAAAACGTCTACAGCAGAGCTTTTCATTATACTCCAATAGCCATTCACCTGTTCAGATATATCTCTACTGCACTCTCTGTCATTTGGGGAGAAAAAAAAACGTCTTTAGTAGAACTCGCTTTGCATCTCCATATATTTTACAACTTGATGTCGGTGTGGGGTTAAGAATTATTTATTCTTATTCGGCGCACAGGCAGACTTTCAGGATCACACATGCACACCAGCGTCATCTTGTGAGCATGCTGCCTGCTTGACCGTAAAGGAAAGGAAACCTTTCTTTTTTTTTATTTGGCACATAATTTTCGTTCTAAATAAGCGCTATCAAACATCCGATGGCCGCAGCGTCCCTTCGATGCTTACGGAAAAGCTTGAAATTATATTCAGGGCCCCGCAGCCGGCTATGAAAACGAAGATCATAGCTGGGGGTAACCTAAAAAGACAAAAGGAAGTAGAGTGGGATAAAGAACGAACGCGAGTTAATGATATCCTAATGATGTCCTGGTGGTGCGGGACACAAGCAACGGACGGTTCCTGAAGATAACGGAGTATTTTGCTAGAGAAAGTCCGCGCAGCAGAGGGTGGCAGAGGGTCAGGTAAGCAGATGAAATTACGAAGTTTGCGGGGATAAGGTGGACAAAGCTTGTGCAGGACAGGTATATGGATCTGTAAGAGAGGTCTTTCTCCTACAGTGTACGCAGTGGGGCTGATGACTGACACACAATTACTCGCTTATAATTCATTGGTAAGGCCAACATAAGAATACGCATCCCCCATTTGGAGCCCCCACCAAGCATATCTAACCGATGCACGTGAAGCCGTTCAAAATCGCGCCACCTCTTTCACTCACCCCCAGTGTTCATACGAAGTGAGTGTGTCATCCCTGAAATCACAGTCCAACTTACGAAGTCTGTCCTGACGTCGTCGCATCGCAACCCAGTCTCTTTTTCATAAATTTTATTACAGCTCACTCGGCCATGAACCATGCATCCGAGCATGCACCTCCGCCGCGCATGTCCCATCGCACTGGTCAACCCCCTCCAGGTGACTCGTCCACGCGCCTGTACCGTATAACCTTTCCCACCTCCTCCTTTCCACGAGCAGCGTCAGACTGGAACGGCTTGTCGCTGCCCGTCATCCCTCATCGCCAACGTTGAAGTTCAGATATCATCGTGACAAAATGCAACAAAGCTTTTGATTGCCCCGCCCCTCATGTAATACCCCGAAAGGGGCCTTTAAAGTTAATAACTGAAATGAAATGAGATGAAAAGTGCGCAGAGCCGCCAGTCTCCACATGATTGAGGTCCCACTGCAGAACAAATGTCCAATGACTTTAATTAACCCTTTCTAGATCTAGCCGCCTAAAGCCTGAAATAACTGGTTATTCGGGGCTTTCAGCCGAAGCTGCAGTTAGAACAAACGAAGCAGTCACTAGTTTCCCGTTTTCCTTTCTCATGGTCAAAATATTTTTTTTACAGCGAAGCTGTATACCTCTACCGTCCAAGGAAATTTTCGTGGTGTTGTCGTCGTCAGTAAAAAACACCATGCTAAAGAAAAACCACAAAACAAGCATGAAAACCACATGATGGATGATAAGGCGCGTGTGAACAATGGGAACACGGTCCGACGCGTTCCGGTAAATGCGTTTTGCAGCTGCTTCGAAAGGGGTTGACGTCATTCGAAACCTTCCTGCGAAGTGCAAACGCGTAATGTATGATAACAGCGCCTGCAAACAGTGCGAAGCAAGCTCCTTCTCCCCGCGTGTGTTTCCCGGTAAATATTAAGGTTGCGTTTTCGTGTCGTTTTCGTAAGCAAGAAACGCCAGGCTAAAACTTGAATGCAAACAGCATATCACCTTTGAAATCAGGCATACAGCATACAGCTCTAGTACATTTCACTTGTCTCTGGTTGCACACGTTGTAGAGCCACGTGCGTGAATCTTCAAGTGACGTCGAAATGGGTAATTGGGTGTCGTTTTACAGCTTCGCTTTCCACCCACCTTCACAGCGTGCATTGGAGCCACAATTTTTTTTTTTTTCAAAAGACGATGCATCCACGCGTGGCTATGCCTGCCTCATGTTTTGCTGCTATGGGGCATAAAAGAATAGCGCGTCAACACAGAGCCGTTACAAAATTCGCGGTGCCCTTTTCCTCTGATGTCCCTCGCCGGTACATGCAGCGTTGCCGTCCGGGCCTGATGCATGCACTCACATCGGGCAGTGCAGTGCGCCAGCCTTCTCCCCGATCCTTTTTGCTCCCACCTCCACTGCCCGCATACGCTCCTCTTTGACTCGCCATTACGGCTGCCTTCTCTCTCCCCCCTGTCTCTGCTGTCTTCTCTCCTCTTATTCCAGCTTACCGAAATCCGGGGACGCGCAGTCCCTAATGCGAGGTCATCCTCAAAAGAGCACCGCGTCGCCCAGAACCCCCCTCCCTGCCCTTTGTCCCTCCGCCTCCTTTCTCGCCTCTCGTCAGTGCTTGAAATCCCGACAACTCTAGTCGAAGGGAAATGCAAAGAGAAAATCGCCATCCCTCTTCTCTGCTTGCCTCTCGTTGCTGCCAGGGATCCATTAGGAGTCAGACGTAAGCTCTAAAGCGCTTATTTGCATCATCGCGATTTTGCCTCGGAGATGCGCCTCTGGCTGTTGCCGCCAGGCAACCGCGCATTGCGTATAGCGCTGGCTCGGGAGACAGGCCTCTCTGGTTGTGAACGGCTGCTGCTGAGCTGAGGCAGTGCCTTCAACTGTTCTTTACCTCTCTTATTTGAAACTTGCTTCTTTTCCCAACCAAATGTCGCTTTGATTTGTCTGTTGGGCCGGCAAAGGTAGTCATCTGCTTGTGCATTTTCTTCAATTTGGTGACCGCGCGAATTGCAAACCGTCTAACACTTTAGCAGTCGCCGCATAGTTAGTCGTAGCACATTTATCGATTTCTTCCGAGACCAACTCTTAGCAAACGAAGAGCAAAATAATTTTGAGGAACAGAGAAAGAATGTTTTGCACCAACTAAACCCACTAAATGCCGGACAAGCAGACAACGGACAACTAAGCGAGAGACTGTGCATCAGTTAGAGTGATCTTCGAGGCAGTTCCGCTTACCGTCTCACTTTACATTGTATTCAGGCGTAAGTGCAAGAAGTGTATTTTCAATGCTCAGCATCTGTGTGTAGCCTCCGCCTTCCATCCGTGGCAGGTGGCGTGTAATAGGAATTTCCTGCCACCTTCCACAGTTGGAAGACGGAGAGAGAGTGAATCCTACTCTCCTCTCCTAGAAGATAGAAGGGAGAGGTCGGTCTAATAATGACTTAGCAAACATTAAATTGTTAAGAATAACTCAAAGGCAAATGCTATCGCATTTCTTCTGCATCAGTGCAACTGATCGCCACTAATGCTTTTAAGAGCGTCAACACTTACTGCTCGCATTCGAACATTTCTTGTGCATCCGAGATTTCAAGATGGCAGCCGGAAATCTCAGCTCAGCAAAATGTAACCCCCATCACGTTACCGCGCGCACACAGTCGTCGGCCCTGCACGGCGGCCGGTTTGCCCCCTATGCTGGCGTTCCGCTTTTTGTGTACCGTCTGAGCGGGTGCCAAGATTTGTGCCACTTTGGTGTCGCCATTGGTAACAAAATTGTGGCCCACCCGTTTGGCGCAGAGGGTTCGGAGTGGCGGCAACGAATAGGCACGATTCGGCGCACAAAATGGTTAGTCGAGTTGAATGAAGCCTGATGCGTGTGAAAGATTTGTACTGACGACCTTTGGTCCTCGGAACTGTAATCGCACAAAGGGTTTCAATTCATCGGCGTTCTCCGCGCCTTATCACACTGGAATAATATTCCTGATTCAACTGAATTGTTAAATCCTGTTCCATTCCTTGAGCACGTTTATAGCTTGTACTGCTATAATAATCCGTCTATATTGATTTGTTTCCATGCTTGTATCTCTTTTGTATGTATTCTGTTGTATATATATATATATATATATATATATATATATATATATATATATATATATATATATATATATATATATATATATATATATATATATATATATATATATATATATATATATATATATATATATATATATATATATATATATATATATATATATACACTTCATGATGAACTCAAAATCCGAAGACAACCCAAAATTAGCATTCGATAGGAGACGTTTCCAACTTTGCATCATGCATCCGCACAATAACGGACAGCGACCGCACCGATCCGCAACAGGAAACACCCTCTGCGTCTTTCGACACACGCGTAGGCATTTACTCCGCGCTAGAGCTGTTGTAAAGCCATGGGAGGAAGAGGAGAGCACAGACGTTCTGGCCGGCGGATGCAGTCCGCTCGGCATAAATCATTCTACAAAAAGGCCTCCATCTGTTCCCGTCCACGACGGCGCATACACCGCGAGCACGTAGTACGTATGTGCTGCGCTATGTACTCTACCCGAGGCGGCAGCCGCCAGCAGAGCACCATGTTGACGGGTAGGCGTTTTAATTAAGAGCGCTCGACTCACAACGACTTCTCATCTCGGAGCCCTGCGCAGTGCGCGCGCCTGAGGCACGTGCTTTGCGAATCCGCGTGTTTGTTTACCAGCTGTGCGCGCATACCCTACCGTAGGCGGTGAGGGAAACTCCGAGGCAAGGCCAGCTTGCCGACGTTAGCAACGGCGGCGCATTGGGCGCCGCTAATTGCCGCCGGCCAGAGTTTAATAAAGTGGTCCTCAGCCCGCACTATGCTGCCTCGCTGGGCGAATGAGCGAGTCTGTGATTCCGAAGGCGCCGCTGATTCGAAGGTCGGAGTGAGCGCGCTTGTTTTTATGCTCGCGCCTCGGAACGAAGGGGGGGGGGGGGGGGGGGGGGCATTAGACGGACGGACGCGAATTGCCAACGAGACGATTAGGCGAGAAGGCGCATTCGCCGTGACCGTTAACGTTACCCCGGTCGAACCTTCCTGCTTTACCCTTCCGTTTCTTTAGCCCCTTTTATTAACGAAGATGTACACACAACGCACGAGTTTAATTTCTTGCAGCGGGTTGAATCTGGTTAACTTTTTTTCGTTGTTTCAGTTTCAGTTTATTTATTTCTTGCTACAGAGACCAGTGGGCCCCGGGAAAAAAAGCCGCAGCTTGACAAGCTCCCGAGGCCCACAACATCCACCAACATTGGCGCCATTGGTCGCATGCAAACAAGAAAGGCATGCATAAACCTAGGGCATAATTCACAATCTATGGGTGAACAGCGGAAACACAAAGTAAGCGCGCGATGTAACACAAAGGACAAGTAGCATACAAAATTCAAAGCATGCACTGAAAGCGTTATTTAAACATTCTGTATACAGAGATTATAGCGCTCAATTTTACTGTAGGAAACACATCGACAACGCAAAAAAAAAATTCAAAATACATGAATGTAGACAACATGATATTTGCGTGCTGACGGGTTACGCTAACCATTCAACGAAACTGCATATTTCGACCCCATAGAAATTCACAGCAACCGCAAACCATCAAGGAAATTAGAATAATTTAGTGAAAGAACGCCCGGAGGTCAGCATTGCTGCATTCATCAATGTCAATGCCTGCATCAAAAAGACGGTTGACTAGTGCGGGAAGATAACATCTAAGCATCTGTAGCCGGTAGTTAGTTCGTGGCGTGTTAAGGGTGTAGTGCCGTAGACGGCGTAGCGGGTATGTATGCACTAGGAGCTCCAGCTTTGCGATTTGAGATGATGTTGAAATTTTGTCCCGGGTGTTTTCTGTTTGTAGCTCAAGGCCAGACATATATCATAGACTAAATATTCTCGGCACGTTACTATTGTAAAAAAAGAAGGGCTGCGGAAGGATAATCATAAGGTTGGTCGAAAATAATTCTTAAGGCCTTCTTTTGAAGGAGGTAAATATTTTGAAGAGTGGTCTTTTTCGCGGCTCTCCAAACTAGGTTGCAGTAATGCAAATGTGACATGATGGTTTTAAACAGAAGCAGTTTAATTGAGGTCGAGAAAACATGGTGATACCGTGATAGTACGCCAACTGCACGAGCAACCTTAAGGCATATATGTATCCCAGAGCAATTTTCCCGTAAACCAGATTCCTAGTGTTTTAAATCCGTTAACAATTTTTAGACTACTCGAATTTCTATACTACTATACTACATCGCAACAGCCACGATACGTAAAGTAAACAATGTGTAAAAGCAATATCTTATTCAGTTTTTTTTTATTTTATTGTTAGACTGAGCTCGTATACTGCGCTTCAGAGGAAAGTATAAAATATGCTTACATTGTGGGTGAACAAACCGAAGACAATAATTACGTGCGAAAACCGGCGAGTTCCTTGTTTTTCATTTTAAGTCGTTGACGCTGCTTTCGTTTAAGCTCAAGAAAGTATGAAGCGTCACCATCAAACGGTGCCTGTGCAGTCGCGTCACGTCGCTGTTTTAGCGCTTTTTTTCGTCGCTTGAAATCATGTACCAACTGTGCCCACCGAGGTGGCCTCTTATCATGAAGCTAAGACCGTTTGGTTTTCGCAGGCTTATGTTTGCGATATAAAATTGGTATATCATCTTTATGCCTTACCAATGTTTCCGTGAGGCAGCCGTAATCGAAATAGGTTTTCTAAGCTTATGAGTCACAAATCAAAGAAGAATGAAAGTCATGAAAGAATGCGCCAGTCACATCGGCACATTGATACGGCAATACCTTATCGAACCAAGGGTGAGATAAATGGGACACTGATTCAGCAAAGGACATTTCACCTAAGAGAATTCGTGTATCCGTTCAAGTAGCATATACACCTTCGTGGACTTCCAATTGTGACTGAAACGCGACAGTAACTATTGTCATGGTTTTTACTTTAATTGGCAAGTTTCTTGTCAACCTCCTGTACAACGCGTTTATAATTTTTTGGTGAATGTTCTGAGTTGGTCTCGCTTAAATATCCTGCAGTGATCAAAACAGTTGAAGTGGCATTAATTATATTATTAGAATTTTCGTACTCCTCCAATTGCAGGCTTCTCTTTGTGCAATAAGGGTAATTTACTGCAGTTTTAATTTGCCCCTATTTTTGGTTGCAGCTCAGCCATGTAATACAACTCCTTCACATTATTCAGACTGGTTTGTGGAATAAGAAGCAATTTATAAATAAATTTGTCGCATTTTTTTTGTTTCAGGCAAAAATTTGCACTCACACCGGCCACATTCTCACAGCAAAAGCTGTACAGCGTCGAACGCTGGGTAAGTTTTCTTCAATTGAATTGCCTGGAAATCTATTTAATGGTGTTCCGAGTACAAGGTTGTCATTACTCTGCTACAAAAGTTGGTTTCATAGGGTTTAACGTCCCAAAATTGACTCGGGCAATGAGGGCAATGAGAGACGCTGCAGTGAAGGGCTCCGGAAATTTCAACCACCTGCGGGGTTCTTTAACGTGCACTGACATTGCACTGTACACGGGAATTTCGCCTCCATCGAAATGCCGCGGCCGGGATCGAACCCGCATCATTCGGGTCAGTAGCCGAGAGCCATAACCACTGAGCCACCGCGGCGAGGTCTGCTATGAAAGAAAGCATCCCAAGGGACTGCGCCGATTCCTTCGATTTGCTTCCGAGTTTCTTATTTCGGTTACTACACAAGTGTGTGAGGATACTGCGCATGATGTTGTGTATGAAAGCCAGTTTTCTTTCGTTCTTTTCATTTAGAGCTCGGCCTATACATATGGATGAATAAAAAATGCAGTTCATCTACCGGGTGTCCCAGCTAAATACAACCAAGGTTTTAAAGAATAAACTATTATAGACAGGCGATTGAAACCAGTTGCATATTTGTGACAGCCATCTTGCGCACCACAGTCAGTTTTTACATCACAATTAATTAGTAGTTTAATTAATTTTAATTATCTAACGTAAAAAATATTGAGTTTATGTAACAAATTGTATTTGCAAAGTTGTAGAGGTCCTACAGAAACCCTCCATTCCATCATTTACGATAAGCAAAGCCTCACGTCTGTCTTTTATTTTTTTGCAGCTCCAAAGAAAGCCCTCGAAATACAAAATAAACCACGTGACTAACGCACTTGCGCGACAAAATTGTGCTGCTCTCAAGCATGGTTTCAGCAAACGAAATCACCTGCAGCCTTGACTCGACGGCCTCGGACCAGCGGCAGGCCGATATGTTGGTGGTGGTTTCTCGTCTGCGGCAGTCAGTGGCACACATGACGGTGCAAATTGCAGCGAGCGCGCCGCTCTTTGCAGTCGCGATACAGACTATACCAACCCCAAAGGCCCAAAGCCCAAAGGGCGAACTTTATTTAGCAGTTATAAATAAAAGATAGTGGTGATTTAGGACTTAGCTGCGCGGCGATAAAAGCCGTGGCCCGTGGCTGTCCTGCACCCATTTCATTTCGTTTGTTACCAGTTGCAACGAGTGCTCAAATAGGTCGCCTTGAGCAACAATACAGCTCTGGCATCTTGTTTCCACATGAGCCGTTGCATTTCTTACGACCGCCTCAGGCATATTCAAGCAAACTTGCCTTATTTTATCTTTCAGGTCTTTGCGGTGTGGGAGTTGGTGCGCTGTATGTACACTTTGTCCTTAATGTAACCCCACAGAAAATAGTCCAGAGGTGTCATATCAGGTGACCTGGCTGGCCAATTCACGGTACCTAGTCGTCCTATTCATTTCTGCGGAAACGCTGCGTCTAGCCACGTCCGAGCCTTGGCGCTGCTGTGCGCAGGGGCGCCATCGTGCTGAAAGCATACACCCGTGGCCCTGGCGAGCGGTTAATTCGAAAGGAAATCTTCACCGGGTCCTTCGAAGATTTCATTGACGTAGCGCTCTGCTGTCAGTCTGGTCGAAAAACACTGGCCCGAGCAAACGACCGTCGAAAATTCCGCACCAAGCACTGAATGACCATTGGTACTGGTGCCGCGTCTGTGAAACCCAGTGGGGACTTGACTCGCTCCAGTAGTGGGCATTGTGCAGGTTTACCTGTCTATTTCGTGAAAAACCCGCCTTGTCACTCCATATCACATTGCTCAAAAAATCCGGATCGTCTTGCATTTCTAGCAGAGTCCAATTAGCAAAATCTGTCCTGCTTTGGAAATCCCGTGGCACCAGAGTTTGATGCAACTGTACGTACATGGTATGGGTGCAGGCGGTTCTTCTGCAGTATCCGCCACACTTATAACTTGGAAACTCCGGTATCTTGGCTCACGCTCCGGAGGCTTGCCGGGGGATCCAAAGCGAATAGCGATACAATGTTCGTCTCAACATCCTCAACAAAAACGGGTGCTCTGCGTCGTGTGGACGCAAAGCTGCCCGTCCGTCGCAGCGTCTGGAAGGTACGCAGGATCGTTATTGGACTTGGCCGCCTGCCTGGCTGCCATTGTTGCACAAGGTCTGCAGCGTGCCTTCTGTTCCCATGAGATGCTGCTAGAGCCAAAACCATGTCTGTTTTCTCTTCATTTGTAAACAGCATGTCTTAAACGCTGGAAATCACTGCACCAAAGCTTCCATCTCGCTTGTGACAGGCATCACAAAAGCACACGACAAAGTTTGCCTGACCGCTGCTTCCAGCATTCAAAATCCTCTTTAGGAAGCGACAACACTGCCGCCAACAACTCCCGACAAAAAAAAGTATGCCTTGAATTTCTTCTTTTGCTTCTCAGTGACAACGCACACTCGCCATCTCAGTATCTTGTGAGATTGGGACTATGTCGTTATCGCAAAAGCGCGGCGCGCTCGCTTCAACTTGCACCGTCACGCGTGCCAACTGGCTGACGCAGACGAGAAACCACCGCCAGCATGTCGGCCTGCCGCTGCTGCGGGGCCGTCGAGTCAGGGCTGCAGCTGATTTAGTTTGCTCAAACCACGCTTGAGAGCAGCACGATCGTGGCGCACGGATGTGTTAGTCACGCGGGTTTTTTTTTTTTGTATTTCGCGGGCTACCTTTGCAGCCGGGAAAAAGACAGACGTGAGTGTTTCTTTATTACAAATGATAGAATGGGGGTTTCTGAAGGTGCTCTACAACTTTGCAAATACAATTTGTTACATAAAGTCAACATTTATTAATTTAGATAATTAGCTAAGTAATTAATCAATTAATTAATTGCGAAACAAAAATTGCCTGTGGTGCGCAAGATGGCTGCCACCAATATGCAACTGATTTCACTCGCCTGTCTATAATAATTCATTTTTTAACCCTTGGCTGTAGTTAGCTGGACACCCGGTACAATTGCGCTTCCACTTGTCTCCGATAAAGCACAGCTTTGATCTTGTTCCGGCCCGCACGAATTGATGATATTCATGCATCATATTCATGCATCCATAACCCACCGCGGTAACTCAGTGGTTTGGGCGCTCGGCTACTGATCCGTAGTTCCCGGGTTTGAACCCGACCGCGACGGCTGCGTTTTTATGGAGTAAAAACGCCAAGGCGCCCGTGTGATGTGCGATGTGAGTGCATGTTAAACATCTCCAGGTGGTCGAAATTATTCCGGAGCCCTCCACTACGGCACCTCTTTCTTCCTTTCTTCTTTGACTCCCTCATTTATCCCTTCCCTTACGGCGTGGTTCAGGCGTCCGCCGATATATAAGGCAGATACTGCATTTCCTTTCCCCAAAAACCAATTATTATTATGCATCCATACTACTGCTGACAGTAGCATAAACTCTCAGAAATGCATGTTTCCCCATTTCGCTTAGCGCTGATAAGTCGAATCTTAAATTTGTGTTCTCAGAGGGGACTAAGATAAGAGTGCACAGTGCTCACATTTAGAGCAACCAACTACAACTACCCGCTGCTTATAATATTCGATAAGAAACCAAACTTCTAAAACTTGACATTATTAAGCTATTTGTTTTGCAAAAAAAAAAGAAAAGGAAAAGAGACTCAACAGGCTCGAAGAGGCCACCCGAAAGGAGCACAACGCTTGATATGGCACAAGAGAGATGCTGCCCAGAGGCTGGCAGTGAGAAAAAGAGTTTTACATGAAATATAGCGCAGTGACAATGTAATCGCAACCGAGTCTGACACAAAAAAAAAAGAACATTGTGAACAGGCAATGACTGCGTATCGCTGCTAATAAGCGGCACTGCATTAGACTGCGTATGTACTCAGACGAACCACAGCCCTTCTGTAATGGGAATGCTTTGGGCACACGCGTAGATCCCTTGCGCAAAGTTAAGAGACTCGTGCCCAACGCTACTCCTTGAAAGTAGACTAAAGAGTAAAGCGGATTCGTACTTGATATACTTTTCGATGCCTACAGCGCTTCATGTGGAGCAGTTTTTACCGAACGCTGCAGCCCACAGCTGAGGAGTGACGGATGAGCCAGCCGTGCGGCTCTCTTTGGTTCAGCGGCGCCTTGTCTAGAGCACGTACTGAACGTTTTCCAGCCCCGATGGACAGGCTTGTATTGCTACTTGAAGTAGCACTGCGATACAGCTCGTCGCTTGCACCGCGTACGCCAATTCCTGTGCAGGTAGTAGCAGAGGGAGAGCTTGTAAAAATTCAAAATGCACAGCTTGGGCGGAAAAACGGAGCCGAGGCTGCATCACACTGAGGGCATTTTATGGAGCCGTTTACGAAGCGTGCGATCGTTATTGGTCAATCCACTGACTGCGTGGGATGCTGCTCTTTGTAGCACCGATAAGGTCCTCTGCAATGACTTTTATGGCCCATAAAGCACCACCGAGTGTTATACACATGCCTGGGCGTTCTTCTTAATTTTTTTTTAGAATTCCATATAGAGAGAACTGACGCGGCTTTCCTTCTTCTTACTGATCTTGAAAGTTGAAAGCCACCTGTAAATGTTCCGAGAGTGCACATTACAAGGTATAGGGCTAATATTACAGCGTTTTTCATTCTCAGAAGCATGGAGACCGGGAGGCTGTGATCGGAGAAAATTGTTTGGTTGTTTTGCCAAAAATGACGCTTGAATTACTGCGACTAAACTTCACTGACTACCGCGCATCTGCAGGCCCACCTGAACCCAATTATTTGGGCCTCGGATGAACGCAAAACGTTTCGGTGGGGATATACTAAGAAGTGGGCACTGCAAGATCGTTTTCTCAACTGCTTGACATTTACAAGGATACATCTGCGGAGTTCTCCAAATGGAACCTTTCCAAATGAAACAACCAGCCAGTGGACGATGCGTCATTTAAGGGCTCGAAGGAACCCAGCGTACACGACGCAGATTTTTAAGAGCTATACCTGCAGGTGCTTCAGCGAAGGTGAACGAAAATTTTTGAAAATAGGCTTTTTCAGGTATGAAGGCCGTTTCTGCGGCACAATAATACCTGCGTTGGCGGACATCAGTAAACATGTAAATAGTGGCAGCTGGTTAACCGTTTAACTGATTTCTGATAATTAAGTAACTAACTGTATAACTGTAGGATGTCTTCATAAAATTACAAACTTAATACGCATTTGGCTTAAGATTTCATTGTATTGTGCTCTTTTTATTCCAAAACATCATACCGTATTCTTGTTTAGGGAACCACTGTATCTGGTAACTTTAGTAGGGTGCTTGTTCCCCCCCCCCCCCCCCCCCCCCAAAAAAAAGCCTTTAGAGCCATTGAAGGCAGTTAAGGGAGACCGCGAGATTCGCCTACGGAACCCCAATATAAAAAAATATGCTATTCTACCAGCGCAACAAATTGATTATTCTCGCTTACTGCAGTATATTCACCGTAACAGATTGTATGCCGCTCTACCTGACAGGCGTTCCGTAATGTACCATCTGACAACACGAAGAAAACTTGTACCCATCACTAGCACTAACTACGGGAAACAGAAATTAACTTTCCAGGTGCCATTTGTCATCAACCAAACTTCACTAGGCGGGGAGTTCTTGACATCAACAAAGGTATTTAAAAAATTTATAAAACATATTTGAATGAGAATCCTGTATAATTTCGTGGCTATACTCGCTGTAATATATGTAATATATGTTTTTGACTAGTGGTCTTGATTCTGTGTGTAAGTCCTGTGGCACAAAATCTACGTCAGTGATGCTTATGAATTATATTGTCTTCTCTGTTACAACAAGTATTTGTATTGCTACTTTATTTGTATTTTCTGATTGGCTTGTAGAGGTATCACGTGATATATGCAATTCATGCTCGCTTTTGTCATATTATTGTTATATTGTTTGGTGTCATTGTTTGTCTGGTATTTGCGCTTAAGCTATCTGCTGACGACTGATTCAGGGAGCCAAGGCCTAATCAGGCCTACCGCCTTTTGCTTTGGCTTCCACTTTCGTTTTGAAAGAAATAAACATACAACAAAAAACCAAAACTATAACAGTTAGGCTACTGGTTGCGATTAGGAAATTGTAGCCGGTCGTTAAGTAATAGCCACATCAACTTTTAGAATTTCAAAAACGTGATTACCCTCGACGCTATGGCTCGACAAAATTTAGCTTTTTTATCTAGTTACGTGCAACGGAAAGGTTGCTTCGCCTGCATGCTTTTCGAAGGCGCATGTATTTTGGTACGATGCAGCCAAATTTTATGAAGCCACAGCGCCGAGGATATTCGCGTTTTCGAAATTCTGAAAACTGATATGACTATTACTAACGACCGGCTACAAATTTATAATTGCAGCCAGTAGCCTAACTGTTATAGTTAAAAAGTTAATTATCAGAAAATAGTTAATGGCTAACCAGTTAACATTATTTACATGTTTTCTGATGTCCGCCAACGCAGGTACTATTGCGCCGTAGAAGCCGTCTTCATACCTCAAAAAGCCGATTTATAAAAATTCTGGTTCGCCTTCGCTGAAACACCTGGTATACGAGTATATGTGCACCCTCCGCCCCTTCCCCACACAGTTCATATTCACCAAGTAACAATAGAAACCTAGATATTAAGGTAGCCAACAGTCACCAAAACCAAGGAATGCATAGATGCACGTTTCTATTTCCAATTTTTTTTTAAATATGTGTCGTTTCTCAAAGAGATATTAGTGGTTTAATCATATTATGGCTGAAAGGTAACTGACAAGGAAGTAGAAGAAAACATACACGCATGCCGCTGTGGGATCCAAACCCACTACCTCCGTACGTCGCGTACGGTGCTAGGTTCGAATAACTTTCATTTTAGTTTTCATGTGCTAACTCGAGTACAAAGCCAGGAAACACGGTCTTGCAGGTAGTGTTGTGCAACCTAAGTAATCAATAGATTTTTTTTTCAAATCAAACAAATAACGGTAATCGAACTGGTGAAACTGGTGGCTAGTGTGATTAGCGGTGCAGACCTGGCACAGTGCCTAGCACGTCCGCAGCTTTCCTGCCCTGCTTTTAGCGGCGCTGTCATCCCTCCCAACGTCTGGTACCTGTGCAGGCCATCGCCAAGCGTGCCCTTTCGTTCGCTCTGCTCCACAACCGCCTCTTCTAATTCACTTCTCTCCAGCCACGGGCATCTGCGTCCACCCAGAGAGTAGCGGAAGAGGGAGGCTTTCCCGCCCTAAGTGCGTGGCCTGCACAGAAGCAGTCAGCTCAGGGGGCACGCGCCTCCGACCGCTCGTAAAGTTCGGGCTGGGGAGGAAAGGTGGTCGTGATGTCCGAGGCCCCGGCCGTTGCTGAGCGGCAGTGCAAAAACGATGACGTTCGAAGCGTGTGCGTGCATGCGGAAGTTGGCAGAGAGTTCAGGCCCCGCCCACGCCTGGCCCGGAGCCGTCCAATCAGCGGCCCAGGTCGGCCCAGAGGTCGACCGGGGCGAAGCCCTCGGACTGGGGAACTTCGACCCGGGTCACGTTTTGAGCGCCGGGGCTGGCGCCGCTCGATGAGCCTTCCTTTTCTTCCTTCTTTCTCCCGCCCTTTCCCGCGCTGCGCTGCTCGCGTCAGGGAATAATTTATAAACGGGTTTTCGGGCCTCCGCGTGCGCGGCCTTCCCAGCGCATGCCGTTGTTTCGCCCTGCGCCGCGCTCTCGTGCGTAACCGGCGCACTTTGGCTGTTCAGCCATTCAGGGTGCTAGGTCTGAGAGAATAGGGCAGCCTTTTATGGGAGCGTGGGGAGAATGGGGAGTCTGTGCGCCATTGGACACTGATTTGTTGGCTATCGAACACTTGCAGAAATGCTATTCTCTAATCTGAAAGAAGAGCGGTGCTGGTCACTCTAAGTACATTTTTGTGGCGTTCGCCACTTGCGAATCCTACCTTAATTAAGGCTGAGAACTGGGCGAGTTGGTACTGATTCATATTTGAACAGCGTGCCGATTCTCACCGTTGTGGGCATGATGATTAGCTTTTGTTTTTCTTTTGTTTTCTTTTGTTTTCCCTCTGGTTTGTGTTTGGATTTCTTAGTACTTAAGATACCTTTGACGTGACTAAAAATCTAGTTGCGAGTAAGACAGTGCTTGTGGTGTCCATTCTTCGTTTTCTTCCGTTGTTTTATTGCGCTGTTCAAATATGAATCCTACCTTAATGCTGTTCTCTTTTTAATTAAGGCAAAAGCCTTACTAGCCCCATTACAAGGAAAGCCGGCGGCGTGTATGTGTGTGCTCGCAAATGGCACAGAAAATCTCAGCTATGGCAAGGAAAATGGATTATGTCATCAAGCGGCCATAGGACGCACATAGCAAGCCCAGCGGCGCAGTTTCGGACAATCATATCCATTGATTCGTCTTATATATCCCCCACTGACTGGCCCCACTGTGGCTCCAGTTTCCCGACTACATTTGTACATGAGGAACAGTTTGTCTTACAGCGTTCCGGGTGGTGTAATAGGATTTCGCTTTGTATATAGCTTACATGTACTAGCATGTTGGAGGTGAGCTTGCGACAGAGATTCGAACAGACGACATATCTACCTTCAATTGCATCCCTTCCCAGGCTTTAACTCTTCCCTTATGGCGCGGTTGAGGTGTCCACCGAGATGTGAGGAAGTTAGTGCGCCATTTCCTTTACTTGTGACGCAACCGTTTACTTATGACTCAACCGCAACTGCAACCGTTTACTTGTGACGCAACAAAATTGTCACACAACCGTTCAAAGTACACCGTTGCGGTTGGTGTGATACGACTTCCCGTTGCATATAGCGTACGTCTCCTAATCAGGTTCGAGGCTAGCTCGCGACAGGTATTCGCGCCGATCGGCCGAGTGCTTCACTCAAACCTTTGTGGATTTAGCGTTTGTGGAATCAGAGTTCAGAGGGGCGTCTTCGTTTCATTTATCAGAGCACTACCTGCGTCGAGGTTGAGCCCTTGCGAAGAGACATTCGCCTAAGAGCCTAAGTGGAAATTGAAAACTTTTTGGGGGAAAGGAAATGGCGCAGTATCTGTCTCACATCTCGGCGGACACCTTAACCGCGCCGTAAGGGAAGGGATAAAGGAGGGAGTGAGAGGAGAAAGAGGTGGCCGTAGTGGAGGGCTCCGGAATAATTTCGACCACCTGACTGGTGGGGGTGGTGGTGGGAAAACTTTATGTCGTCAAAAGCGCGTGTAGGGGGTTCCGTGCTAGATGGTTCCGGCCATCAGTCCTCGACTGGCGGCGACCTGGGTGGCCCACTCCACGGCCCGGACCTGCACGGGCGGGTCTGAGCTGGCCAACACGGCCTCCCACTGCTGAAGAGAAGGTATTGCAGCGAGCCACAGGGGGCGGCTCTTTCTTGCATTCCCACGGGATATGATCTTATGTCGCCGGGTCCCTACACCATTTTGCACTCCGGCTTCACCTCTAGCGGATATATTTTGCTGAGTGTCTAAGGACTTAGGAAAGATCTCGGCTGGAGTCTTCTCTAAACACACTCCTGCTCCTGGGGATCTTCGACGTGCACTGACATTGTACAGCACACGGGCGCTTTTTTGCGTTTCAGCTTCATCGAAACGCTGCCGCCGCGGTCGGATTCGAACTCGGGAACTCCGGATCAGTAGATGAGCGCCTTAAGCACTGAGCCACCGCAGCGGGTGCAACCTAAGTGCCGTTTGGTGTGTTTTTTCTCGTAAAATCTGCGACCATGTCAATTGCTAACGGGTTATTCTATACCACGAGAGGCAACAATTGCGCATGACATACGTTTGGAGATTTAGCATTTTGGTGTGTTTGACAGCTAAGACTGGGTTTTTATTTTTTCAGTAATAAATGTAAAACTGGATTACGACTTTGAAAACAAGTACTCCTCAAGACTAGGACTCGGCTTAAAGTATCATTTTTATATGAAGTGGAGCGGAGCAGAGAGTGTTGCCACAGGCCCACTAATGAGCTTTATCTCGCCATTGACCGGTTCATTCGCACAATGAGTGAAATGCACTGGCAGGAGGTCGGGAAGACGGCTGCTTGCCCTAAGGGCAATGGAGTCTCCATGTACTCCGCTTTCATGGTTCTGGAGCCATGCTCCGAGCGCACACTGAGCTGTTGTAGAAATTGCAGATGCTGGCATACGAGAGGAAAAAAAGTGTGGGCATGATCGATGCATTGTTCTAACTTTCCAGGTGCTTTCAACGCAGAGATATAGCTGCCATTGATACAGCAGCAGGGAGTTACCTCCGTGTTCTGAAAAAAAATTACATTTTATTCGACTTCACCATTTCAGCTCAGCTCAAGGAGCCGCATGCTGAGGAGGAACAAAGGCAGTGAATGCCTGAGTTGCAGGAGTACGAAGAGGAAAACGAGAGAAGGGGCTGAAACCGTGCAGTGCTCTCGGTCCCGCACGTCACAGGGCGGCTCCGAAAACGACCCCTGTGCTCCCCTTTTATGAGAAGTACAGCCGCAGATCAGGGGGGAAAAGGCTGGTGGGGAAAGGGGAGGCAAATGTGCATTTGGGGAATGAGAGGATCTCGGGCTCCGGTTGAGTGCGGGAACAGACCGAAGAAAGGGGGGGGGGGGGGGAGGAGGAGGAGGAGGAGGAGGAGGAGGAGGAGGAGGAGGAAGACACAGTATGCGGTGGTCTGTGGCCTCCGTCGTTGCCCGGCGGATTTCTGCTCTTCCGGCACACGGCAGCGGGGGCGGCCGCCTACGTGACGTGCGCGGTCCACGGGGTATCGGGTTTCGGGGCGGAGTTGAAATCGTGACGGCCGGCGGCGGCGCTCGTAAACGGGATCTGCGGCAGCCGGCGCACAATTGGACCGAATTAGCCTGCCCGCCTCTTCTTCATCTCGCCCTCTCTTCCGACGTTCGCCTCGTATTTCCAGCTGCGTTCTGCTTCCTTTCGCTTGTTTATACATGTTCCTTGTTGAGCAGGGTGCAGTACCGCTACTGAAGTATTGTTATGGCTTGCCACTAACAGCTTTCTTTGGTCGGAACGCATACATAGGCGTCATATTTTCCATATTAATGTCCCCTTCTTCCTTGGAGAATACGTAACATACGTCTTTGTCCGGCCGTATGACATAAGTCCGCTACAGCAGTGGCAGACACAATTACATTTGCAAAACGTTGAGGAGAATATCCTACTGTTTACGCCGTCTAACAATTCAAGCGCGCTTGGCTATGCGATAAACTATAGAATCGCGGCTCGCAGGTTTTCGTTAAATTCAGGCCATGACGCACTAGGGCTATGAGCTCCACGCAAGCGGGCATTCGCCCAGAGAAGCCCGGGGGACAAAACAAAATCGGTCCTACTCGACCGCTCCGCGTTCCGTCGGGCATAGAAAAGCGCTGCCACACAGCACAGCAGGAGAGAAGATGCAGCGCCACCTATGAACATAAAATAATAAGATCGCAGAACTATGAATGAATGACTTAAACTGATAAATAGGAGGGAGGCATCCGAGATCTCCCTCAATTTTTTTTCTTTCTTTTTTTTTGGAAATAATGATTTTTCGCTCTTCTCCAGCTCCACCGCTCTGTGCTTCCCCGTCATGTACAGCGTGGTCGGATCGACTTCTCGCGCTCAAGTCCGGAGTTTTCGATTATCGCGTTTTTACTCGTTTTAAAGAATTCCTCCGGCCAAGCAGGGCGGGCACAAGTGGAGAGAGCCGCGCGAGGCTGCGACGAAGAAAAATGAACTCTGCCTCCTTTTGTACGAGTGACAAAACGCCGTCTTCTCTTTCCTCTTTTTTCTTCTCTTCTTTCATTCGGAGCCTGTTGGAGAACAGAGGGGACAGTGATGAGGAAGAGGGGAGAGAGCGCAAGGGATGGCTGCAGGTCAGCGCGTGCTGTCGTCATCCTTTGGGGAAGAGCGGGAAGTGGGAGGGAAGTCGCGTCTCCCCCATCCTCGACGTCTTCGGAAGCAGCTATTCATTGGCTCCATTATGAATGGGGCGAGCTGCTCGCCTCGCGGCCTCTTCCTGCGCCAGTTTATATATGTATGACCATACCCCCACCACGCTTCCCCAGGACGAGAAGTGAAAGACTTCTCGCGAATTCTGACGCGTACATGCAAGGTGACACTTTCACGCGTCAACTCGCGGCGCGGCTACGCTGCACGCTTCAGAGCAGGGGGAAGAAGCCCGCTTTTGTGGCTTACGCGCGTCGCCGAAAACACAGACTAGGCACGCTTATCACCGCCAGTGTCCGTTGTTTGACTACGCGTGTCCGCGGGTTGCCGGACACGTCGAAATATTCGCTACAGG
Source organism: Amblyomma americanum (assembly GCF_052857255.1). Classification (NCBI taxonomy): domain Eukaryota; kingdom Metazoa; phylum Arthropoda; class Arachnida; order Ixodida; family Ixodidae; genus Amblyomma; species Amblyomma americanum. Next base: position 186,992,389 of record NC_135499.1, on the reverse strand, counting down.
CGCTCCTCTTTTTCCGGGGATGATGGAGCGCTTCCGGCGTCCCTGCCGCGGCCACGAGATACGAAGAGGCACGCGCGCGAAATCTTGAAAACTTGAAAAAAATCTATTTTTTAAATAAAGCGCCGGCTTTATGTGTGCAAACAGGCTGACCTGGGACTGGCTCGGATATTGCGTCTAGCGCGGAAGCGTCGGTGAAGACAGCGCAGACATGCGTCATTTTACTGTACCTTGTGGGTTGTCTACATGGCGCATATAAGAGGCACTTTAAGAAAGGTGCCTGCACAGCAAGGCACTGGCTGTTAACCACCTAAAATCCGACCTCATTACGGATACGCTGCCTTTCAGTGCAGAGTCACGTGCACTAGAATGAGCGTGTTAAAGTGAGAGCATACATCCGCTGGAGACTAATCACTTTGTGCTCCTGTAGCTACCAGCACCAGTGTATAGTTTCGCGTTGCCTAATAAGTGTTTCCACGTCAAAGTCTTCGGTGTTCAGGAGAGCGGAAAGAAATGAGCCTTTCTAGAGGGGCAGTAACCATGCATGGCCATTGATAGTAACACGTTACGAAAGGCGAACATAAGAAAAGCTTTACACCGCGTCCATCGCCATTCAAGCACCGCTGCCGTCACACAGAAAATCACCTGCAATAAAACGCCGTCTCAGCTGGCCCATCTGACGATAATAAAGTGCGAAGCGCGCGCGGCCGGACCGCTCTCGGCGCGAAATGAGCCGGGAGTGAGCGGTGCGACCGTGGCGCCCTCTGCTCGCACACGGAGGCACCCACTACGTAACAAGCGGAAAACAACGGCGGCCAGCGAGGCTCCCTTCACTTCCGGCCTGCTGCGGGCACGTTATCGGCGACGTTGCGGAACGCTGAGTCGAGACCTCCGCCTTCTCGGCGGAGGACGCAGCCCTGCACGCCGCGCGTCGGTGCGCACAAGGAAGGTGAAAGTTGTGCGCAACTGTTGCGTTCCCACGGCCGCGCTATGGGAATGTCGCTCGAGAACCGGGAGGAGCCATACCTGGCCATGCATGGCGCGCAGGTGGAGTGGACGCAGTCTCCGGGCTTCGCGCATTACGCTTCGTCCGGCGTGAATGGGGATTGCCCGAATGCCGCTTCATTCAGAAATCGGCGCACTTCAGCGCATCTAGCACATCTTATGGCCATACGCCTACTCGCTTGGAGGTGCGGGAGCACGTGCCCTTCTTTAATATTTCGGCTGATGACCATTGCCGGGCGTTGAGTACAGTTTGTACCGTTCGTGACTAGTTGCCATAGTAAACGTAGTTTCGGTTTTCTTTTACTTCGGGGGTCTGAAGCACTAGACTGTACATCTTCAATGTTCTCACCCTCTCCCTACCTCCTAGTCCATAAAAAATATGTAATGACAAGTCGTTCAAGCGTTATTTGTTATTTTGAAACCACGGTTAAATTTTGTCTAGTACTCTTCGCAATAAAGAACAGCCGTGCTAGTTAGCGAGGCCGTGCAGTGGCGATACATGCGATAGCCATCCTACTCTTGCAGTGTTCGAAATATTGGTCGCGCTTATTTAACCAGACCAACTGCTTCCAGAAGCACGCCTTACTCTTGACTTCGTCCGAAACCCGTCTCAAATAATAAGCCGTATCCGTACAGTACACAGAAAAGTGGAGAGTTGGGCTTGTCGGTTTACGATCATTTTACGAACGCAACGTCCGCCTGTGTTGTGTTCTCGCTCCGTCCTGTGTTAGCGCTGTTCCCGAAATGATCGTACAGTACAGATGTGCTTAAAAACAACGGGTATAGAAATGTATAATCATGCGCCGCTTCGTACGATAACAGTTGAATTAAAAGAAATGAACATGGGGGTAAACATGGCAATCACATTGGAAATCACAAGAATCGATAAAGTTGCCCATTGTCGCTTACTACTAAAACTCTCGTGCCTTAATTAACTTAGACCCATGTGTATTCAACTGGATCAGCGAATTTCTGACCAATCGTCTGCAGGTTTGTCGTTGTCAACTCTTATTCATGTGCCTTTAACAGCGTTTTGTCAGCTGTTCCTCAAGGCACTGCACGAGGACCCTTTCGCTTCCTAATCTATATTAGTGATCGGCCCCCTTAATATCACATCCAACATTCGGCTTTTCTCTGATTGTTGCTTAGTGTACCGCCCCATAAATAACCTGTCAGACGTTAGCGCTCTCCAGAACGACCTCCTTAAAATTCAAGATTGGTGCGATACCTGGCTTATGAAAATATATTTCTACAAAACTTTTTTGCTGGCTTTTCACCGCTGTTGAATACCTACGCATTAACTTTTCCCGAGACTTACCTTGGTGCAATCATATTAACCAAATTGCTAACACTGCTAACCGAACCCTTGGCTACTTACGCCGTAACCTTGCCTTAGCGCCCCCCCCCTCCCCCCCCCCCCCCCCCCCCTACAGTAAAACTTATCGCCTATGTCACACTTGTCAGACCCTAGCTAGAGTATGCTCATTCCATAGTCGAACCTCATCAAGCTAACCTAGCCAATTTGCTCGAATGTGTTCAAAATCTCGCGGCTGTATTCATACTTTCCAATTACTCCTATCACACTAGCGTCACCGAATCGGTCCTAACTTGATCTCCACCCCTTAGCTTCCCGCCGAAAACTAGCACGCATTTGCCTATATCACAGATTTTTTCCATCCATTGCCGCCGGACATCTTCTTCATCCGTCCAACCGATCGCTCATCCCGCCACAGACACCCAAAAGCCGTTCATCCCAAGCGCGCCCATACTACAACATTCCAGAAATCATTTTTCCAACGAACAGCCCAGGACTGGAACGACCTTCCCGCCCACATCGCCTTTTTAACGGACCAACATCAATTCAAGACCGCCATCGAAAATCTCCTGTAAAATCACCTGTAATCCTTATTGCCGTATTCCACGCCCACCCCTCATGTAATACCCCGGAATGGGGCCTTTGAGGTACAAACAAACAAACAAACAAGCAAATAAATGCGTGCATTCGCTTGCTCGAAAGAGTGAAGGTATAAGTGCGGAATCGGTTATAGCTTTGTGTACGTTTCATGACGCTGCTTCAAATGCTCCCCCTCCCCCGTAAACACATGCACACAAACAAAAAATACTTGCTCCTCTTCCAGCGTGTATTTCTGCGGTGAACACATACTTTATACACCCTTTTTCTAACTAAATACCTCAGCATATTTCGCTGTCGTTACAGCAGGTGAATGTTAATATTCCGGCTTGCTTATTTGAGCATGTTGTTTCCACTATCAATTAGTTTTGTCTCGCAATTTGAGTGACAGCGCAGACTGTAAACCAATACAAAATTAAGTAGCTCTAAGTTTTGCGACGCCTGCAAAGTTCTCGTATTCTTTCTGCGACGGGATTTGTGAAGTCCGCTTGTACCAGGTTCGACTCGCCCATCTTATGCTTGAAATTGCACGTGAATATATAAGATGTCTTTTTTTTTAATGTTTAGCGATTTTATTTTAAACACTGTGAGAGATAAGTCAGTGCGGTCGGCGCAGGTGGATTGTGGAGCAAGCCGGACATTATCTACATGACGGAGCGTGGCCACTGATTAACTAAACTTACCTAATCAACATTTTTATATTTGGTTTTAGGGCGCAATACGATATTGCGAAATTGAAGGCTTCGATATCGAAGGCTATCCCACTTTTTAATTTTTTTTTTTAAATCGGCATTGTGGCTTGAGACGCAGGGTGTAAAAAAAAAAAACGCTTTTGAAAGCTCGTTGAGTTGGCTTTCACACATTGCATATATACAGAAAGGCGCCTCTCGCATTTCTACTAGTGGAGCCGCCGCGGTGGCTGAGTGGTTATGGCGCTCGGCTGCTGGCCCGAAAGACGCTTTGAGACATAAAAACCCCCATAAACCAAACCAAACCAAATAACTAAGAAGTAACTCTTTCCTAGTTGGAATGTCAATAATACTTTCAAGCATTAGGAAGTTTTCTCTAACAAAAATCAGAAACGCAGCTAAAACGTTATGTGATGGGATGAACGTGACGAAAATAAGAAATTCTTAGACTCTGACAAAAAAATGAGCCTTGACATGTTTTCCACGGCTAAAACACACAGACCGGAGTGCCCACTGCGGGTCATAGTATCATAAAATGGTTCTTGGCAAAAACAAGTTTCTTTGTACCTCCAATAACATCTAAGTAAATTACCAGTCGAAGATCCTTTTCGTGTGAAAAATGGAGAGGTAGTGAAGTTTTATTATTTATTTCACTACCTTAAAGGGCCGAGGGCATTACAGAGGGGAGTGGGGTTCAATAGGCAAAATAAGAAAAAAAGAACAGCAGTCACTATTACTACAAAATGTGAACAAAAATATGACTTGTGCAAATCTGTAGGTTACAGCAGTGCAATGAAACAAATTAACAGCTATTAGCACAAAATTATGAGCAAAGAATAAAAGCAGACAGTTATATCACGCAAAAAAAAAACTAAGGAGCAATTTTTCGAATAGGCAGGAAATAACTGTTTCTCAGATATACTCTCATGCACTTAAACAGCATAATGTGTGAAAAAAAAAGAAAAGGTTTTTTTGAACCACTAGATGAGCTGAAAAAGAATAAACAAATGAAAGTGCGCAAGAATTTCATGTACTATGTTACCATCAGGCTAGTTAAAGTAGGTTTAAACACAGAATGGTCACATATTTCGACGACCAATGTGCTGGAGATGAATTAGGTGTAACATTGATTTGCTGGCATGAAAGAATGTCAACTTGATGACTATGACCGATCCGAGCTGAAACATAGCAAGGTGGCCTATAAACTTGCTTTTAGAGATGGGGTTATCATAGTAAATCTTATGAAATAGACAAAGGCGGAATATATTTCTACGTTGGGACAGTGGTGGCAGTGATAAGCTTGACGCAAAATGAAGCCAAAAAGATGCACGCCTTGCCTGTAGTCATCAAAGACATGTATTAGTAATTCAATACCTCAGAAAGAACTGACGGAATGCGTCAGTGACACCATTGACAAAACTTGGACCCGTGGCCTTCCAGAACGCATGTGGCGTAGCGGTGGCATCGTTCTCAGAGCTGTTGTCTACCTATCTGAATTCAAAGTATGTGGAATGGAACGGAGAGCTTTTTTTGCAATGAAAGGTGTTTGTATAGGCTCATGTATAGCTGCCGCACTAAGCGGCATCTTTCTCGCCTCTAAAAGCAACCTGTTAAAACAGAGGTTAGAAGACACAAATGTTACACAAGCCTTTATATTTCTTGACGATTTTTTAGTGCTTTTAGATTGTGACAAAAAGGCAATCTCTAGTCAAGATTCATCAGGGTCGTTTGTGTTTAATAATGCTTTGTCTCCTCTCGCACGAACTTCAGTTTGTAAATGTTTTCAGATTTTTAGATTTAGAAATTCACTTTTCTCCGGGCTTGGTTTGTAGATGTAGCAGCCGAGAGCGCGCGAACCTATTCTGCCATACGATTCAGCCCATTTCAAAGTGATCAAATAATCTATTTTCAATCTTGTCTAACCAATGCACTTAACAAGTCATGTAAGCATCTAATACAGAGCAGTTTCCATTACCAGATCCGTCGCTTCAGAGAGGCTGGATATCCTCACAATGTCATTTCATCTGTCGCCGAAAAAATGCTCAGAAAGTCTAAATAACAAAAATCCCAGGGAAACCACAAGCAGGCACCCCTAGAACTAGGTATGCTGTCATTCCCCATATCCGATGCTGTATACCACAACTTAATAATGGTGGCTGCGAGGGCAGGTGTCGAAGTGTTGTTTTTTTTTTCTGCTCCGAAGCACCTAGGAATGATGTGCGTCACGGTGAACTCGGGCGTCGACAGTTGGCCTGTAAAAAGGAGCACGGCCAGAAGCATGTTGGTTGTGATGAGAGAGTTGTGTACTCCATTCCGATGGAGGCGAAATGCTAGAGCCCCGTGTACTGTGCGATATCAGTGCACGTTAAAGAACCCCAGGTGGTCGAAATTCCCGGAGCCCTTCACTACGGCGTCTCTCATAGCCTGAGTCGCTTTGGGACGTTAAACCCCCATAAACCATAAACCATTACGCCGAGTTGTGGCTCCACGTACGCAGCACAGACGGGAAGATGTGTGAATGATAGATTGTATGAACATCATTACAAGACAGACATTCAGCTATCGGGTCGCATAAATGGCCACTGCAAGAAACATAGATGCCAACGAGACTTCAACAACACACGTGTACTAAAAGAGAGCTGAATGCAAAATAACCAGAGAAATACTTGAAGCTTAGGAAATCGGGAAGCGTGGAGAATCCTGCGTCAGTATCCCCCCAGTGTCCTTATCGCCAAAGGAGCTTATCGGTGTTTCTGGGGTCCAGTTCATGAACGACGCGTGTTCTCACGAGATGTGCACGACGTGAATTTCTTCACGTTTATCGCTTGGCCGCAGATATATAAGCTGCCAATAAACTCCCAGTTGTTAGTGCGCGTTACGTGTGTAGTCCATTTTTTTCGTCCCTGTCTCGGCACCGGTTGCTACCCTCATGTCGAACCAACTCTCCCAACAGCACGTTCCGTTCGACAAACAAAAGATCGCACCATAAATGAAAGCTCCTTCAAGTCATTACGGATAATAAAAACACAGCAAATAGAGGACCTAAAACCGGGTCCGATGGGGTCGATTTTCGTCTAATGTGCACATTGAAGTGCTTCCATTCCATTTACTTCAGCGCACACTGGCCGGCTCCGAAGTACCCCACAGACCGTCATCGCTCAAGCAATGAATTTTAACTCCTGCCCTCACGTACCCACGACATGCGATGCCGTGTGTAAACGCACTGACCTGTTGTCACGGGCGTTGGTTCGTGCGGGTCGGCCAGCGTCTTTCGCTTTGGGCTGCACCTGATAGTTGCATGCGTAACAGCCCAGTGCGCTTGCATGTGAGCGGACCCAGCACGCAATCTGGTTGGCTATGCTCTGTGACGCCTCTTGGCGCTGGCAACGCTGCCGCTGTTGCTTACTGAGTCTCCCGTGCCGCGGTTTTGCACGTTTTCTGAACTGAGCGCCATCGTATTTGAACCATGGCCGCCGCCGCGGTGGCTCAGTCGTTATGGCACTCGGCTGCTGACCCGAAAGACGCGGGTTCGATCCCGGCCGCGGCGGTCGAATTTCGATGGAGGCGAAATTCTAGAGGCCCGTGTACTGTGCGATGTCAGTGCACGTTAAAGAACCCAAGGTGGTCGAAATTTCCGGAGTCCTTCACTACGGCGTCCCTCATGGCCTGAGTCGCCTTGGGACGTTAAACCACCATAAACCATATTTTACACAAGGTTCTTGGCCTCGTATTTGTATCGAGCGGACCAGAGCTGGTTAGGAAACAACAAAGAATAAAGGAAACGAATAGACGAGCTGTTTTACTGAAGATTTTTCACAATTTTTAAAAATACGATTTTTTTTGTTAGCGCTTTTTTTTGGCATAGCATTGTCAGCGGTGTTGTATGCATCGGAATACGGCTAAGACTTGCTAACTAGCATGCTGGTTAACTAATACTGAATAGTTAAGTTTTTAACTAGTGCCGTTACGCTCCTTAATTACTGACAATCGCGTAGCCCACCCTAAGTAATATACATATGTGTTTTTAGAATCTCGAAAATGCAACTACCATCTGCGTTTTGGCTCAACAAATGTTGGCAATTTCGACGAGTGCACTGGAGAGGTCGCTTTGCCCGCAAGTTTCTCGAAAGCGCATGCATTTTGACGCGATGTCCCTGAAGTTTGTTCGGCCGTAGCGCCGAGGGGAACCGCATTTTCGAAATTCTAAAAACTGATACAGATAATACGGTGGGCTATACACTTCTTAGTAATTAAGGAGTCTAACAGTAATAGTTCAAAAGTTCATTTTTCAGTATTAGTTAACCAGCCTGAGAGTTACCACTTCTTAGCCGTATTCCGATGTACTACACCGCTGACAATGCTATGCAAAAAAAAATGCTCTTCTAATTCAAAAACCCTATGTTTAAAAAATATGTAAAGCCTTAGGGGAAACGTCCTGTATACTCCTCTGACTTTATGGGTAGTTGAAAAATGCCTATGATGTTGACGTCTGCAAAATCCTAGTCGATACTACTTGTCACAGAACAGAAAACCCTTGCGCACGTGTCATGAAAAACGTTTGAGAGCACTGCAGCAACCCGCACTGGAGAAATGTGAAGGCATGTGGGTGGGAAATTGAAATCTCGCAAGTCAATGCTGCTAGTGTTGTATCACATAGCGTTTTTTGTTTCTTTTTAGTTGAACTCACGCGACGTACTTTCTCACAATTCCTTTCTGCAAGTCATCTTGACACATGACTTTGATGCGACTTCATCTCTGTCACGTGACTGGTGTGACTTCATCACCGTGTCACGTGACTTCAAATTTTTTTGCTTCATCTTGCGACGTGACTTTAATAATACGCTATTACTTGTCACGTGACCTAGAATTTTTTGCAAGGCATCTTGTCACGTGACTTAGGTATGACGGCATCACTTAGCATCATCATGACTTACATCATCGTTATAATCCTAAATCTCATTTGCCTTAATCCATTTTTGTTAATTGGCAATAATTATAATAATTACCACATCACTCTTCATCACGACATATTACGCCACTCATTAATTTATTACTCAATTACATTACACTCACACACAATCATACATTGAAGCTGTGACGTCATAGTGCGGGCACATTTTGCCGGCACGTTTTGCGGACATGACCTTGATTTGTTTGCTTGTTTGTTCGATTCAATGGCACATAGACAGCCTAAGGCCATAATGCGCCAAGCACTAGGTACAGAAAAGTTTTCTGCAGAATGTTATAAAAAAACTGAAAGGTTATCGGTGGTTTAGAGAGCCTACACGCTATTTTTACTACGTAGTGTTGGCAAAGGAAAGATATTTTAAAAATGACCACTAGTAAAAGCTCTAAAAAAACTCGGGTAACCTCTGCAATCATCCTTGGCTGGGCAAGGATGTCGAGGCTCCCAAGCAATCGAATAAAGACCTCAGCCTTCTTTTCAGGAGGCAGATAGTGGCTGATGCGTGGTTCAAAAGGTCTGCTTATTGTAATAAACTGACCATATTTTATTATATCTACAACTTTTTAAAAACACCTGCCGTTTCAAAAACTTAAAAACCAGTGAAATGTCAAACAGTGCATGCTCACCTAACAGCAAAGTTGGATGGAATGTTATGTCTTCATTATAAAAAAAAATGTAAAATGCCTTTTCCTCAGTGTTTCGTTTGCTGCGTTAAGATAAAACATGGTTCACGGTTAGCTCACCCTCGCATAATTCACATTGGGGCTTGTCTTGTTTTGTCAGTAGAAAATTATGTGTGAGGTGTGTGTATCCTCTACGAATACGGCAGATAATCACTTCTTTGAAAGGTTTCTGGTGGGTGCAGTACTTCCATTCACCTGAACTCTTTTATTTTTGCTTCATTGTTCTGTACGGACTGCCATTTTTGTCTTATGTTACGATGAATTAAGCTACTGCAATCCTTAAACGGTATATTTACTTTTTTTTATTTCCTTGTCACGAGCTTAAGCAGCGCAGAAGTCTGCCCTGTCGTTGCCTTTTATGCCGATATGAGTCGGTACCCAGCAGAGTTTTGTTTTGTCCTTGAGCTGTGGCTGTTGCTATGTTGCGTATAATGTCACCCAGCAGCCGAGTGATTGCACGTCTAGAGTGAAGGGCTGTAAGTACACCTAGCGAGTCTGTGTATATAATACTGTTTGCGAGATTCTCGTTCACTATTTCATTCCAATTCCCTTGTACCACTGCGCTTCCAACGTAGGCATCTGTTTTTGAATCATCTGTACAAAAACCTGTGAAAGTACTTTACTTTTCCTCGAGTGCAACAAATTCTTGTATGATATGCTGTTGTGGAGTTAGTTTCTTCCGCAAGTGTGCAAGAGTGAAATCGCAGATTGCAGGGAAATTGTACCATGGCGGCAGTGAATCTTGTCTCCGAGCAATGCTTGTCAATGTGTCAAGTACGCCGAGGTTTTGGCACATCTCTTCAACACGCAAGAGCAGTAGCCTGATAGCTTGCGTTTTGTTGTTGAACGGTATTCTAGATGAGCACTTTGTGACTATTTGTGACAGGTGTGGTTAGGTAGTGAACGGATTTTTAGAATCTATGAACACGTGAGCATCGTTCTTGGGTCTGTAAGTGATGGTTCGTTCGATTCTACATATAGGCTTTTTATGGGTGATATCCTGTATGCACCAATGGAAATGCGCAAACTTAAATTATCTACCGGACTCCGTCGTTTAAGATACGATGGTCTCGCTGACCCATGAACTATAAATCCATAATCTAAGGTAGAGCGTACTACACAGCGATAAATTTGTAAAAGACATGTCCTGTCGGAATCCCAGTGTTTTCGGGAAAGTACCTTGAGTATATTAAAGGATCGGGATGCTTTCTATTTGAGGGAATTGATGTGAGGTAGGAATGTAAGGTTTTTTTTTGTGAGAATTAATGCCTAGAAATTTTGTTTCATTTTTTATAGGTAATTCAGTTTTCTTTAGATGTAAGGTGGGGTTTGATCGCAGGCCTCGTTTTAGTGAGAACAGAACACTCACTGTTTTCTGTGTGAAGAACTGGAATCCATTTCTGTCTGCCCATGTCTGTACTTTGCTTATTGCCAACTTTATTTGTCGCTCGGATGTTGCTACGTTGGAGGACGTGCAGGCTATTTGCAGGTCGTCCACGTAGACTGAATATGATGAACTTTGGGATTATTTTGCTTATAAAATTCATCTTCACAACAAAGAGAGTTGTGCTTAAAAGACACCCCTGGGGAACCCCGTTATCTTGGACGAAGTTACTGGAAAGGGTTGATCCTAAGCGCACTCGAAATGAGTGGTTCGACAGGAAGTTGCTAGGCAGTTCAACATCCTGTCGCGGATGCCAAGTTCTGCAAGGTCGCGAAGAATCCCAAACCTCCACGTTGTGTTGTATGCCTTTTCTAGATCGAAAAAGACAGCAAGACAGTCTTGTCTGCGCATAAAAGCTTCACGGACAGTATTTTCAAGGCGAACTAGATGGTCAGTTGTTGAGCATGCTTCTTTAAATCCACACTGATGGATGTCAAGGGGAGGTCGGTGGGAGGTTGGTGGAGGTTGGTGGCTTAGGGGAGGTTGGTGGCTTTCCAGGTTTAAGAAACGGTACAATAATGGCATTCTTCCAAGCCTCAGATATTTTTCCTTGTATGAATATTTTGTTAAAAAAATTCAAAAGTGCCTCTACAGCAGGCGGGAGTGTGATGACACTGTTGCATTGATCATTTGTGCAGCCGCTGATTAGGAGCCTTTGTTTCTCGGCTCAGTTTTTGTATTTTAAAACAGTGTGCGTGTAGTGTGAGGAACTCAAAACTGCAGCGAAGTGCTCCCCTAATATGCCTGTCTGTTTCTATATACGTGTTTGTGTACCAGGTGTTGTCAAAAAAGGAATTATGAACGGTGAGAAGCTTCCATTTAATTTTTGAACCTGCTCTCGCATTTTTTTCGATGAGATCTGGCTATGTATAGATGAGATGTAACTTTTCCATGATGCTTTCTCGCCGCTCCGACGGACGTACCGAGGTTTAGCTCTCGCTTTTTTTAAATCGATGATATTGCCAATCGATGATATGAATCTTAGTGAAGAAGGTGTTTTAAATCTAATATTGAAACTTGACACGAAGAAGTCTGCTGGACCTGATGGTATCCCGAACTTGTTTTTGGTACGCTACTCATTATGGACCTGTCGCTACCTTGCTGTCATAATTCGCGAGTCTCTAGCTTCCTGTACAGTTCCTTCAGCCTGGAAAATGGCTCAAGTTGTCTCTTTATTCAAGAGCGGTGGCAAGTAAACTACATCCAATTATAGACCAATCTCTGTAATCGCTCATGCATGTAACATTTTAGAGCACATCATCTACAAACACATCATGGAATACCTGAAATCACATAATTTATTGACAAAGGCTCAGCATGGCTTCAGACGCGGTTTCAGCACATTGACAGAACTTAATTAATTCACTCATGATATTTGCAATAACCTTGATGCGGGCAATCAAATAGACGCAATATTCATTGATTTTTCGAAGGCGTTCGATACAGTGATCCACTCGGAACTAATGAATAAACTTAACACCATCCTGAACAACCCCCGCCTTCTCATCTGGATTTCAAGTTTTCTTTCTAATCGTTCTCAATTTGGGTCTTTCAACGGAACTAATTCTAAAATAGCAGACGTGCCCTCAGGAGTTCCACAGGGTTCTGTGTTGGGTCCCTTGGTTTTCTTGATTTTTATTAATGATTTACCTTGTGATATCACCTCTAACCTACGTCTGTATGCTGATGACTGCGTGTTATATCACAAAATTACATGTCTTGATGACCACTTACACCTTCAGAAATCATTCTCAGAATTTAGCTCTTGGTGCGACACATGGCAAATGACGATTAACATCCGCAAAACCGTTGTTATGACTTTCACTAACAGAACGGCACCTTCCGTGTTTACTTACAAAGTTAACAATACCCCCTCCAGAGCGTGAATCAATACAAATACCTTGGTCTTCTTTTTACACCCAACATGTCACGGTCCGCACATGTAGAGGCACTTAAAAAATTAGGATACCTGCGTCGCACAATAAAAGCTGCTCCTAGAGATACGACACTACTAATGCATAACTTGCTAACCATTCGGCTACTTAAATGCGCCTCTCCTGTCTGGAACCCGCATAAACAACGCGAAATTAACCAAATCGAGGCAGTCCAGAAAAAAGTCATTCGTTTCATATACCACAGGTATGGTAGGGATTTCTCGCCTTCCACAGCACTTTCATCACTGGGCCTGCAACTGCTCTCAGCTCGACGAAGGGCTGAGTCTATAAAATTTCTGCATTGCATTATTAACTCTTCTTGCCGGGCGTCTGTAAAAGATTATCTAATCCCAGCTATACCATTTAAAACTTGAAGTCACCATAGCCTATACATCAATCCTTATTTTGCCCGCACGGACACTTTTAAGTACAGTTTCTTTGCGCGAGTAATCGAATGCTGCTGGTATTCTTTGCCTGGTTGTACGCGCTCTCTTCCCTTAAAACTGTTTTTAGAGGCTATTGAATAGTTTTGCCTTTTCTTGCATTAGTTTTTTTTTCTACTCATATTGTCTCTGCTGTTTGCCGTTGTTGTGCTCCTTGCTCCTCTACATTGTTTTGTTTACACCCACCCCTGCAATAGCCCAATAGGGCTGCAGTATGTACAAATAATAAATAAATAAATAAATAAATAAATAAATAAATAAATAAATAAATAAATAAATAAATAAATGGACGAGGTTTTCCTGTGTCGGGTACCTTCGAAATATACCCCACGCTTTGTTATGTTTTTTTTTTGTTGCTTTCTTGCACTCTACTGTCCACCACACTTTGTGGTTCTGTCGAACCACTCCAGAGGACTTAGGAATAGCTTAGTGTGCGGCAGCTATAATACAATTCGTGAATTTCTCATTTATCTCATCAATCTTAAAGGTTATCTAAAATAATTTCCTCAAGAGGCTTCTGCTGTAAAAAGTTACCAGTCTGCTAAATGACGCTTCCATCGCCGCGGTTTTGTTCGGATGGCTTGTGGTGCAGATGTTAAACTGATTAGTACAGGGAGGTGATTGCTGCTATAAGCGTTGTCGATGACATCCCATTTAAAATGCCCGGTAAACTAAAAGACAAACCTAAACAGCTAATTTTCCCTGAGTTTGGGGAATCATATGTGGGTTTACCAGAGTTCAGCAAACAAATACTTCTGTTTAGAATGAAATCCTCTGTAATTTGACCTCTGGTATCTGTTCTCTCACTTCCCCAGAAAGACGAATGTGCGGTAAAATCTCCAAGTACCAGATGAGGCTCTGGTAGTTGCTCTAAAAGGTTCTCTAACTCATTCATAGTTACTTTTAGGTATGGCTCGAGGTATACTGAGCACACTGTAAGAGTTTTATATGTAAGCAGAGTGGCTGCTACAGCTTCTAATGAGTTGCAAGTTTCACTTCACGGGCTGCAATACTACTTTGGACCATAATGGCTACCCCTCCCGTTAGCCTGTTTGCATGCTCTCGGTCACGGCGGAATGTCTTATATTTTTTTAGTGCATTGGTATGCTGGGGATCAAGGTTAGTCTCCAGTAGGCACAGAGAAGCAGGAGAAAAAGAGGTTAAGATGTCGTTTATATCAGTGAAATAAGTCCCCTGCAATTCCAATGTATTATGAATGCCATCTTATTTTATGTACGTGAGGTGAGAAACTAGGTTTGGATTGGCCCCGTTATTGGGGGCTTGTCTCTTTTGTGACGATCCAGCTACTTCTGCCGTACCTGTGACGTCGACAGCACGGAGCTACCCTGGCTCGTGTCCATCGCCTCTTCAGAGGCACTGGACGATCGTGCAGACTGCATGTGGGCCTTTGTGGGGGACCTCGCCTTGTGGGCAGAGGCCTTGAGGCCCGCTGCCTTGAGAGCCAGCATTACCTACTTTAGAGGTGGTGGAACAGTGTCAGCTACTTCCACCTGGGGCGAGGATGGCCCTGCCGCAGCCTCACTACGTGAAGTCTGGGCAGGTGCCGGACGCCGGTGTGATGCATCGCCCTGTCGCACCAGATCGGCGAAGTTGGTGTGTAGAGAGAGAGAAAGATTGCCTGCCATTCGGATAGGTATTCTTGCCTCTTTAAATGAAATCTTTTCTTTTGTTTTCAATATAATTATTTCTGTCTTCCACGATGGAGAAAACCTGGAGTAGGCTGGGTGCTCGCCTTTATAGTTGGCCCAACGGAATGCTGCTTCCAGAGGCGTGTTCTTTTGAAGCGCATTTCGCGCAGGTTTTGCGGCCTCGGTCGCCCTGAGAACCATGGCCAAATCTTTGGCGATTAAAACAACGTCTGGGGTTGGGAATGTAAGGTCACACAGAATATCACGGCGAAATATCTTTTTTTTTAGTACATTAGTATCTGCATAAGTCTGCGCTAGCTAGTTTGGTCACCTTGTAACCGGGGCCCAACGCTTCTTTAAGACTCTTTGCAACTACGAGTAGCAATATTTTTTTAGCTGGTTTTTCAGGATCGTCGCTGTGGACCACGTGATATTTCGGGAAGACTTATTTTGTTTTCTGTACGAACTGCTTCGTTACATCAGTCCGCCCACTCTTCAGAGGGCGATTATTTGACGAAAGAGGGGAGCCAAAGGATATGTATATGGATATGTGTACAAGAACTTGCAAGCGAGGCCTGTCCACGTCAGCTGTACGCCCCAACTATAAACAAATATGACGCAACTCAGGGTGGTTCCCCACACAAGGTTAACCTTCGCGCTAGGGAAAAAGGAAACAAGAAGAAGTGACTAGGAGATAGGAGAGTTGTGAGAAAGAGTATAGGAAAGTGAAAGATGGAGGGGAGGGTAGGAAAAGGCGACTGCCGATTTCCTCCGGTCGGGTCAGGCCGGAGGTGCCGTCTACAGGAAGCTGGGGCCAAAGTGGTGTTTTGCCTCCGCCGAGGGGCCTTAAAGGTCCAAACGCTCGGCATCGGCTCAACCACCAGGATCCCCTTTTCGCCGGACACGGCGATGCCACGCACGGCTAAGCGCGGGTGCTCGGGTCCGTGGTGACGCCCTGCTCACCATCATCACCCTGCGGGGACGTCCCTGCAAATGCTCAGGAACCCGTGGTACCACCACTCACCAACGCCTGCATGGAGCGGATGCACCCCTGCAGGGGTCCTGACCTTGACATTGAGCCATCTAATGCTTTCACATTAATAATGTTGACTAGAAACAAGTGTACCACACGGATTGGCCATTTTGCTGCAAGAGATCAAAACTGTAGAGGCTCTAGGAAGTCGACTAGAGCCGCTTCCCCCCCATTGGTTGGTCACCACTTGGGTGACTAAGTGGTGACCAACCGCACGCCGCATGCTTAGAAATTCGTCTGCATAAGCATTTTCCATTTTGTTTCTGTCAGAACATGGCCACCGCGGCCAAGATCACACCTCTCAGCCGTAACTACTGGACTAATCCGCCGCGTCTTGCGAGCATCAGTCATCGGCTGCCGATTCATTCAGCGTTGTAGTTGGTTGCCGGCAGCGCTGACATCTGCAACAGATTGAATACGCTGCCCCGACTTTGTACTGCGGGTCACAACACTATGCAACAGTGGGCACTCGACATGCGTAGATGAGCGCTAACGATGTATACGTAAATCGCTTTGTCATCGACGCTCTCCGCCCCGGGTCCATTCACACTCACCGCCTGGATGTGCTTTCTTGTCGTTTAATTTCCCGCTGCACACTGCGTTCTCCAGCTGCTGGCACGCGCCTTGTAGTCGCGGCTCATTTTTTTCTACCAACGTCCGGAAGGCTTCGACTCCAAGCATGAAGGTACACAATAACGGGGAGCTTACTGTACTTCAACATATGCGATACATCATTCTGGCATTGCTATGCTGGCAGCATTGTGCAGTCGACCCTTGAATTTGCTAACACGAAACGGACCGACAACATGTCCGAATAACGCGGAGTTTCAATATAGCGTTCGAACGAAGGTGGAGATCGAAAAAAAAAGGCTTGTTTTTAATTCACATGGCACCGAAGGAACGAAAGCGTTAGTTCGAGTAAACCTGAATGCAATTTTTTTCTTGTCATTTTTTTGTGCTTTCGTACCTTGTACCACTCCTGCCATGACTAGCAAAAAAAGGCAGTCGGCTGTATTCTTGAAATAAATAAATAAATAAATGGTCAATCATCTTTCGTGCTCTCCAGCGCAGATGTTTTAGCTCAATAGCTTCTGAGGCGAGCGAGCGAGCGACTCGGCATATTGCGAAAAAGAAAAGTATTACACCGATGCCTATAGGTGATTCCCTCTCGCAAAGTAGAAGGCGAAAGAGAAAGAAACACAGCTGGTCCCCGTGCGCAATACACGTGCCCTTCGCGGGGATCCGTGGGCGGCGCGCGAAGCAGGGGGCAGCGCCCAGGCCCGGGAGTCCACCGTCCCGGGCGGGGAAGGCTTTTGCAAAGCGCACCACGCGAAAGGATTGCCACTCCGTAGCGGACGTGGTTCGTGGCCCGGACGAGGGATCAGGGTTCCGAGTTCATCAGCCAAAGTGCTTGGCGCGGGGCCTTCGCTGTGTTTGCGACTGTTGCAGCTTGTGGGGATCTCGCGCGGGGCTGCAGTGTACGGTGCTGAGACGTGGCTCGCCAGATCTTGCGGCGCGAATTTCGTTTGCGTTCCCGCCTTGTTTTTCTTGGTGTTCGAGAATCTGCGTCCCGCTTTCCTTGCGGGGGAACGCGGTGCGGTTTTCTATCGCGGTTGGCGAACGTCTTATGTTCGTGCGCACGAAGTAAAGCCTGTATACACTGTAGACATCTTGGGGGGCTTGCCTGCGTGTGGGGGGAGAGAACTATATACGCGCAGCACATTTCGCGAAGTAGTCGTAGAAAGATTGCTGCTCCCGAGGCTTCGGGTGTTTTGTGTGTCCGAGCGCGGACTAGTTTGATTTCAAGAAGGCCTGCCTTATTTTCTATAATTTTACTCTTCATTTCTGTTGAACAGTGAAGGTGTCCCCCCCCCCCCCCCCTTTTTTTTACGGCGCAGCTGCATGGGGGCTTATGTGGAAGTTTGAATGACAGTTCGCGCTTGTGCGCGCTTTTTCAGGCGTCACTAAGAAAAGAAAATTACGCGGGAGTTGACATGCAAGCGGCCACGACCTCTCTCTAGTGGGCCGTACCCACAGACACGGGACGCAAAAATGAAGGCCTACTGGTAGGAAATAAAAAAAATAGTAAGGTTTTAACCAACTTCAACCGAGTAGACGCGCGAGTGCATGCGTTTAGCCTGGTTTGCTTAAGGTCTTCCTTTCCTGGGTCGTCGGCTACGGCTGACGACGATATTAGACGATATAAAGACGACGCTGTGTAATGCACAGCGCGAGTGTGCGTTGCAGTTTAAACGCGAGGCCTGATCGGCTGCGGCGAAAGCATTGTGCCCTCGCGCAGTGGCCAGCGAAGCTGACCTGTTCGCGCCGCCACGGGTTCGAAGCCCAGTCGCGGCAATGTTTATTTATTCATAGTTTGGCCAAGGTCATCCTCAAGGTCAAGCTTCACACAAACTCGGTGAGGCGGTTTGACCTCGTGAAGTAGTGCTTTGGCACCTAAAGGTGTTGAGTCGGACAGAAGTCGTGGACGCGAAGAAGGAGGAGGAAGAGAGGACGGGCGCTCTTCGATCTGTCTCGTCCCCCACGTTCTCGTCCCATGTCGCGCTCAGCACTTCTTTTCCAACAAGCAGCGAACCAAGTAGCGGCTTGGTGAGAGCCAGTTGTGAGCGTTTCACCTTCTTGCGCTCGCACATCTTGGACACTGTGTAGCGCGGAAAGCAGACATCTTGGGCCTTCCGCACGAACGAAACCAAAATAGGAGAAACAGCTAGGTTTCGGTTAGCTCGGTAGATTCCAATAGAACTGTTGTCCGTGTGGCAGGTTGGTACGAACAGCCCGATAAAGAGAATAACGCTATGCAATCTGCTATACTCTGACACGTGGCGGCGGATTACCTGCATCTCGTTTTTATTGCAACTCGGTAAAGTGTAAGCTTCCTGGAAAGAAGTTCGTGGCAGATTTTTGCAAATAAGTCTCGGTCAAGTGCTTCCGAAGTGCTCAGAGTCATGTATTGTAGACAGGAGCAATGCACGACCACTTTTATCCAGACCTCTGCCCCACGGCAAAGCTCGGGCCGCTGTAAAGCTTTGTGCGAAGGCCGCGTATGTGTGATGCAGAGTGGAGCAGCCTGAGAAGAGAGCAAAAATATTTCTCTTACGTTTTAACTTTACTGGCATCGCGGTGGTGGCTCGAGTCATTGCGACGCACTGCAGGCAGCGCAGATGGTCAGGATCACGTATGGCATTAAAGAAAAAAAACTAAGACGGCACCACACTGACGAAGTCGTGTACATATACGCGAATTTACCAATTCATGCGGCACCTGGCCGCCAAGGAAAGAAATGCAGTTTGGAGGTCTAGTTAGCAGACGCCCGTCGCCAGCTAGTGGTAACCCCTTAGCATAGCGTTCATGGGGCTCGAAAAATGAACAGGAAACCAATTATTCTGAGTTTCGCTGTTTGTGTCAACTTAGTGACGCAAGGTTTCATAAATTTCCTTCGTGCTGTAACCGCCGGTGTATTTGATGCATTGCGAATCTCCGCGGATCGGAATGAAGGTGGCTCTGACAGTGCTATTTCACCAGTTGTGTTGGCACCTAATGTCTCCACTTGAGGTTCCCAACGTACGGAACTCCTGTGCAGCTCTTGTGCTCGTGCCCGCCTCTGCTTACTGTCTTTTTCCTTCCACGCAGGCGTATTCGTGTTTAGAGCGTGCTATTGAAGCGTGAACCCCGTCTCTCATGGACTGCGAAACGACCAGCCGACGCGGCAACAGTAACACAGTGTGCCTTTATTCCGAATAAGGGCACACACCTTGTGCCAAGTCCACACACAGAGTAAGCATAGAAGCGCACTGTAAGGTACCGCGTTGTCATGGAGGAACTTCTAGATTTGATGTGGGTCCGCGTGCATCGGTTAGAGTATTGATAGTTTTGTCGACCATCAAACCAGTGACGACAAGCTGAGCCCCTGTCAGTTCCGCGTTGCTCTTTTCTTGCATTATGCGTAGAAATCGGCGGTGCCAACACCCGCTTGTAATACGCTCATTTGGTCAAATGTTTACACGCTGTTCATACCTCATGAGCTACAGAAGTAGTAGTGAATAATTGATCTAATTGCATGTACACGTCACATCCAGAATTATCATGCCTTTTAATCAAGCAGGGGTTATTTGGATAAGCCCGGTTTTGAAACTTACGCGCTTTAGCTCCCTTCATGCGCTGTTCATCAGTGTTGCACTGAGTTTAGTTCATGGTTATTTCAAAATTGTGATATGTCCTGAAGTAGAAATGAATTAAGCATTGCATAGTGTGGAAAGGATATTAAGAAAATGAACGACTTATTTTATAGATATGCATAGAATGTTATCTTTGAATTTTAAATATTGTTGGCATTAGCTTTCACTGTGAAGGAATTTTGCTGTTTTTCATTGAGTAAGCATGCTCATATAGACACTATGCATGGAATATTTTTATTATACACCACAGAAGAATGACACACAAATTTTTACTCCAAAAACTTATGCCGAGCACATCATCGTCCTCACCTAGATTTTAGTAAAAAGTGGACACAGTACCATACAGTGTCTAGGATGTAATTCTTACCAAACACCAGAGCAAAATAAATAAATGACACGAGTGTTCGTACAAAGTTCGAAGTCGAATTTGTTGAAAAATGACACTAACGCCTTGCGCCACTTGCCCAGCTCAACCATTCTAACCACTACTTCGCAGCAATTACACAGATTCACTTGCAAAATATTATCATTCTTTTTAAAGCCCATTGTAGAAAATACATACCTGTCTCCACCAGCAGTAACCACATAATACTGGTGAACATCCACGCAGAGTGAGGCCTCAAGTGCCTCAATTACAGAGTATATATGTATATGGAAATGTTGTTCACGTGAATCCTTGTCGAGCTACAAGAACAAACAGCGACCGGTTCTAACGCAATGAACTAAATATGTAAATTAGATATGAAATATGGGTGGCAATAACGTGATATCGGCTTTCATAAAGCGGCATGAAGCCTTAGGTAGCATAAGTCATTCTGAAGTTATGAAACCAAACGAAGGTCCAATAGATGCAATGCTTGCTGGACATGAGTTTCTAGAAAATGCTTAACTGATAAGTTGGCATGCATTCTGGTGGTATTTCACTGTATGTTGTACAGATTTTACTACATGGAGTGTAGCCCTAATGTACAATTTATGTAGTATTTACAAATGTGGCTGCACACTATGCTAAACGGCAAGGAGGTGAGTGGCGATCTCATAGTTTATGAACTACCTTTGTGGAAGCCAGTGCCAACTAGAAATTCTCAACACCTTGCTTTCTGAAGGAACTGCGGCATAACTTGTGCCTTGCACATTTCTGCAATAAGGACTTTGTGTGCCTGTACTGTAGGGTCCTCATAGTGCATGCTGATACAGCAAAAATAATCAAAACTGCAAAATCCAAAGTGGCCTCCTTTATATGGTGCTAAGGCGAGCTGTGTTTCCTGCGAGCCGTTCAAGAGCTTCATAGTTTTTAAAGTTTTGCAGCTTCATCGGGCACATGATCTCCAAAGCATCTCTCCCCCCTCGTCTTAAGAAAATGGGAACGCTATCAGGAGAGCACCCAGTGAAAGGGAAGTGGTGCGATACCTGCCATGCACAACTCAAGTCATTGGCTTTGTCTCTTGCCATTTATGTATGAAACAGATACATTGTTTCCTTGCGTGGCTCGACCAAGCATGGCTAAAGTGCACACAGGTTTGCTCCTCAGGAGTTGAGTAAAGAATTGATAAATGTGCGACGTTAATTTTGCATCAAAGTATTTGCAGAGACTGCAGATGTATGTGCGGTACTTGCGGTGAGGGGGCCCTTTTGGTATCGGAGCCACTCCAGAGGATGTCGCATGTCACAGACTCGAGTTGTCGGCTGCCATTGTCTCCGCGACGTGTATTTCACACACATGCCTTAAGATGCCTTCGAGCCCTGTGCTTAAGCTCTTAAGCTTTGTACCTAGGCAGCTCCAACGAAATAGCTGGGCGTGGATAGCAGCCTTTCCAGCTGCATTGTTGAAAAAAAAACAGGAACTTAACAGTGAAAATTGTTAGCTGTAAACTAAAAAGGACTAGCGTTCACATAAATTGCGTAAACATAAAATTATAGCTGGAGAAAGCCTAAGCAAGGAATCAAGGTATGTACATAACCTGTGTGCTTTCATGGTCAACAAGAATTAAAATTCGATACAAATCCAATAGCTGCACGAAAGGGTTGGCAAGTGAAATCGGTGAAAAAATTATTTTGTATTTCTTCTCCGAAAGTATGTAACATGTCAGATATGTAAAACAACCGGCTATGCCCTGCAGGCCTACGATAAAGACGGTCGACTTCTATTTCTCTAAGCTTGTGTGTTTCGACGTATGTCGTCGAAAGGTATAGACGGGCCAGACGGGCCGAGTCGTATGTGAATACCTGTTCATCAGCGGGCATCTTAGCCGAATGTCTGCATAAGCGAGAGCGCCTGAGGGCCTCTCTCGGGAACGTGTTCATGGTGTCCGATAGCTGTGATGGATTCGCAAAGAAAACGCTGCGCAGCAGGCCGACTTTTTGGGAATACTACCTACCACGCTTTCGTTGTCACGGTACGCGCCCACGTACACGATTCAGACTGTGTGGCCTCCGCAACTTCGGCTTTCTTTGCTTTCCTCTGAAGGGTTCTACTTCGTCCTTAGCGGTAACACACGCAAACTCACGACACTGAGAAAGGCGACCAACATGATCAATCATGCAAAAATATTTCCGGGCTAATTCGGCGAATTAAAGCCCTCTATCCATACAAAAGGTAGGATCTCTTGAAAAGCGTATTATCTTTGTGTGATCGCGTTGCACACATTCACATCCCGACTTATCTTACTTCCCCTTCTCATCACAGACAGCTACATATTCTCCACAGGGAGCATAACAAGCCGTGGACACGAAAACTTGTTCTATTGCTGATTGCTACGACAAAGCTAACGGCAAGAAACGGGACACGTAAGAAAACGCAACGACCATCTCTGGCGAGCGCGGTGGTGCTTTCACGCTGAATAATGGCAGAGTCACCAAGGCCATTGCTAGTGGCAATGAATCAACACGGTGCCAACATGCTTCCATTCGTCAGGGACACAGGTGACGCAGGAACACGCCTCCTTCTCCACGGTAGATTCCGTAAAGGTGTTCGTCAGCTAGCGCGATTTTGTGAGGATCGCCAGCCACGCCGAAGCCGCAGCTTCGGTCTGGTAGCCACCGGTGCCCTTGGAGCATGTTAAAATGAAGTGCTCGGAGTCAAAGACACGATTACCTCCAACAAAACAACGCCAATCTCGGCGCAAGCACGCATTGACAACACACTGATATGTGACGAGCTGGGGCATGGACCTCTTCCTTTTCACCACTTTTCCCAACGTAGCTCGATATCGCAGCGCTCCCTGAAGTCGAATTTGCTCGCGAAGGATGCTTGCGTTTTAATGCGAAAGCCTTTAATGGCTCATCGTTGTCCGTCCATGAAATGTCACACTATGACGTCATCAATGGCATAATTGCTATTACCCATATAATATTAGCAATTACTAAGTAATGGGCGGCTATCTAATTAGTTAATTAATCATTCATTAGTAATTAGAAAAAATAAAAACAAAATTTAAATAATAAGTTAAAACAATTGAATAAAAGTAAACTATAAATTAGAAAGTAAAAACGTGATAATGTAAAAATAAAAATAAATGCATAATTGAAAAGAAAACAACAAATAAAAAGAATATTTTACGAAAAAATAAAAATAGTTAAACACAAATTACACAAAAGTAAAAGAAAAACAAATTGCATTGCCTGCAAGTGCTGTGGAAAAAAACCCGCGTTCTAGAAAGTTCTGTGCTTTCGCATTCCTGCGCGTAAGCACACTTAAGTGCCCTTAGAATTTTTTATATCAAACAACCCGAAGATGGTGTTACTTGTGCCACGGTACATGGAGTGAGTCTTTATTTGTTTTGTTTTCTTTTTTTGGGTGAGAAAGAGAGTTGAGACCTCTTGCATGCAGTGGGGAGCGTAGAGGCATGCAGAAGCAATTGTCGAAGGCGGACAGCGTTGGTGGAGCGTTAGACATCCAGCTGCGGTATCAAGATGCTGAGGTGCAGTGAGTGTCAAGACGACGACGATCCTTAAATGTCCCACGGTGACCTGCATAATTGGCGCAGGTATTTTAGCGCCTTTTTGAGGCATTAAATTGCATCGTGCGCTTTGGAGGGTGCTATAGTGGAGATATTGCAGCAATACAGGCTAATTTTGACTATTCAACATCCTTTAGTGAGCATCAAAGCCTCAATACATGGTCATTCTTTTTTTTTATTTATGCACCAAAGGAAATATGGCAGCTCCTGTACTACGTTTGAAAACTACCATTTTCTTGTGATGCAGTACGACGCCATTATCGACATGCCGGCGTAGAGGCTACAAGGGATATTGTTGGTAAGTTTAGAAAGCGAACACGGTTTCTTTGCCACTTCGATGGCCAGGAAGCCGTTCTTCAGTATACGTCATTGACTACGTCCAACTTTTCTCTGAAAACGAAGAGTGTCCCATGTGGCAGCTTTGGCCGGAGCGGAGTTGAGGCTCACGAGAGCAGAACAGTTGGCCACCCTGACGCACGTGTGTCGCACGGGTGGGCGCTGATGATTGCTCGACTTTTCGGCTTCGGCGTCTTCCCACCGCGTGCAAACGCAGCCCCGAATTGGGCTTCGCGAAACCCGAAACCGCCAACGACTCGGCGCGTGTGAGCGTGCCCCACCGGCTTTGATAATGCGCCATCTCGCGGCGGCAGCAGCAGCAGCTCGCCCCCTGACGTCGGGTTGCAACCCGAGAACCCCGGCACGTGCCTCAGGCGCGCTATGTACGCGTGCTGCCGCAACCGCTACGGCGCAAGCTGCCAGATGGGACACTCGGTCCGAGCGAACGAGAGGGCGACGCGAGCGCCTGCTAACTACGCAGAGATCGACGCGCGAGGGTTCGCCCATTATAGTATTCGAAAACCGTGCCAGCCTGTTGGGCCGTCACGAGGTTGGGGGTTCGGTTCGGGCTCCCCATCCTCGCCACTGCGTTCAAAGAGAAGCCGGGGGAAAAAAATGCGGTTATCGTAAAAATATAATACGGGCAATAAGCCTGGAATAGAACACAATAGGCATCGAGGAACTATATTGGCATAGGTCCAGAGTGCGGTGTTTGCTGACGGCGCATTAAGTTTCTTCTATCAATTTCTCTCTCTCTCTCTCTTTCTCTCTCTCTCTCCGCATCATGTTTCTTTCTTCTTTTGTGTTCATGCAACTAGCGCTTTGCTTTTAAAGCGCGCTCCGAGCGAGCCGTAAATATGAGAGGCCATAGCTTAACCAGATGGTCGAAAGTCAGTATGAAAATTATGCGCTGATATAGCTCCGACGAATAAAAAAAAGTAAATGCGTGGCATGCCGCGATACCCTTAACAGCAATGGGAACGGCGTTGTTCTTTCCTGCCTCTTTTGCGTGGAGAAGCATAGAGCAATCGACTAATGTGCCATGGGCGGGTGGCGCTCTCTCCTCGTTTCAGTGAAGTACCAGAAATGTGGCAGTGACAAAAAGTCTGCCGTCGTACCAGCTGACTGACTTATCCGGAGAGGCCGTTCAGGAAGTGAAACAGAAGAATGCCTCCTTTTCTGGGTCGGCTTTGAAGAAACCCGCGGGGTGTTTTTCGTAGTGTCACATAAGCGTAGCTTTAGTGTGCCTATATAAGGACAGGGTTTGCTTCAACTGTGTAGCGCGCCCTGCTACATGTAGTTGCCCGCAGTCGGCCCCTCGCAGGGTTGATTCAGCACCAACGGGCAAAAGTGCGAAATTCCACAAGTCTGCAAGCCAGCTGGCGAGCGTCGAGGCAAATTTCACAAAATATCAAGCATTTGACACTCGCGATTGAAAGTAGCAGCCGACATGACCGAATTGAGGCCGTAGAGACTTTGTTTACATGATGATATGACCTGTGCCGTGAAACGGGCCATGCCGGCAAAATAATTCCGCAATGCGAGCTGACGATTGAACTGCAAGGTCGGCGTGTAGCGGCAGCCTCGCAGTTACGATGAACACTTCCACATTTAGTTCTTGCAGAGATCACTGTACACAGTGCCCTGTGGACCGCGACTCAAAGGAAACTGCACCAGGGAGTTCGCAAAGGAGCTCCAGCCAGCGTTGACTGGGATGTGGCGATGGGTTTCACTAATGTCTTCATGCGGGCGGCACACATCGTCAACCGGCTACGCAAGGCGCGGGAGCAAGCAGGAGTGGGTGCCCCCCGGGGTCGTTCCCGTAACAAAAAGTGACGCCCCCAGGAGCTGCGGTCGCCGAAACCGTGGGTCCCGAACCGGGGGCGTCCTTCCCCCAACCTCCTCTTCTATCATCGGAGAGAAGACATGGGCGTACGCGCTGTGACTCGGGCAGGGGGTCTCCCTATTATGACATCACAAACCGCGTGTGACCGCAGCGGGATATCTGTCGCGAGCGGGGGAAGAAGGGGAACGAAAAAAAATGGGGAAGGGACCGGAGCTCCTCTCGCGTTGCGGCGCGTGCGTGCATTCGTCAGCGACGCTACGGTGCTTTTTGCTAATAGTACCGTGCACTGCTGCGCATTCACTTGCTGGCGGCGCGCTCTTATTTCAACCACGCGTGGCTTTCTCCTTTATCGATAGCGAGAAGTGATACCAACCAGAGGTACCCTCTAAATTTAGAATTTTACAATGCGTGCAATGCTAGGTGGTTCATGTAGAAATGACAGTCGGCCGTGGCACGACTCTCCCCTTCGCGTGCACACGGCTTCACTGTAGTGCTGCATGTGACTAGCGAATGCGGAAAAAGCCCCCGAGGTCGTGTCGTCGGGGTCGAGAGTGTCTGGTTGCCGAGCTGTGCCCCGCTCCCCCCCTAACCACAATGCCCCCTCCGCCAGTTAGTTTTTCCGTGTCCTATGCCGCCGTGCAGAGAGCGGGACCGTCCGTTAGGGCGCATTGTGACTGGGTTCTCTGGTAGGCACGGTACCGCATATCACGTGGCGAACTCACAGCGAAGCTGTAGTTAAGGCGGCAACATTACGTCATAATTTTTTATTTCCTACTTTTTTTCTTTCTGCCTGTAAGGCGCATAGACAGCTTAGAAGTAGTGGGAGAAGGTTTTGTCCGCTCGCTTTTGTTGTGGCGGTTATGTGAGGTCAGGCCTGGCGTGCGGTCATCCTTTTAATTTTTATTTTTCCTTCCGATGATGCACATATGCAAGGCACGGTTGACACAACTTGTCCCTCCCTCCCCCCCCCCCCCCCCCCCACCCTCTCCTGTTTATTTATTTTTGCTTGTTCCTTCTCTTGGCATAAAACAAAAGGGTAGAAACAATACAGAGCTCCAAAAGCTTCTTTTATTTGGCCACAGGGTAAGGTGAGCGCGGCAAAGGATTCACTCCTGACATCATGTTGCTATGTCCGCTTTTAATTACGCAGCTCACGTGTTTCACTGGCTTCTCTACAAGCGACTCACGTGCGGGACTGGGCGTTACACGCCCAGGAATGGGCGGCAGTACGTCCAGTAGCTAACGTCAGCTTATGCAGCTCGTCTGGAAAGAGAAAATTGAATAGATTAATCGTAACACAGCCTGGCGTAAGGGTGAAAGAAATCGGTCACTGCGCTGGACACCGGCTGCCAGCCTCGACTGATCAAGGCAGCGACGGACGCGTTCGTAGCTGTGTAATGGCTCTCCCTTCGATGCTGTTTTATCAGTATTCTACGTGTACACACACAAACGGTACCGGCAAGCAACTGCTAAAGGTGTCAATATCCTATGTCAGTTAGCAACAGTGACTGGTTACTGTATCGTATTTAATTATAATTGAAGTGCGGTAAGTAAGATACCTATTTCTAAATGATAGCAGTGACTCTTGTCAATTGCCCGATTTATACAGAGCGCCCGGCTTTACACTCAAGTGGGTAGCTAGCACTTACTTTACAGCGACAGCTGTTAAAGGCCCATTCCTTGGGTTAAGCGTCTTTGAAGCAATGGATACTATAGTCGAATACAACAGCATATCTTATCGAACCAGTCATCCACTTCAAGTCGCGCGTCCACGCACCCGGACCACCACCTTCACTGCCTCATTTTTCTTCCGAACCGCCACCGACTGGAACGGCCTTCCCCACGAAATCGCTACCACTACCTGCCCATCTTCGTTTTTGCAACTTCTGTATGACTATTTTTTTCAATCATTATTTACCATGACCCTTACTGTATGTATAAGAACCCAGCCCTTATGTGATGCCCTTCCGGGGGACTTTTAAGGTAATAAACTCAAGTGAACTCAAGAACGCAGCGGCTTTTCTGCGTCAAAGGACCCTCTTCCAGCCAATAGCGTCGGGCGATTCTCACGACCTTGATAGCGTGACGATGCACGGAGCGGCGCTACATGGAAAGAGGTGTCTATTCCTTACCATGGAGGGAGGGGACTACCCCCTTTCATCTACCGGTCCCTGCTTTGTCACACCAGCAGGGTCATGGGAATCGGCCGACGCCATTGGCTGGAAGGGGCTCCTTTGACGGGGAAAAGCCGCTGCTTTCTTGAGTTGTATCCGACTATAGTCGGCGCAACCAGAGGGTGATAACAGTGAAAGGCAGAGTGAGAGGGTTGCACTGACGCCACTCATTAGGTTATGGAAACGCGCCATGGCAATGCACCACGCTGAGTTTTCTTTAGTCACGTGTTACAGCGTGACTCCCCCACTGCTGTGACCGCCTCTCGAAAGGCGCACATAGACTTCGTCTTTCGGAATCGGGCATTGCCACACACCTCCAACATCTCCTGCCACTTATCAGATCACAAGACTTCCCCGCGCTTACCGAGGGCTCGGGGAGTGGTACTTGAAGGGCGAGTATATCAGCGAAATAAAAAGTGTGGTCTATCACTGTACCTGCATGCATGTCGCTGTACAATTCTGTACCTCGAAAAATACACCGCGAAAGGAAAATACCTGAAAAGCTGCCGCTTAATCTCATTGCATAGTGGTAACCGTCCTGTGATTTCTTTTCTCTTCTAAAGCTTCTTTTCTTTTGTGTACTTTTACCTCTTTTCCGTAAATTCGGCAGCACATTTAAAACGCGTTGTAATAACGGAGAAAATTACTCATGGCATCCATCCAAGCACAGCCATACGGCTACAATATAACGCTTTCCTTTGTAGCCGTTTGGCTGGGCTAGGACGGATGCTAATGAGTAATCTGCTTCTTTATAACAAATTTACGCCATCTTGGGGGATTCAGCTAAACATTTGTCCAACGCGTTGTAAGGCGTGCAACATTCCGAGACTACCCCCCCCCCCCCTTTTTTTACTTGTTCTTCCGCTCCTTCTTTCTACTTTGCTATTGACCTTTAATATTTCTATCGCTTCTAGGCCTCAACCCCCTCCCCCCTGTTTGCTTCCTCTTCCCTTCTCTTTTTTTCTTTTCTTATTTTTTCTGCTTCTCTTCCTTTACTTGCGTACCGCATATTTCACGACACTGCGGCAGAGGATGCACCTCAAGGTTGAAGTGCACATTAATATCCTTCGGCAGTTCTTAAATAGCCCTCAGTATCTCGCCACAAGTTTGTAGGGATAAAGTTACGCAGCTATCACAGGACAGGGTTAATTGGAGAGATACGGGAGAGGCCTTTGTCCTGCAGTGGGCATAGTCAGGCTGATGATGATGATACCGCCGCAGCGTATCTGAAAGCCCAAGCGCAGCTTCACCGTATATGGATTCTACAAAAGTAACTTTAAACACCGAGTCAAACTTTCTGCGCAGGCCGGCGAAGGAGGCTGCTCCTCTGAACAAAAGAGCATTGCAGCAAAGCCTTACAAAATCAGCCTGCTGCGTCGCCCCTCTTTTATTAACGAACGCGGTCGCCGTGTGCAAGAGTGCGCAATTTCTTTGGAGCATGGCAGTTCTCCGGTGCGTTTCATGTGTTTACTGCGTGCATATCTGGACAGTGATTCATCATCCAATGGTCGCGTAGCAAGATTGGCAAAGGCCTTGCTAATGAATGGCACATGGTTGGTATCAATGTGCCGCCACAGTGTGCGTCGCGGTGTAACGTCACGAAGAGTATTGCGGTTTCTTTACTGTGATTCATTGTATTCTGATTTAATATGTAGACTAATATGGTCCACCCTAAAAAATGAGGGAATAAAACAGATATTCTGCCGCGTCTTTCGCGAGAAAATCGCAGCGCGCTCGGGCCTTGCCGTACTCTAAGTTAGCAGTGCTCCTATTGCCTCAGCCGCTGGCACCCATTGCTCCCCCGTCGCCACCTCGGCGCTCTCGATCGGCTCTCTAGCCAGTGCACTAGTGCGAGAGCACTCATACGATCACCAACACCGGCCAAGAATCTTTCTTGTCAGCCTTGAATCTTATGCCGCCGCCTAGCAACAGCGATGCTATGTTAGGTTAGAAAGGAAATCACGTCAATATCCACAAATGGGAGTTAAACCCACGGCGGAGCGAGCAGATCAGCTTCAAAGGCCGCAGCGCGAGACCACTAGGATATATCGCCGCAGTTTCTTTTCCTTTATTGCATGAAAAAATGCCGAAAACGAAAATTTGAAGGTTCTCATGCCGCAAAGCACCGGGCTACGTAATACGAGCCAACCATACCCCTGCACCACCCCACATTCCAAAACATCAAAAGTCTGGGAGCCACACACACATGCATCCAGATAGGGGAGCCAGCTAGGCGGCTCTTGCAGGGCAGCATATATACTCCCCGCACCAAAGCGCAGCGCTCACGAAACAAAGATTTCGACGACCGTGGTGATTCGGCGTGGCGGTCCATCATGCGGCTCTTCCAGAGACTAAATAGCCCCAGCAACATAAATAGATCACATGGCACAAAACTGTTTTCCTCAGTAGGCAAAAAAAAAAAACGGGTATTGTAGGGTGTGATTTCGATGTCCTTCTTAAACTTTCGTTGTAATATTTTCCACAAGAACATAGCGTCACTGTACAGAATAAAACGATGGACAGTGGTCTCTGGCGTATTGCACAGACGGCAATTCACCGTCCATGGCACAGCACATCTCCGCAGCATGAAGCCATGCCTTGATAGGCAGCGTCGATGTGTGCAGTTGAAAGAAGATAGTTTTCGCAGCAGACCAAATGCGCATTCCCTTTAAACGCTTTAAAACACTGGTGTCAAGAAACTCCCGAAAAGGTTGATAATACAACGGTACCGGAAACAAATACTAAATAAGGACCCTAGTCATCTGGCTTGCCGAGAGGCTAGACAGGTAATCTAAAGAAAAGCGCACAGTCAGAAGGAATGCCCGCAAAGGCCCACCGACCAGCGCCAGCTCATGGAGTGAGCCTAGAAGGTAGCGGTGGCCAATAGGGCTAAGGACTGAGAGCCTTTCTTCTTGAGGCCACTCTGACCAGCACGAATCCACTAGACCAGCGACAGCTGCTCCAGTGGGCCTGCAGGGTCGCGGTAGCACATGGGGCCCTGGATTGATGGCTACACAAAGGAATAGAACAATACTTCGTTTAATAAAAAATGTTCCTCCTCCAGTGAGCACCAAGACGGCTAATTAGCACAGCTACTAAAAAGGAATGGCCTGGTGATTTGAAGCAAGAAAAAAACGCGAAACATGCTGATGCACGAATAAGTGAACAAGGACGCATGGGCTCCCATTGGGAGCGCTTTACAAAGGCGGCGAATATTCTGCGTGTCGCCTGCACTTCCTCCCTCGCACAATGGATAACTTGCAGGACGTAGGCAAGTTTTGCAAATAAAGTACCGTTGAAAACTTGAGCCCGAGCAAACGGTGGCAATTCCCTACCCATCCAACCCCGGGTTTGTCACCTTATGGACGCTATCTGTGAATCCCAGCAGGCTCCACTCATAGATACTGAAAGGCGCCGCAGTCCCAGCGTATGCCACCAGAATGACTTGGTCTCGCACCCCAATGACCCAACCAAAATCCTTCGAATTCATCGAACTTAAGAGCCGTCATTAAGAGCGGCCACTGAGTCGGCCGTTGAGAAAATCTAAAGTCTAGGGCCGCTGAGAAAGCAGCGGGCGACTCAGTGGGAAAAGCCCGCGTGGAACTGCGCTGCTAAAAACGCCGTTCACCATCTTGCAGATGGACGCGGTGATTCCCTGGAGAGCCTGGGCGACTCTCCTTCAGCACTACTGTAAAGAAGGCACCCCTGCGTCTCCGCACCGCCGGTCCGGCAGCTACAAAATCAAGGCGGTGGAACCCTGTCAGCACAGAGCAGTGGGCGACTCAGTGGGAAAAGCATGCATGGAATTGCGCTGCTGAAAACGCTGTTCACCATCTTGCAGGTGCGTGACTTTGGCGCTTTCTTTTTATTGCCTACTCTAAGTCAATCGCTGCTGTCGCTCTACGATGCGAGAAAAAGCACCTACCACCATCAAAGAATTAGCGAAAATTGTTGAGAAAATTGATGCAGTTAAGATCGGCCTTGACAACATCAAGGAAGCGATTCAGTAGATTAGCACTTCTTTTGATGATTTTAAGGCCAAGCTTGAAGTTGCCTGCGCGGATCTGAAGTCTCTGAAAGACGACAATGGGCTGCTTAGAAAAGAAAACCTCCACCTTAAGCAGGAACTTGCCGCCAGAAGGAAATATTTGATAGACTTAAGGCAATCGAGCAGGGCAATTAGCCTAGAAATCAAAAGTATTTCTTTCTCTGTCGACGAGAACCTTGAGAATACCATGCAGGCACTTCGAGTTAAACTTGTTATGGAAATATCTGCGTCGGACACTGATGTTGTTCATCGTGCATGAACCAAAGATAAGACGAAATACAATTTTGTCGTAAGGTTTGCATATCGCAAAGTCCGAGACAACCTCCTTGAACTCGCGAAAAGGAAGAAACTTTCCACCGTAAGCTTGCAATTCCAAGATAACAACCCTGTTTACATTAATGAGCATTTATTTCCGGAATTCAAAATCTTGCTCGGAAAGACGACTCCGAAAAGGAAGGAAAAGAGTGGAAATTTTCCTGGGTTTCCAATGAAAAAATTTTTGTCAGGAAAACTGAAATTTCATTGTCTATTCACGTCATGAGAAGCGCTTGAATTTAATCTTATAATCTAGTGGCCTCTCCAGTAAGTAAGCCGTCTCCATAAATGTGTAGTATGTCGCTTCTAAACGCAGCTTTTGCAGCTGCACATAATCTGGAGATAATACACTAAAATATCAGAAGCTAAAATAAAAATATTGATTATCTGCTGGTTTTATTAAATTCTCATTTCTTTCAGTGTATCATAATTGCTTTATCAGAAACATGGTTTAAACCTGGGGAATTCTTTAACATACCAAATTTTAATTCAGTTTATCTCTCGCGACCAAAAAAGACTCGTCTCGGGGGGGAATTTCTTTGTATGTATACAAGAATATTTCTTTCAAGCGTTGTCCCAAACTGACATGCCAGATTCCCGAAGCATATGATTTTTTATTGCTCGAACTAAGCTAGAATTAGCCTTTTTCTGGATGCCTATGAACCTGCACCACGGAGATCGAAGCATTCTATCTCCGTGACCTGCACTAGAACGTGTCGCTTCTATGAATAGTCCAGGTATTATAGGCGGAGATATTAATATTGACACTTTAAACGACAGCGGAACACCATACGTGAACCTGGTATAGTCTACGGGTTCTTTAATCAAATAACCCAACCAACTCGAGTCACCCTCTCTACGGCGACGCTCATAGACCATATCTTATGCAATTTTGATACCTCACTGTCTGTCTGTGGAGTTATTGACGCAGATATTTCTGATCATTATCCAGTATTCTTTCTAGCACCATATACCCCTCTCAAGAATGTAATAAAGGAACCCATGAAAACAATTGTTGATCATAAACTGTTAAGTTCCCGTATACGCATCCTACAGATAAATGTTGAGGACAGTACGAATATTAATAAAGAGTTTGACCACTTCATAAATGTTCTCATCTTGCTTTAAAGAGATAATTTTTGATGCAAAATCTTATTATTCTTACCCACTATGTCCTTGGGTAATGACTGAGGTCTTGGCCTGCATGCAAATTAAAGACAAATGGTAAAAAAAGCGCAAGCAGTTCAAAGCCAATGATTTGTCGTCAAGAGACATGCTTGCGTCTCCCTCCTGTAGAGTCACCTCGAGGGAATATTCTACACTCTATAATTTGGCCAAATAAAGTACAACAACAACAACATAGATATAAAGCTCTGGCCTTACACAGAAAATACGAAAAACCCTATCAAACAACCCTTGTTGAAGGCAACCAACATGCTGCACGTAAAATGTGGCAAATAGTCAACTCAGTCGTTACACTTCCAGAAAAGATGATATACTGTCAGAAATTACCCCATCAACTAGAACCACAGAAAGCCTTGCGGAAGACTTTAAGCAATACTTTTGTAATATCGGTCCAACTGTTGCAAAACAACTCACTATGCATGAAACCCCTGAGCTCCCATCTCCTGTACTTTATTATTTCTTGTTTTTCATGACCTTACTCATAAGAAAATCATTTCTAGTGTTAGAGCAATGACTGGACGAAGAACAACAGGTAGAAATAAGATCCCCTTATTCGTCATTAAACAGCACATTGAGCAAATGAGCGAGAATTTAGCAAAATTATTTACTTTCATCCTTCTACATGGCCACATATACGCACACATTCAGAATAGCACAAGTCCCTCCAGTATACAGGTCCGGTAGTAATGATGACATCGATAAATGCCGGCCAATACCAATACTTAGTGCCCTTAACCGTTAGTGCCTAATCAATACTTAGTGCCCGTATTCGAGAATTTATTGGTCAAACGTTTTATTCATATCCCAGATAAATGTAACATACTAGTAGACAACCCGTATGGGTTTGGGAAAAACCGATGTACTTCCGCGGCTGTGTACTGTCTAAGAAAATTTGTTAACGAGACATTAAATAATAAACAGTATGTAGTTGGCATTTTCATAGATATTAAAAAAACGTTTCAAATCAAATCAAATCAAAAAATTTATTTTCAACATTGATACAATGTTGATGGCTTCCGTGACAAAAAGCTGTGAGGACAGCTTGACTAGGTCAGGGAACCATTTTGGCAGCAGCGACTTCATATGCACTTCAATAATTCAAATACAAATGAAATGTGCAACAGACTACATACATTGTCCTACTTACTGAGTACAATAGTTAAAATGCAAGTGAATATTGTAATGGAATACACGGACTTCATTCATCAACTTAACTACGCCACAAAAGAACAATGTGCACTACAATCAAACTACGCAACAAACGAATAAAAATTAGTACCATAAAGAGTTTGACATGTGAGATCCCGATGAGAAGGCAAACACACACACACACTCACTCTGTATGCCCAATTTCACAATTACCACTCAAAATCATAAAACAGTCTTAGAAAATTGCCCAGAAACAAACATGCTGCGCAATGCGGTGCGCGTTAGGGCAATGGAACCAGAAAATTGCGTTTTAATCTTGTTTAATAGAAATGGTACGTTGTACGTTAATGTTTGCAGAAGATAATTAGTGCGTGGCCGCGGTACAAACCATTCCTCACACGACCTGGTTCGATATGTGCGAGTTTGCAAAGTAAGAGTACACAGCTCCTTCAGGAACTGCTGGTAAGATACACTAGAGAAGTACAGCAGGTATATTAGACGGTAATCGTAAATCTGTTGTATACTGACCAACTTGAACTGAGTAAAGAGGTCATGAGTGTTGTGACCATGATATACTACTATCAAAATTATATCGGTATGGATTCAGAGGTCCAGCAAAGGAGTTTTTTGAAAGCTATCTTTCTGGCTGAAAGCAGTATCTTGAAATCGATAAGCCCGTATAGAGCGTTCATTCGATCCTGTGAGACGTGCCTCAGGGCTCAATATTGGGACCACTGCTCTGCTTTGTGTACATAAATGATCTGCGAGATGCGCCCAAGCTATTATGTATGCGGATGGTACAGCCCTTCTCTTCTCTAGTCAGGAACCTAATATGGTTGAAAGGCACGCTAATAGTGATCTTTCTCTGATATGTCAGTGATCTTTACAGAGCAAGTTAACACACACCTCAAAAACTAAATACATTGTTTTCTCCAGCCCGTATAAAAGTTTTAACTGAGTTGCGAATAGGTGCAAACTCCCTCGAATGAGTCGATCGACAGGTATATTTTTATGTAACTCTCAATTCAGCTTTCAGTTTTAATCCTCACATAATTCGTGAAAGGAGTGAATTGAGACAGGCTTGCATTTTAAGGCGTAAGCCTTTCTTGGCTCATGAGTGGCGTGGACGGAAGTTGTAGACGAAAATTGTAGACAGAGATTTGTGGACGGAAGTTTTCCGCACGAACTGCCAATCATAAGTTCTATGCTAAAGAAAATAAATGAAGGCAGAACACCGATCGAAATAAAAATTAACTTTTAAATGACGCTTCGGCTCCCTCCCGGGAGCCTTGCTTACAAAGAAGTACAGACGTGAAAGGCTGGCTACTTACGCTTCAAAATGTGCCCTAGACAGCGGGCATAAGCACTAGGAAGTGCCCTGTCAGTGCGATTAAGTGTGTGTTTGGTTGTCTGAATGACTAATGATTCTAGGCTGTAGAGATTATTTTCTATTTTAAAAATACATGCGTCGCTCCAATCTATGTCATGTTAGCAGCGCACTAAGCACGAGGCACAAGAACAAGAAGATACGACGGGATGAGGTGCTGAGCTATCAAATTTTAGTTTGAAAGACGAGGCGGAACAGTATTTAAGAAGTGTCATATCAGGCAGTGTGACCACGAAAAAATAAATAAAAACCAAACGGAAGATGACACAAAAACTTCAGGTACAAAGAAGCGAGGGCAAGACCTCACGTGGCTAAGAAGGAAAATACAGAATCAGAAGAAGGCAAAATATAAGATATCTTCATACGGAGGAAACCAACTCAGGTAAAAAGTTTTGCGCAGCCCAAACTTATACAAGAAGTTCAACCAAGCACAAAAAACCAAATCTAGAGCCACCTGGAAGGGAAAACACATCGCTAGAACTATGATATTACGCATGAAGAAAAGCTTGATGAACAATGATAAGCCAACACCAACAGGCCAAAAAAACCATGAAAGCGAGGAAGGGGAAGTAAAAATGCGTTACTTTAAGTGCTAATATTACAACCTTCATCATGCGGTGGCTAGGAATCGATACTTGGTGTTTACGATATCTTCTTCGTTAACTAAGCCTACTATTTTGGCGAAGTTTGAACATTTGACTAAAATGAGTCCCGTATCCGATAATAGGCTGATAGACCAGGTACTAACATCTGCATTGCTACTACAGACAGTATACATTACAAGCGCAGGTATTACAAAGATACTGATGCTAAATTTCTAGACCGACCTCGCTGCTTTTGCTTGCAAATAAACCTCTGTCTGACTATTTTGCATGCCTGGAAGGAAGCTTATCCATATAAACTGACTTTTTATACGGCTTTATTGGTACTTTCAGTTAATTAGCCCAAATTGTGAACTTACTCACGTGAGCACGAGTTGCGTAACAATTTTCGCATTTTATGCATCTAAACAACAGCTGAAGACAAACCGTAAAAAGAAAATGCTGGTGGGCTTTTTGTTGTAAAAAGAAAGAACGTCCTCTTTCTCGAAGAGGATTGAGTTCGACGCCTTTATTCTCTCCAGAGCCCGCCCTGTCTGCACACTGTCGCGCTCAAGTTAACGCGCCCTACGCGGAATACATCTCCGGGCCGTCTCTTCTCCCATCCCGAAGGGTGGTCGCGAGACCGTAAAGCGAGAAAATGGCGCGTACGTTACTTTACGTGAAACGCGGGGCACAGTCTCGGCAAGCCTTTTGGCTCCGCTTCCCTATTGTCTCCGGCTCGCAGGCCAGGGTTTCGGACGGGAGCGCGCGCAACGCCATCTGTCTTCGTGAATACGGACCAGGAGAGCCGGCCGCCTCCCCATTTTTCTTCTGAGCGGGCGCGGGTTACGACATACGCTCGACTGTGTACGGAAGGCAAACCTCGACAGCACTTCCCCACATCCTGAGAAAAAAAAATAAGGGAAAGAATATCCCCAAGGGCACCCACGCAGGGGAGGAAAGGGTAGGCAAGCGTAAAGGCGGCGGATATAAGGAGCGATTGGAAAATTGAAAGGGATTCTTCGAGCCCCACGGAGGAAAAAAAAAAAGATCTCCACGCAGAAAATAAAAGCCCAAAGCACTGGCGAGTACCTTCACGTGCGAGATAAAGAGAAAGACGAAGTAGGGAGAAAAGAGATAAAAAAAAGGGTGAGGTGGCGACAAGGAGATGTAGAAAAGGCGACCGCGACAGAACCTTTTTCCTATATATCAGTCGCTAAGAATCGCTGTTTCGCGTCTGCTTTTCAGGCGATGTCAAGCCTTCCCAATCCGGCGGCGCTCTCTCGGACCCGATATCCCTATGTTTCCTAAAAAGGGAGCAAGACCGATGACTTCTGCTCCCTTTTCGTCCGCGGGGCCTCCCAGTGCACTCCCGTTATTTGCCGCTTTCTTTCGTTTTCCCCGCGAGTTCACCGCCTCTTTATTTTAGAGGTTTTGTTTTTCCCTTTTTCAGTCGTACGTTTCCGCCCTCCCGTGTCGAAGTTAGGGCAAAGGGTTGTTTGGCTCGTGTTCTATGAACTCGCCCCTTTTGTTCGGGGAAAGGAGGCGTCACGACGAGGGAGGGTGCAGGCGAGCCCCGCGGGTTGCTGTTGTTCGAAGGCGAGAGGCCAGAGTTGGGACAAAGCGCAGAGAACTGTCTTGGCGGGCGCCTTCTCCGCCCGTCTAGATGTGTGCAGCGCATCTAAAGAGGTCGCAAAGCAAAGGTGAAAAAGAAAGAAAAAAAGAAAGAAGCACAGAAATAAGCCGCAAAGGGGTAGAGAAGCGGTGGCGGTGACGGGGGATTTGGCGAAAGAAAAGGGTCGGAGCAGCAGCGGCAGCTAGTCGCGGTCGGATCGATGTGATCGAATCGCGTCTTCCAGGCGACGGCGCCTGCCTCTCTGGCGCGCGGCCTTTTGAGCGAAGTCCCTCCTCGCTCGGTCGGCGTGTCGGCTTCGGTTGCTGCTGCCTACCCTATCGACTCGGCGCGCTTGTCCCTTGGCCGTGTCGTTGACAGATCCCTTTCGGTCTGGGATAGGTGCGAGTCGGCGTGGCTGGAGACGCGTTCAGAAGACGGACCTCTTCGACCGCGGTTCACGCCAGGGGCTTTCCTCAAAGCAGAAAGCGAGTTCGCATTACATTTTTATTTTGCTTTTTCTTCTTTTCCTTTCTTTTCGTGGGTTTTCATCTGATTTCCCGGGCTTGCATGCAGTTACACTGCAGCCGTTCTTCTTGAACGGTACACGAAGAAGAAAGCTTCACCTCAGTTGTGACTCCGTTTCGGTTCAATCATCCAGGGAAATCCTGACAGCTTGTGGTCAGTTGTGCGATTCACGTCATGGAAGTCCGAAAGCAACGCTGCGCTGGAGTACAGTTTATTCTGTCGTGTAGTCGGTTCTCAGAGGAGAGAAAGAATCAATCGTCGTTGACTTCTAAATTTCTTAGTGCCAACTTTAGGATCATGCGTGATAAATAGATAGATAGATAAAGAGGAGGAGAGAAAGGCAGGGATGTTAACCAGAAAGGGGTTCCGGTTGGCTACCCTGCACTGGGGAAGAGGAATTAGGGGACTAAAAGGAGGAAGAGAGAAGAGGAAAAAGGCATAACACACACGCACACACAACAGTATCATGCGTGAATTATATGAGAAAGTAATGCCGGTGAAGAACAGAAGGAAAGAAGTAAAGATGAAAAACAAAAGGAGATTGTCCAGGGTCATGTCACCGTCGCAAAGCATGGCTACACACGGCAATATCTCTCTACCGTTATGGCAGCCTGTGTGAGAGATGCATTTGAAGAAAAGAGTCCCCACAGCAGTAGCATTCCATATAACAAGAGCGTGCAACCATTCTGTTTGCTGGAGGCGGTGGTGCATGTGTCAGTGCTTTGCGCGCCTCCTTGTCCTTGAAGTCTTATTCTCAATTTAATAACATGATAAAAAATTGGAGAGCATTGCAGTCTGCCGCATTGGAGGATTGGGTAAGCATTTGCGTTTGAACATCGGCAGCTTTTTTGCAAGCCGTCGTTGTCGCGTGATAATCATCACATGACAGTTGGATGACTTCGGCAACTTTTTAGAAGTCATTGTTGTCACGTGACACCTATCACGTGGCCCCTGGATGACGTCAGCAACTTTTTTGCAAGTCATCAGTACACACAACAACATACAATACACAACTTCAGTACACATCCCCAACACACTTTACCGTTGTGCACGCCAGAAAACGTTCTAACACGCCCTTCTAACACGCTTGAACCAACGACTCGTCTGTGCAGTGTGCCTGAAACCGTTGAACACTGTTTTATCAACTGCAAGAATGCGATTTTGTTTTGGGACGTGCTGCAAAGAATGGTAAAGAAGGACTTTGTTTTAAATTCCTGCAGTGTGTGTTACCTTGTCGCCACTTAACCTGATTACGAACCCCATGACAAGTTTTTTCTCATTGGACAAAATAGCCTTCGAAAACGCGCATGTTAGACCACAACGCTGAAGGTCTCGTTTTACCCAGAAATCATTTTAGCCGAATGATGCTCCAGCTCAGCAACATTTATGATGAAACAGACTTTCTACAGGACTGGCTTCCGCTGTTGATACTGTGTCCATCGTTGCCGCCCTTTTAGTCGCGTTCTCTTCTTTCAGGCAGGTGGAGTGCAGCGACTATCTGAGGTATTTGTAAGTAACCTACATATAGCCCCTCTGTACATACATAACCTGTTACAGTAAGTACAACGTTGAAGAAACAAAAATTAAGCCTTCGCGGAGTATGCGTTGCCTGCCCGCCTGGCACACAGGGGGCCTGGATTCGAACCACAATGCGACGAATTTCCTTTTTCGAATGGCGTGCACAGGACCTGTGAGTGGCGTGCACAGGTCCTGTGCACGCCACTCATGAGACAAGAAGTACCTTCGCATTCGTAGCGTTTCATCAAATCTGCCTTTGTGGCTTTGGCGTTCGGCTGCGGATGCAAAGCTGGCTGGTTCGATTCCGGTCATGGAAGCCGCATTTTAATGGAAGCGCAAGAACGATGGAAATGCAAGAACGTCCGTACGATGAAGGCCGTAAGGTATGGTGAGCGCATTGCTCATGCTTGCTCACATCTTGCCTGCCGTACAACGGAGTCGGATGTTCTTTCATCCGCATAACATTGCATAATGGGCGAGTCGGCAGGCCTGCTTGATCGTCATCATCATCATCAGTCCTACTAAGCTCACTGCAGGGCAAATATCTCTCCTAGGTCTCTGCAGTTAACCCTGTCCTTTGCCAGCTGCGGCCACCGTATCCCCGCAAGCTTCTATATCTCATCCGCCCACATAAATTTCTGCCGCCCCCTGCTACGCTTGCCTTCTCTTGGAATCCACTCCGTTACCCTTAAGGACCAGCGGCTATCTTGCCTTCGCAGTACATGCCCTGTCCAAGCCCATTTCTTCCTCTTGATTTCGACAAGGATGTAATTAACCAGCGTTTGTTCCCTCACTCACTCTGACTGCTTCCAGTCTCTTAACATTACACTTGTTTTTCTTTCCGTAGCTCGCTGCGTTGTTCTTATCTTAAGCTGAACACTTTTCGTTGGCCTCCACGTTTCTGCCCCATAGGTTTGTACCGGTAAGATACACCTGTTTTACACTTTTCTCTTGAGGGATATTGGTAAACTGCCATTCATGATCTGAGAGAACCTGCCATAAGCGCTCCACCCCATTCATATTCTTCTAGTTATTTACCTCTCATGATCCGGATCAGCGGTCACTACATGACCTAAGTTGACGGATTCCCTTATCACTTCCAGCACCTCGCTTACCAGCTATGAACTGCTGTTCCCTTGCTACACTGTTGAACATTACTTTCGTTTTCTGCATGTTAATTTTTAAAGCCACCGTTCTGCTCTGCCTATCCAACGCATTGATCATGCTTTGCTGTCGGTCTCCTGAGTAACTCAGCAAGGCAATGCCATCATCGAATCGCAGATTACTTATGTATTCTCTATTAACTATTATCCCCAACTGCTCCAAATTCGAGCCTCGGAATACCTCCAGTAAAACAGGCGGTGAATAGCATTGGCGAGAGCGTGACTCCATGCCTAACACCCTTTCTTAATGGAATTTTATTGCTGTCTTTATGGATCACACTGGTAGTGGCGCTGTTGCTATAGATATCTTCAAGTATTTTCACATAAGGCTTTTTTTTCCCCTGATTTCGCGATAGCTGCCTGACTGCTGAGGTTTCCACTGAGTCAAATGTGTTCTCGCAATCAATGAAGGCTATATATAAGGGTAGTTTATATTCTGCCCATTTCTTTATAACCTGATTGATAGTGTGAATGTGATCTATTGTGGAATGTCCTTTACAGAAGCCTGTCTGATCTTTTGATTGATTGAAGTCTATGGTTGCCCTGGCTGTATTAGCGATTACATTAGTATATACCTTGAAGTCAACGGACAGTAAGCTGATCGGTCTTTAATTTTTCAAGTCCTTGACGTCTCCTTTCTTATGAAATAGGATAGAGTTAACGTTCTTGGAAGCTTCTAGTACGCTCAAGGCCATAAGGCATTGAGTATATAGTGTGGCTAGTTTTTCCGGCACAATCTCCCCTCCGTCCTTCGACAGATCTACTGTTTTGAGGACGGAAACCAGCTAGATTGGACGAAGAACACCGGAGAAAAAAAAGAGACAGTGTGTCATTGCCATATATGTGTGATTATTATGATTATTAGATTTTACAGACACAAGGCGGCTCAGCCAAACGTAGCTTCGCTAACCCGTTTTTATCTGCATAAGGTTGGGTTGAAGACCCATTCCTGCAAGCATTTTGCGTCCCGTAAGCGCCGAGAACAAGGCCAGGAATAAGCTCGCACCCCTTCAAAACCGGTGGGTATCTGGCGGTACTGGAGATCGAACCCCGTACCTTCCACGTACCAAGCCGTGCCAACTTCTCCTCTATCCTTCTTGAGTGTGTTTTTCATCCTTTGCCTGGTTTTCATCATGCAATATTTCGTTCAATTGTTCCCTGTCTGGGAACACGCCTGAAAACGTCCTTTATAACTAATCAGAATACGAGGGGCACGAAGAGGGTTGCCTCTTGAATGGAGCCATTACTCACGCCTCTTTATCATTTCACGTTCTCGTTTTCAATATTGCTCGATCCGTTGACCCCGAGGTCGGTCCAGCGAGCTCCCCGAGTCGCGAAAGGGTGACCTCTTTCAGCCCCACACTGTTCTCACCAGCTGGCGTTCAGAAAGATGACCGGAAACCAGCTCCTTCATGGTCTCGCTTTAACACTGCGCAACAGTTTGCTTCCGCTGTGCTGGGTGTCCCGTTTCGCCGATCTGAGTCGCAGCAGACGTGAGAACTTCCGTTTCATTGAGTCCTTGGCAGCTTGCGTTTGGTCAATTCTATTTACCCGCATTTTGTAAAAATAGCTGTAGGAAAGCAAAAGTACCCGTGAACTGAGGTGTCAGTGGATTCTAAAGAACCCCAAGAGGCAGACATTGTTTAAGAGTTCTTTACTGCTGAGTGCCCAACGGCCCACTGCATTTCTCTGGTATGTAAAAATTTATTCACTAATCATCGAACAACCACTGTATGCGTGGAAGTCTGTGCACTAGCAGTGAACCGGCGGGCCGTAATTATTTATTTAGCTTTTAATTAAACAGAGACGCGTCAATCGCTGTCATATCGGACGCATTTTGGGACCATAAAACCAGCAGTGCACTAACAATAAATGGTGGCTACCATTGAAGCCTACCATTGAAGAACTGCAGCGCAGAAGCACTAGCAAGGCTGATATTACTACGCGTTTATGAAAATAGCTCGCTAATAAAAGCTCTTGAAATCTAAACACTCTTGTGACTCAGCTGATTCCGACGCAGTAGCCACGATTTTCTTTTCCTCTCTCGTCGATGTCGAGTCGATGTTGATGTTATCCTGATGTTGACGTGGAGTGGTAGAGGGCGGGTCTCGTGTGTGACCCTGGGGACGTGCCTCGTGGCTGTTGAGTTCAGACAGGTGTACAGGTCTTCCGACGGTGCG
The DNA here is from genome assembly GCF_052857255.1 of Amblyomma americanum. NCBI lineage: Eukaryota > Metazoa > Arthropoda > Arachnida > Ixodida > Ixodidae > Amblyomma > Amblyomma americanum. Next base: position 186,948,460 of record NC_135499.1, on the reverse strand, counting down.
CCACTGGCAAGGCTTTCCTCAGGAAGTTGTTTATTACAATATGTACACAAGCGGTTTACATATGCCGAAAGATTCCGGCCTCTCCGCTTTGATTAAATATAAAAACCTCAAACTTCAACGACTTCCGACCACTGCCGGCCACCACACGGCCAACCCGTCCGGCTGCCAATCAAGGGACTCGCGTCTCCAACTACGCGGCCCCGGGACTACCACCGGCCGCACACGACCGATCTGTCCGGCTGCCACACATCCAACCTCTGCGCTCTCCTTCGCGCGCACCCATCGCGTTGCATTCCCGCTAAAACTACATCCAATAGACAATTCTCCCGCGAAAACTTAACTCTTTAGCAGCCAATAGGAGAGTTTCCCGACACCTTTCAGAAGTAAGATGTCGCAACGCAAAAGAAAAGTGCACAATATCAAACACACGCCCCGCTGCAAGCTGCCGTGGTTAACTAGAAGAAGCTTACAACGAGAGGAGAGAAACACAATTTCAAACACACGCGTCGCTGTTAGCCGCTCTGGCTAGCTAGCAAGAAAGGATTAAAAGAAATCGCGCAGCGCCGGTACACCCGAGCCGTCCTGCCGTCATCAAGTGTTTCGGACCGACTTCGGAAAACGTACCATTCCTCACTCGCTTAGGCTGAGGAAGACGGAACACGCGCGTGACGCCGTTTCGAGCGTACTTCCCGCTTTGTCGGCGCATTCCCCTGCTCCCCTTCGGCGGCACTCCTCCTCAGGCCACGACATACGCGAGCTGCGTCGTGACAGCAATCATTTCTGGAGTATAACGACACAGTCTATGCGGCGCTGATTGAAAACAGTCCCGCGCTCTTTTAACGCGAAGAAGTCGCATGCAGCACCTCATCACTCGCTTCAACTGAAAGGAAAGCGCGTGACGAGTGCGAGACCGGAGTGTGGAGGTTCTGCGCACGTTGCACAGCGCACAACGTGAAAGTCGTACAGCACAGCTTGCATGCGACGTGCATTATCTTTTACTGCGCTAAACCTTTGCTTCATTAAATTCTCGGGAACTTCGGGTACGGTCGACGTAATTAAGCTTAATTAAGTTACAGCGTTCGAGAAAGATGGCATAAGGGGGAGTGGGAGGAGAGGAGGGCAGGAGACGTAGCGTGCTGACAATTTGTTTATATATTTTTCGATCCGTTCTCTACTGCCTGTGTATTGTCTCCGCATCTCGCCGCGTATGTAAATGACAACTCTTCAGGTCCCAAAGTTTCCCGACCGCCTTGCTTCAATCTCCTGCTTCTTTTGTGAAGAACTTCGGTTTGTTTATCTTGTCTCGCTCGAGTGCGCTTAAGAAGAGGCCGTTCGACGCTTGTGGCGCTGGAGGTGGCCGCTTTTATTTTCGCCCTCTACAGCGATGCGTTGTGAAGAAGAAACAACTATTATGAAAGCTCTTATGTTAAAAGAGAGTCCGTCGTGTGGTGCATTTGGGCGCCCTCAAAGGCTCGATAACCAGTTTCTACATGTTGTCGTGACAGCTGCTTGAGGCTTACCACATTTTTTTTTAACGAGCGCCTTGTCGTGAACGAGGCAGAAAGAATTTGTAAGATTGACGTCCGTTAATGACTCTCACCTTAGCTTTTTCTTCGGCACTGGTGCTCGGGGAGGGCTGAACAAAGGTTGGGGAAGAAAAGTTCGCCAGCTCAGTTTGGGAGCCTTTTCACGGTCATTACGGTGCGCTATAACTTCTATACGTCACGCATGGCAAAAAATGCCTTATACACATTTGAATGCGATTTATCGTGTGTCTAAGAGGAATGACTAATAACGACTGGAGGATTCTGGTAAATTTCATGGCATATCGCAAGTGTGGGCTACTTCAGGTCTGTTGAGGTATTTCGTTCCTGTTTACTATACGAAGCATAATGGGCAACACCAGCCATCCTTCCCTTCGATTTTTGTCGCGTAATTTAATGCAAGTGTAAAGAACATTAAATCAGTCTAAAGTAATGTAATGTGACGTTATGCAATTTAATGCAGTCTCCACAGGTCATTACGCCTTTTCTGCACGACTATGGGAACTCTAGCTGGGTTTAACTTAGCATCGTAATAGGACATCGAGGCAGAAACTGGGCGAAGCCTGTCCGCTGTAATGAATATGCAATCAGGTGAAATTTAATTGCTACGAATCATGGAAGTGCCTAAAATGGCAGAGAGAAGTGTCGCTCTAATGACACTTTTCGTGTCAGCTGGTACTCGGTTAACGGACAGTATGCCTGCGAGAAACGGCCGTCACGTAAATTCCATAGTAAAAAGTTGAAGCAGTTTTTAGCCGTCGTTACGAAGTATACCGTCGTGTAACATAATTCCGTAAGGTCAAACGTGCCTCTAACGGGAGCATTGAGACTATGATCTCATATCGAAAAACCGCTTGCGCTCCTAGCGGAGGCTGCGGATCCCGCTACCAAGGATATATATATATATATATATATATATATATATATATATATATATATATATATATATATATATATATATATATATATATATATATATAAACACAAGAGTCTCCTCAGTAGCCGAAGTGCCCACTGTGCGTTGTGCGTGCGTGCGTGCCTCGTGTCTGTGAAAGATTAGGCATCGCATACGTTGCATGTGATGACCTTCCACTTCTGTGTTCATAAACTCATCATCAGTACTCTGAAAAGACAGGAGTCGAAATAGCTGTAATGTAAGAACTGCCTGCGGCTAATCGGGCGGAAGAGCGAAAAACTAAGCCGATGCTTTTACACATGTGCTGTTTTGATTTTCAGACTTCATGTCGGCTTTCTACAACTGCGATTGATTTGCTTCATTTCTTCCCACAGCGCTTTATTTATTGTTGTATATTTGTTACTCGGCCACTGGACCAACCAATCACCGAAAACGGATCAGGCGAGAGTTCACCTAGCCCCAGTAAGGAACGTGAGCGAAATGCCTGCAAGTCATCGTGTGAGACGTGCGAGTTCGAACTCGTCTGCATTTTTTCCCATTCCGGCGCCATGACCGTGCATGCGACTCCGAGTGCAAATCTAATTTGCCGCGGCATCAGACCACGCACGATTACGTAAAAAGCTCGGCATGAAGAGAAGATAATAGGCTTCCTTTGTACCTTCTGCCAACCGCGAATGATGTACAGCCGTCCCACACAGACCATACGCGGGAATAAAATAAAAATCGATAAGTGCTGAACGGCGGGCAAGGGGAGGTTTTCGGTCTAAGAAGTATCTAAAATCAAAAGTTTTGATTTGTGACGACCACTCCTCAATTACGTGATGACTTGGCCGATATATCCATTTCGGGTCCCCCGCCTTCACCTTCCCTGCTGCCATTTCGTCGCCGCGGCGTTTTGTTTCTATGCTTATAGGGGGCGGCGTGTTGTGTTTCACTCCTAACAACCTCGCTCGTCGACTGTGCTCCCCAACTTGGCAGCGTTGCGTTTCTGCCGCCGCTTCGCTTGCAGACGGACCAGGCACCACGGTTCCCGCGCGCCCTTTCCAGATTCCCTGTTCCTTTTCCTTCTTTTTTCCCCCCCACTGCAAAGCGGACAAGGCCATCGGCGAGCCACGCGTCGGCACTGAATGCGATGTTGGGAAGAGAAGCGTCCCTGCGGCTGAAGAACTGGTCCAAATGGACATTGTAACCTGATACCTGCAACCAGTAGCGGAGGCAGGGGAGAGTGCCTGCGCGCGCGTGGGGAACATCGAAAAGCTCTCCCGTCCCCTTGCGGGAAAGCTGCCCCGAAGCGAGGAGACACGAGCAGCTAGGGGCCGGCCGCTCTGGACTGCCGCGGCCCGCACGCGAGCTCTCGGTGTTATGTGCCTCCCAGAAACGACTGTTTATGGGCGATGCGAGAGCCGCCTCACATTTTTTGCCGCTGTCCAGATATGCATTATAGCCGCTTTTTCAGGCCACGCTGGCTGTTGCTGCCGCTCGAAAGAGAGAGAACGCTCTGGGCGTGGTGGTGCGCATAATGGCACGGCTCGGAACGTGATACGGGATTGCTCTCGGGTGCGGCTGTGGAGGCGGCTGCGGGGAGGGCCACGTCCGTCTCGAGTCACGGCCATTACTTTGCATCATCGATGGCCGTCCGTCGCAGTCAGGTGTACAGACGAGGACCGCCAGACACGCATGTACGGGGCGCGTGACGTCAGCGCGCGCATTGAGAGCGTCATTTGTGAGGCAACGTTGGTGGTGAGCCTTTGCAGCCCTCCGACTTCTGTTCCCATCGCAGTAACTTTGCCTCAACTCAGTTCCGGGATAATGGCCAGGCCTTTGGGAAAGCTGATTTCAAGAAGATATTTGGTTGAGCTATATTTGTGCTAGTGCTATTTCTTTCTGGTCGGGCAGATATCTCAATTACCGCAAGCTCTGCAACCAGTCCGACTCATTCTATACATCATCTCACGAGGCCCTAACTTCCCAATGATTGTGATGATGACCGTCATCAACATCATAATCCAGCCAGAGGGTTGAAGACGGGGAAGCGTATAACTGAGGGAAGCAAGAAACGTATGTAACTGTAAGAAATTCGGCAGAAGAGCGCCAAGAATGGGACAACATACGGAGGCGATACAAGCGCCGCATCAACTACAAATCAGTTCTTTCATCTCGACCTTTATACCAATGATAAATATGTGCTGCGAGAAAGCTGAGTACGTTGAAAGATCATCGAGGTCCCTCTGAGTGAGGGCATACGCAAGGAGTCGTTCCTCTACCATGTAGATAAGCCGAAGGTGATGCGTGCCTGAGTGCTCCATGTGCAGCGCGCATGCTCGGAACTTGGGCACCCTTTCCCGTTGCGGGCATGGAGCGAGCTGGTGTGGCCTTGCTTGCTTGGGTTCCGGCTGTCACTCTGCCGACGCAACCAACGACGCAGTTCCCGCCTTTACTTGGAAATTAGCCCTGGAATTTCTAGCCAGCAACTGCACGACGAGAGTCACCGATGCTTGCGGTTGCTGAAAAAGCGCTCGCAGGTATTATCTTTGTTAAGAGTTCGCAACTGCCTTAGTATTTGCATGCTGGGACCCAACACCGTATATATGTAGGGTTCTGAGTTTTCGGGTTTTATGTTGTTGTTTTTTTTTTCAAATTCGGGCGGCGGGGGGGGGGGGAGTAAAATAGGACGCTATATTTCAAATTGATAATAGGACAGAAATCGGGTTTTTCGTGGGAACATTCCGAAATTCGTTTTTTTTTTTTTGGGGGGGGGGGGTTAAATTTGCAAAGTGTAATAATTTATTCGTTTTTTTTTATCGCAGGGTAACAATTAGGGATATGGTTCTGGCTGCATGGTAAGCGGGGAAAGACTGGAGTCCCCAAGAAAATATTCCGGAATTGGGCGTTTCTTTGCTATTTAATAATTACTGGCTGTAAGGAGCCTGGATCAGTTTTGGGCATGAGCATTTTGTTGACACAAGCTGGTCATCGACTTTTTACGCGTCCTTGTTAGCATACCTAATCGTCCGCATGCGCAGCATTTTGGTTTTCATACGAGACCTCTCCGGTTTTTGCCGGTGTCTCGGCTGAGAGAACGTTTCCTGAACATCACAGCTGCAAATTAGCTCGGCACGACTACGTCAACGCGGCATTTGATAGCCCGGACTAGCGCGCAGGTGCGTCGTGCGTGTCAATAGTCCATGATGTCGACGCCTGTAATAGTGGGACTTGCTTCTAATAAGTACTGGTTAAACTCCTCTCTAAGTGAGTCTACATCGTCGCTCACGAAAATCAAGAGATATCGGTAGTCATCAAACGAATGACTCGGAAGCCGCTTCTGGAATTAGTCTAGTACGGCTCCCGATTTACATAACGTTGTAGTGCCTAGAATATATATTCTAGGCACTATTATATATCTCTAACATTAACTCCGCCGCTAAATTTCTTATCTGCGTTGATGATACTAGCATCTTTTTTTTTTTTTACTGGAAATGATCTTGATCTCCTTGTTCGCGAATGCAATGACACCAGGAGTGAGTCAAGAAATGGTCTGAACCCAAATGTATTCGTATAAATGATAATAAGACGCAAGCGGTTATATTTCGTTTTAAAAACAAAGTGTTTCCTTCCTCCATCGAAATTAAACTAAAATCACGACGTATACATTTGGTTGAGCAATTTAAATGCTTAGGAGTAGATTTTTCTTCCAGCATGTTTTGGGAACACCACGTGGACCATATAGAACGAATCTGGTTCAACTAACCGGGGTCACAAGTCGGCTGAGATATGTTATTCCAAGAGAAATAAAGCTACTCCTCTATTATTTCCTTTTCTGCTCCTATTTCAACTACTGTCACTTAGTGTGAGGTACAACCACGGTTAGCTGTCTTCAGCGCATCTATATTCTTCAGAAAAAGTTCCTTCGTCTTATTTGCAATGTCCCCTGGGACTCGCCAAGTGCGGATCTCTTTTTACAAATTGGTGTGCTGAAGTTTCACTACTTGTATAAATATCGCTTGAGTGTCCGGTTTGAACTCGAAACACGTACGAATGTAAGCTACATATGTAACCTTGCTAAACAACATGCCCGGGAAGCAAGCTAAACGGCAAGGTATGCGGAGACGTGGGTAGTGCTGACCCTTCGAATGAATACAGGTAGAGAACGCCTGCATCCTTCTCTGTTAAATACGTACGTATATAAGAGCTCTGACCTCTTCAGTTCGCAAAAAAAATCTTTGCGTGCTATGTGCGTTGACATGTAGGATATGATATGCGGAATATGTTTACCATTTTTCTTTGCTACCGGTGCCTCTGTTTACCCAACGTGAATATCGTTTCAATATTGTACAATGCTGCTTTGCTTTCTTTTGTATTTGTTCATCACTGTATACCTGTCATTACGCTGCTCAATTACCTTTGTTTGAGAAGCCTTGGTGTCAACTCGCTGCAAAGCGAAAGGGGGCTGCGGCTTTGTCATGCTGTATCTGACAGCTTTTTATGTGCCTCCGCTGTCTGTACCTTTTCAAGGCAGAAATAGAACGAATTTGAATTTAAAACAGGCACATAAAATCGTATTTGAGACACCGCGTGGCCAAGTATGGGCACTGTGTAGTGGCCCCAGCATGTTATTGATTTCATATAGTGAAGCGTGTAAGTGTGTGAGTTATACTAGTGCGATATAAGTCCCGTTTTCCGCTTCGTTGAGCAGCCCGCTTCGAATCATACCGAGTTCTCAGCGCAGATGAAAAAATTGCGTCGATGAACCTGGGCAGGTTTTAAGCTCTCTGCTTGACCGAGCGCACCATGTCCAGAAGGAGCATTTCCATAAAGACGTATTTACTCCTCACAGAAATATGTATTTGCAGTTCGTGTGTGTTGTGTGGTTTCTTGTTGTGCTCACTTTTATGGCCCATATGTAGCAAAGGAGCCAAACACAAGGTTGTTATTTACAATTCATATTCACTTCTTATCAGCAGACTTTCTGTGACCCCAGTATCCCGTTAGTCTGCTGATGTGCGTCAGCCCGAGACCCGCTTCTTAGTCCGTGACATCTACTCTGGCCTTTTGTAAGGCCTTCCTAAGTGCTCTCATGGTGTCCTCGGCACTCTCGAATGGAAGAAGACGGAAGGCGGGAGCGAGGAAAGGACGAGCACAGTGGTTCCTACCAACGACCAAGCTAATGCACGCTTTTGTCGCTTACAAACAAACTGATGGTGATATTAGCCCCGAAGCACTTCGAAGTATCAATGGCGTGGCATTTGAAAAGGTTTGCGCTGGTACAGACGAGTGTCGCGCTGGTTTCGATCGGTCAGCGCGTCATGAGAATTCAGCGCAGTGATTGATAAGGTGGAGGTGACGCGCAAGCTTTCGATGCTTCTTTTTGCTCTGTGGTAGTTGCTTGTACGAAAAAACGCACCGTCTTCAAACAGGAAGTGTTGCGGGGCTAACCTGCAGTGCTGCGAGAACAAAAATGTTCGACAAAACCGAGCATAGTACTGCGAATGCGAGGTGCACTCGCGTCTAACACGAAAGGTGCGGGCTTCTAAGGACACTCTAGGAAGTCTTTCCTCATTTCAGGTCAACGCATTTGCAGCACTCGAGGCCAACGAGCTCAGAGTTGTTCCTTGGGCCGCAAGGTGGTGGGACGATCTCACTTGGGATACATACAACCTTTGTCCGTAAAGTTTCGAGACTGATTTATTTTTCTTCTCTAGAAATGACTCCCTAAAACAAATGTTGGTGAGTATGTGTAACACCATCTTTTCGGGCTAACCTGAGCTGTTTGTGTTAATTGCTGTGGCAGCCGCTAGATGGCACTACATGCAGAAATATACGTTGTCACTAGTCGTCTGCGCATTCTACTGTGAATGAATATGGAGAGAGATGGACGTCCGCCTCGAACACCGTGCAAAGATAAAATTCTGTGTGAAGCATGGCAAGACAGCCACACCGATGTATGAGCTCCTTCGTGACGCTTACGGCAACGAGACATTATCGCGGGCGCGAGTTTTCGAGTGGCACAAGAGGCTCGTTTCGGGGAGAACGTTGTTGGAAGACGACATAAGGCAGGGGCGCCCTTCAACCTCACGGAATGAAAACAACTTGGTTCGGATCAGGGAAATCGTACAGCAAGACCGCACCATTACAGTCCGCATGCCATCAGTGCTCTCGACATTAGTAAGACAGCACATCGCCATGTTTTGCGTGAGAACTTGGGGAAATGAAAGCTGAAGGCCAGACTTGTGCCGCACTCCCTCACGCAAGAACAGAAGGACGCGCGGGCAACAGTGAGCGCTGATTTGATCTCCGAGGCAGAGAAGGATGCTGCATTCGTCGATAGCATCATTGCTGAAGACGAAAATGGTGTTTTCAATATGGTCCTCAAAGAGGCAGAGCGCCGAATGGCGGTCCACAAGCTCTCCGGCGTCGAGAAAGGTGCGGCGGCAGAAGACCAAAACAAAGACGATGCTGATGGGGTTTTTTTTTTTTTAGCTGCCAGAGGTGTCATACACCACGAGTTCATCCCACAAGGGCAGACGGTGAATCAGGAGTTTTATACCCGCGTGCTCCAACACATGTGTGATGCACTACGACACCGTCGCCCTGACTTATGGGCATCTGGACAATGGAGCCTTATCCACGATAACGCAAGGCCGCACAATGCTCTCAGCTTGACAAAATTTCTCGCCAAGCACAGCATTACTATACTTACTTAACCGCCATACTCGCCTGACCTCTCCCCATGCGATTTTTTCCTGTTTCCTCGTGTGAAGAGTGCCCTAAAAGGTCCCTGGATGGGGAGCGTGGAGGCCATTCAAGACGCCACGACAAGGGAGTTGACAGCCCTGCCAAAAGAAGCGTTTTCCAACTGTTTCCAAGGCGTCAAGGAGCGTTGGAAGCTGTGTATAGACTGCAAGGGAGACTATTTCGAAGGGGTGCTGCACTAATTATTTCAGTGTTAAACGCATTTTTTTAACTCTTGGAACTTTACGGACAAAGGTTGTATTTAGTGAGCTGCCTCCACTGTTGGGCAGGCGAAAACATCCCATAGTTGCCACACTATAGAGAGCGCAGCTTGCCACTGCAGCATGTATTCTGCCGCATACCATGCTCAGGCCAAAAACACTAAAATAACCCCTATTATCGACCGCTCTGTTTTCTACCGTTCAGTCTTTGAACTAATTAATATCTCGTCGCTTGTAGCTGACGAAATGTGAAAGGCATCGATGGATATCCGTTCTTGTCCAGCCGTTTAACTGCAAGAATGATGCTAGTGCTTTCAACTTTGACATTGATATTAAATGTCTGGTGTTTGAGTCAGGGACCAGATAATAACGATGCGATGTTACCGCGCTTAACCCGCTTCGTTTCAGCGAGCATCTCAGGAGATGCGCACAAATAAATGTGCAAAAAATATAAGCGAAGACCGGCATGTATGCGATCTAAACAAACTCAGAAGCGGATGCGTTCATTTGGCTTGTTTTGTTTCTTCGTGACAAATGCACGCCTCCGCCACGCGCCGCGTGATTTAATATGAAGTCCTACAGCGCTTAGCGAGATCGCCAGTGCGCATGCGCAGAGGCCACCAAGTGCGATTTGCATCCGCGGCTGGCTTGCACATGATTCGTCGGGGCCTTCTGGGCATGTGCAATGGCTGCTGGCAGTCGTGGCGAGCGGCTATTTTAAAGCTTTCCATTGACTGAGTAACAAGTGGACTGCTTTCCGTGTATATTTTTTTCCATACCAAGTGCATTGCTTATCAGTACATGTCTACACTTGTCTGTAACGTTGTGCAACCTGGAGTAACAACGCAGTTGCATCACTGCCTGCTGTACACTTTAGTGACTTGATCAGGCAATCAAGGAGCAAAAAAATATCATCATGTAAGCGCTCACTAGGTAGTCCAGTCATTAGTGAACACACAGGAAATTAGGCCTGCGGGCATCGCCGATCGCAGGGGTCACGACATAGAAGCGAGCTTGGCAAATTAATTTTGGCTCCACGTCGACATTTTCATTTTCCTCAGTTAGTCCTACAACGCAGCCAGGAACTGCATAGTGTTTTGAAAACATATCGTGTGCCAGCTTCTTGGCAAAGAGTCAGCGCCTCTCCGCCCTCAGCGCACGCGCGCTCGGCGGGAACCATGATCGGAGCTCGCTCGGCCGACACATGCGGATGTGCTTGTGATGCGCCAGCGGCCGGTTTTGGGCAGCACGCCTCTATAAATACCGTGACGCGCACACAAGTCAGCTCGCACGAATGCGGAGTCACGCATATGATTAGTGCGCGCGCAAGATGTTATCCAGAAATCGGGCGCGCCACTTCTGCGCGCCATTCAAAGCGATCTATCAATTGTGCCACAAAACAGGGAGGCTGGGATGAGTGAAGCGACTTTGAAATACTCCAGAGGAAGTAAAATCTTGGCATGAAGAGAACTCAGTGTTCCGGAAATGGTGACCCACGGAAAAATAATAAGGAGACGGTGGTAGTAGTAGTAGTAAGTGTTTAATCATAATATAATAAAAAGGAAGTTAAAAGATATTTGCTCACCCCGGCATCTGCCATCACTGTATCGGCGGCACCTGAGCTGGGGCAGCGGAAATAAAGGATAGAAGGCAGTATGAAGAAGAGGAATGAAAGAGGTGAGGGGATAGCAAGAAAGGACATAGGGAGTGGTCATATTTACGCTATTTACAGAAAGGAGACGGCGAATAAACGCTTACTGAAGAGGATGGTGGCTGGAGCGCATGTGGGTGAGCCCTCAGTCCAGGGAGGCTTCAGCCGACCTTCTGGCGATGAGAACGAGCGCTGCCTGGTCGTCGAGGTGTGCGCTGGCCAGCTCCGCCTCCCACAGCTACAGGGTCGCATTACGCGGCTTTAGATGGTGGAGTTTTTGGGGACATGTCCATGCGATACGTGTTGGAGTGTCGCCGCACCGTGTACATTTGTCTTCGCAAAGTGTTGGGTGTAGGCGATGTGAATAGTGTGGGTTGGGATAGGTGCTTGTTTGAAGACGCCGCAGGAGGCAGGACTCTTCGCAGGAGAGGGAACGACGAGGGAGAGAGTAGAAGCGTATACTAAGGCGTTAGGATTCGAGCCAGGTGGCGAAGTGGGAGGATAGGGCATACGGCAGGAGGCCCCTTTCTGTGAGTACCCTAACAGCACAAGTAATTGGCCCAACGTTGGAACTGTATTGGCAAAGCTGGCCCTACAAAGGACCAGGATGGGACCATCCTGTATCAATATTGGGCCGATGACCTGTGCTGCTTGGGTACATTTTCTAGCTAAGGTGTCCGACCTGAAGTTGCATCAAGACCCTCGTGGCCGGGGACCCAGGTGATGGCGTGGTTTTGATGGAGAGTGTGTCCCAGGATGCGTAGCGCCTGTCGTGGGACACGGCCGCTTGTACACGCTCGAAAGGCGGCTTCAGAGTCTGTGAATATGTGCGAACGTTGTTGGAGTGAGCGTCACTCATTTCTGTGGCGAGCGCGATGGCGGTCGCTTCAGCGGCGGTTGGATCTGGGGCTCGGACAGAGGGTGCCAGAAGTGCAGCGTTGGCGCTGTCCACGGCAACACAGGCGAATGTCAGTGGGTGGACATGGGAGGCGATGTCAACGTAGACATGGGCTTAATCGTGCCCGTACTGCCTCCGCAGACGTCGGAGTCGGGCTTGTCTTCTGGCCTTGTAGAGTTCATGGTGCAGTACACGGCTGCAACGTTACAGCAGAGAGTCTGGTCGCCACAAACAAAAAAAGTATTGGATGTCGCACTCTTCGCAGTTGCACAACATATGGTTTAAAAGCTTGCTGCAAGCATTCCTGTGCGAGCTATTTCTGGCTGCTGTTCTCGCGCACATAACATTTGAACACACACGCTGTGAAAAATTAGTCGCTCCCTGAGTGAAAGAACAATGAGCGAATAGCAAAGGAGAGCAGAATGACAGACTTTCAGATATTTCATAAACCTCCCGGTCTTAGAAATTACGGCGAAAGCTGTATCGCATCAGGGTATCTATTGACCAGATACGTGGTCGAGGCAACATATGGTTTAACGCCTGCTGCAAGCGTTTCCCTACAAGCTATTGCTCGCTGCGGTCACCGCGTACATTGAATTTATTTATTTATTTATTTATTTATTTATTTATTTATTTATTTATTTATTTATTTATTTTATTCATCTTCAGGGCCGTTAGGCGTTACAGAGAGGAGTGGGAATTACATACAAGTACAAAGCACAAAAAGGAGCAGTTAAGAAATCAAGCATAGTCGCAGGCACACAATTATATAAAATCAATAACAGCATTGCGAAAGCAGCTTTACATAAAACAAACAACCAAAAAACAGCTGATAATAAATTAAACATAGTTACAATCACTCACCTAAATAAAATCAGTAACTGCGTTATGAAACGCAGATATATCAGTAATTTCATCAATATAATTGGGAAGGTGATCCCAGCTGACACAAGTTCTAGGTATTAATGAATCTTGAAAACATCTTGCGCGACAAGGAGGAATCCAAACTTTGTGGCGGTGATGAATGCGTGCTGAAATATGCGATGGTATTTTAATAGCTTGTCTTTAACATAAGGATTATGATAAATTTCGCGAAAAGAACATAATGAAGCTATTGGCCTGCAGTGGGAAAGAAGCGGGAGGGAGAGGTTAGCTTTCATGGAAGCTACACTACTAGTACGACGATAATTTCAAAGCATTAAACCGCGGTTTTGAACAGATTCAAGGTCAGAAATGAGAGATTCTACCCCAGCATATTCCAATTTAGAGCGGACCAATGTTTTGCAAAGCAATAATTTTAATGAAATTGGTGCAGATGAAAAATTTCTACGAAGGTATCCATGGTTGTGGTTGGCGTTATTTAGAATGTAGTCAACATGAGTTTTCCAAGACAGGTTAGAAGAGACGTGAACACCCAGATATTATAAGATGGCACAGTTTCAAGAGTTATGTCATTAATGCACTAGGTAGAGTGTGTAGTAGCTACACGAGAAATGGGCAAATGCTTGCATTTAGTAATGTTCAGCTTCATATTCCACAAGTTACACCAACTGAGCACCTTGTTAATATCTGACTGAAGAACAGATACATTGTTATCATTAATTTCGCGGTAAACAACACAGTCATCGGCAAAAAGACAAATGGAAGATGATATTGTAGTTGGTAAGTCGTTTATATAAACGAGAAAGAGGAGGGGCCCAAAAAAGGACACCTCAGGCACACCAGAGCAAACAGGCGAATAATCTGAGTTGACGTTATTCGCTGTTACGAACTGACTTCGGTTTGAAAGAAAAAAATGAGAACATACAAGTAATGCGGAATCGATGTGAAGGGTTTTTAGTTTCAGAAAAAGAAGCTCATGAGAAACCTTGTCAGATGCTTTAGAAAAATTCATAAATATGCAGTCACCTGGTACCCGCGACCGAGAATGCAATGCAAGGCATTTGTGAAACTTATGAGTTGCGTTTCGCATTAAAAGGATTTACAGAAGCCTTGCTGGGCATTACTGAAAAAGCAATTGGGTTCTAAAAAGGTAGTAAGATGAGAGTAGATGACATGTTCCATGATTTTACATAAAATGATGGTGAGCGATACAGGGCAGCTGTTATCCAAGGCAATGTATATCACCAGACTTGTGCAGCGGAATAACCTTCCCAACCTTCGTTATTGTAAATACAACCTGTTTCCCGATATTTGTCAAACAGTTTGGTAAGGATTATTGAACTGTAATGCATTGACCAGAAATTTAGAATTAATGTTATCGACGCCACAGGAGGAGGAAATCTTAAGGTTATCAATTATTCTCAGAATTCCAGCTCACTTATGATTGGTAAGGCAAACATTACCAGAAAAAAGCAGCAATAAAAACACTATTGAGAAAATTAGGACATTCATTAGGTGAAAATTCAACACCATGAGAATATCTGAGTAGTATCGATCAAGTATCTTTCTTGTTCACAGTATTCCAGAACTGTCCAGGATTACTAATCAGTAGACCAGGCAAGGTACCGTTAAAGAAGGCGTCCTTAGCGTTTTTTCAGAGCTAGTTTGTACTCAGCGGCTGCAGAAAGGTAGGCGTCCCACCGTTGTTGTGAATTCGATCATTTTGCTGAACGAAAGAAACGCTTTTTCTTATTGGATAGCTTTTCTTAGAGTGTTATTAATCCATGGTGATTGTCTATTGCAGTAGAACACGTTCTGGGTCAACTTGGTGCATAGCTTGAATAGATGAAGCGCACAAAAGACAGCACACAGACAAAGAATAACACGAGACAGGCGCTTCTATTACAGAGGCTTTTACACCACAAAACATGGGCTGTCAAAAATTAGTCGCTACCTGAGTGAAAGAACAACGAGCGAATAGCAAAGGAAAGCATAATGAAATATTTCCCGATTTTTCGTGCTCCTTACGCATCAAGAAGTTACGAAGTTACGACGAAAGCTGTATCGCATAAGGCTGTATTGACCAGATACGTGCTCGAGACAACATATGTTTTAAACGCTTGTGGCAAGCATTTCAGGGTGAGCTATTTCTGGATGCATCCACGGCGTTCGAAATGTTTGAGTACGCACAGTCAAAAATTAGTAGGTCCTTGGGCGGAAGAGCAAAGAGCTCTCACAAAAGCAAAGAGCACTAAAAAAAGTAGAATGAAATACTTTCAGATTTTTCATCCACTGTCCGCGCAAGGAAGTTACTGCGAAAGCGGTATGGCATAAGGTTGTTTAGACCATGGTCGAGGCATAACACCGGGTTGGCGAAGTATCCATTCTTCCCAGTTACCTATATTCTGTACATGCGTGGTAGACTGGCAGGTTTACTGCACATCTCATCCCTTCAAAAGTCGTGAGTCCATTCTTAGCAAGACTGAAGCTTCGAGTTTGGCAGCTTCTGCAGAACTCCCGGCGGTCTAAAACTCAAGTAAACACAACAGGATTCGATTAAATTCGCTTTTTTTTTCAGAGGAGGAGGAGGAGGAAAACTTTATTTATATTTGATATTAAAATGTGTTATTAGCGGTCGCGGGCTGTCTTCTTCATCTTCCGATGAGTTATTGCAGCCCGTTATTGCAGTTACAGACACAGCTCTGAATGGTCGCCTGGACTAAAAGTGGCACTCAGCAACTGGACGAGGTCCAGGGGCCATAGTACAAAACAGCAGTCAACGCAGGTTATTAAGCAATAAAAACTAACTACACACTCATCAAAATTGAAAGAATTTGTACAAAAGCATTAGCATCAAGGACGCATTTCACGAAAAAAGGATCTGTTACAATACGTAAGTGCACAATACAAGACAATTGAACTCATTTTACAAATTATAATCATGCAGTAATAAGAGTTTTTCGCATATCAGGGTGACGCGTATCATTTCAGCTGAGGTTGCAAAAAAAGTTTAATTATTTCTGGTATGAAAGACTATTTAGGGTATTGGTTTAGAAGTCATGCTAGGTTATGGTTTGAGGACTGAGACTTACGTTAAGCGCGGAAATAGGTAACTGACCAGTATGGAAGGTTTCTAATATTTTAATATGTTGCTCGCTGTTGTAATGATGCTGCAAGTTTAAGAAAATATGCCGATTTTACGGAGGAGAAATAGAGCCGGTTTAACAACTGATGCTCCTAACTGTGCATGAATGTAATAATCCCGTATTTCGGGAATAGGTTACTTGTGGTTGACTGTATGTCAACGTTCACCGAATAACGCGAAACGTTTTTCAGAAGCACATTGCTTTCATCAATACTTACTTTTGTCGGGGAACTCCAAATAAGAGTAATTTATGTGAGCTAGTCCTCTTTACCCGGTAGACGCTAGGAATTGCATAGCTATGTGATTGATGTCATCATAAGTAAAGCACACTGTGTGCACTTCGGACAAAGGCTGTAGTCACCATGCTGTGCGATATCAGTGCACGTTAAAGTACCCCAGGTGGCCGAAATTACCGGAGCCTTCCACTACGACGTCCCTGTATCCTCAGTCGCTTTGGGACGTTAAACATCATAAACCTTAACCGACCTATTAATTAGAAATATATGTCCTTTTTCTTCTTGAGCGAACGCACCCTACCTGCCAACAGGAACAAACAGAAAGCTGCATGCTGCAGTGTAGTCGTCCCATTTCTTACGGCCATGTAGCACAACCAGTTAGCTGTTCTGCGACGACATTTATACCGGCTGCAGGACGTGTCGACACACTTATATTTCGGCTCCAGCACGGGAAAACAGGCCGCATTGTAGGCGATATGAGCGACCCTCTGCCCCCTGCCGCGCAGCCCCGAATGCCCGCCTTTCGCACCTCCGTAGGCTGGTTTTGGTCGCGCGCATTCCAGCGCGCTGCGCTTAACCGCAAGCACGCCACGCTCTGTGTGAGTACACACATGCCGCCGCTTCTCGCTGTGCCCGACAGGTGCATTCATCTGTGGCGTGCGGTGCATAAGGCACTACGCAAGCTCTTGGCCAGCCGACAGAGCCGGCGGCCATGCAAATGCGAAGAACCGAGATGGCGTGCACGTGGTGTTTTAATCAACCGTCGCGCTCAGTCAGTGCTCTGCCTTTCCTCTCCCTCCCAGGCTGAGTATGGCGATGTTTCTGCTGCTGCAGCTGGCGTTTCTGCCGCGTCCAGGTTGAGCGCAGAGTTGCTCCTGACCACAACGCGCTGGCGAGGCGGGCAGGGGAGGAGCGGGTCACGACCCCAGTGACCTTTCGTACTGACCCCGACACGGTGCCACCACGGCGAGCTTCGTGGCATGCTATCAGAGGCTATCCTACGTCGCTGGCAGCGTGGGCGCCTCACCCCTGCAAACCCTGCTCGGGCTTACGCGGACACTCTGAGCACGGGCCGCGCTTCCTTGTCTCGCTGGTGCCAAAGACTTGCTTGTTTCCCTTTTTCATCTCTTTATTGGTCATTGCTGTACTTTTTTCTCTTTTGTTTCGTGCTGGTCACCTTTTTTTTTTTGGCATTAGGCCGCTCATTTTTCGCCGTTCGTTCGCCACGGATTCGTGCTTAGCCACGCTGGCCAATTTTTTTTTCTTGCTGCTTTATGATAGCGTGTGTTACCTCGCGTGCCTTCGAGGGAACACTTTGTCATCCCCCCAAGATTGAGGCGGCCGCGTGCTTGTGATAAACGCTCGTCCCAGGCCGGGAAAGCTGGTGGGGAGGGGGGGGGGGGGCACTGGCGAAAAGAAAAAAAAAGTGCTACCGACGCGGCTTGCAAGGCAGGAACGTTCGTTCGTTTTTCTCGCATATTTTTCCGTTCCGTATTTTCGTTTAATTTTCCAGCAATCGCCTTTTGGAAGGAGAAACAGGGCGTTCTTCAGAAAGAGATGCGAAAACAATTTTGTTCATAGGATGGCCACAGCAGCCACCAGCGAATGCAGCTAGCCTTCTGCGGGGCAGACGATCAATAGGGCGTACTCAGATATACACAGCAAGATATCTGTGTATATCAAGCTGCGTATATCAAGATAAGCGGAGCCGCTTGAGCTGCTTGCAGTAAGAACAGAGTGATCGGAGTCGAATGATGAAGTGCGCCTGGGGCTTCCTGTCGGTGCTGTTTCTGAATAACCCGCGGCTCCGGAATATTGAGGCGGACTAGAGGACGAATTGTGCAGGGGCGTGGGCAGGGGTGCTCGCGCCGCCCTTAGAAAAATTTCTTTAGACAGTCTATAGATTGTACATAGACTTTTGTCTATAAAGTCTATGGAGTCTCTATAGACAACGCGTAGAAAAGAGTCTATAGGCAACACAAATCGGATAGACAGTCTTTAGACAACCGATAGACTTATGGCCATACACTTTTAGTAGACTTTTGTCTAAAGGCAGTCTAAAGACTATGAATAGACAAAAAGAAATATCTATAGGAAGGCACTAGAGTCTATAAGAAGTCTATAGAAATATCTATAGGAAGGCGCTAGAGTCTATAAGAAGTCTATAGACTGTCAATAGACAATTTTTGTAAGGGCAGGCCGTCCGCCATTAAATCATGCCATAGCCATCTGTCATGTACTGTATTTATCGGCTTGCCTTCATGTAACAATTGGTGGAGATGCGGGGTGGCACCTGCACACACCCACCCACCTCCACCCAGCACCTGCTCCAAATGATGCCAGGTGGAAAGTCAAGGAACACGACGACATGATGACAAATGAAATATTATTTTAATCGCTGCGGGCATACATTGCGAGCGCTCCGTCCTGCGCCGCAGCCCTCTTCTTCTCCGTCTTCGTAACAATATTTTCCGAGTCCTCGCTCTGAATCTAAGCTTCGATCGACGCAAGAATATGTTCTAATAAGACCCTTTTCTTGCAAAGCCCGGGGATTAACATAATTCTTTCTGGAATCAAGTTCAGAAATGAGGCTGTATGTCTTAATATTATCAGCTTACTGCAATGCCGGTTACTCTTGATTGAGATGAATTCATATTCATATAGTATACGCGGTGAGTTACCAACTTAGCCTGTATCGCAATGCAGTAACGCCCTGTGTGATGATGAGAAGGCACGTGGTAGTCATTAGAAAAAAGTACGCCCAGATTGATTATGATAAAGCAGTGGTATATGCCGTAAATTAGCATAGCGGAAGTGATTCGTTTTTTTGCGCCATCAGAAGACAGGCCGGCTGCCGGCTCGAACACCGGACCTGTGCGGTTGAAGTCAGCAGTCCATTTTACTAAGCTGCCTTTGCCTTCTCACTCGCGTTCTCGGTCACACTCGCTGCACTTACGCACAGTTATTGTTATTTGTGTATTTATTTATCGATACTTGGACGTTGTGAACAAGGTCATAGGAGGTGGGAAACAGATTTGAAACTACAAAAATGCAGGCACATACCAAACAAAAAAGAATCCTGCAAATAGAAGCTCAAAAAGAGAGAAACTTCATAGCAGGTGAGAAAAGGTTTAAAAAGTACAAAAACACAGTGCAAATACAAGCTTAAAAGAAGAAAACCATGGAAAGCTGAGTAACGTGGATCAGTTTCTTCAAATAAATGCAATGATTTCTGCATGACAACATCATCGGTGAGGTTATTCCTGCCAGTGATGGTCCTAGGAAAAAGGAATATTTAAAACAATTAACCAACGAGTTAAATGGTGTCATTGCAAGAGAATGGCGATTTCTAGTTCGATACCCGGAAGAATAAGTAAGGATATTGGAGATGTTCACATTAAAATGATTATTAATTAGTTGAAAGAATGTCAACGTACATGTGTGATTTCTATTCGTAATAGAAAGACGCTTCTTTTTAGAATCACTGACAGATGTTCACCCATATGAGTTATATATAAACCTTGCTCCTTGTTTTATTCCTTTTCAGCTTATTAATGTTTGTGTTTGAGGAGGGGTCCTAGATAATTTCTAAGATGGGTTTAATAATACGGTGTGTACCAGGGGTACAAGGAGGCGTGTACCAGGGGTAGCTAAATTGAGCGAGCGTCGTAAGAAAAAAAAAAGCTTTCGGAGATCGTTTGCTGAAATATGATCAACATGCTTGGTTCAAGAGAGGCTATTAGATATCTAGAGGCCTAGGTATTTATATTCTGTAACTTCATGAAGAAAATTATTAGTAGCACCGTAGTGATAAAAAAGCGCGATCGTTTTTAGTGTTATTCGCATGAACACGGTTTTTTAAACATTTATTGACATTTGCCGCCTCTCACGCCAAGAAATTATTTTGGAAAAATCATTATTTGGTATCATTGGGTCTTTAGTTGAACTTATTTTCAACTACAGGACGCAGTCGTCAGCATATAACTTGATACGTACTGACAAGTCTTCAACAATACCATTACTAAATATTAAAAGTAATAGCGGGCCGAGAACAGATCCTTGGGGAATGCCAGAATCGACAGGAATGTGATCCGAGCAGACTGCATGAAGTGCTACATATTTACGGCGATTAGAGAGCTACGATCGAATCCATGCTAACAATTTTTCATTTCTTATAACTTGCCAGTGTTTATAAAGTAATTGCTTGTGCGAAACCTTATCAAAAGCTTTATGGAAGTCCACGAATATAACATCTGTTTGCTCTCCTTCATTGATGGCTGTTGCGAAATCGTGCAATGTTTCTACCAGCTGAGTGCATGCTGAGTACCCTCGCCTGAACCCATGTTGAACGTCAGTTAGTACTTTATGTTCATCAAGGAAATTAGCCAGATGGTTATGAATGATGTGTTCTAATAATTTGCAACTCGTTGAAGTTAGTGAAATAGGGAGATAGTTTTCAATACACGCCCTGTCTCCACCTTTATGTAAAGGTTTAATTCTAGCAGTTTTCCAATCACATGGTAAAACACCTTCTTGAATGATCGAGTAAATATAACACACAAATACTTTGAAAAACACTCTCAGTACTCCTTAAGAAAGGCATTTGGAATATCACCCGGTCCAGAAGACTTCTTTACACCAAGTTTTAACAATGAATTTAAAACACCCAGCTCAGTAATTATAACATCAGGCACAGAAGCAAGGGACCCGCTAAAGGGCGGAAGAGGTCTGTCATCTTTAGTGAAAACTTTCTGAAAGTGCTTATTAAATGCTGAGGAAGCCTCGCCGTTATCACTTACAGGTTGCCCATTTATTATAAACATATCGGTAGAACGAGAAACAGGTCCAACTGCTCGCCAAAACTTTTCAGCTGAAGTTTTTATGAAAGCCGGTAGTAGTTGCGTATTGTAGTATTTTTCTTTATCCTTCAGAACCCACTGTTTCGGTTTCTCTGATATTTCCTTAATTTTGGACTTTATATTGGGAGCGCTTGATCATTTAATTCTTTTCTTTAGTCGCTCCAACTTATGCTGCAATTGCAACGTTTCTCGTGCAATCCGGGCATTGGGGTTATGTCTTCTTGGAGATCAATGGGAAAAAGCGCTGAATGCAATCACAAACAATATTTTTTTTAATTAAGCCAGAGGTAATCCGCGTTACAAGTATTGTGCTTGAAACTATCAAAATGAAAGTGTAGGGCGTCAATAATCGATTCATTATCAGCGCGCGCAAAATTAGGAAGGTGTCGAATATGACTCTCTCGGTACAAATAGACATCTTCAATTACTAAAAGTAGTGCTTGATGATCAGAAATTCCAGCCACTACATTGCGTGAAATTTTGTCTTTGATATTACCGCGCACTAAGATAGTCGTTAGCGATCACTGCAGATACCCGCATTGGGAGAATGCGAAAGCAAACGCGACAACACGCACACACTAAGAGAACGAGATACCGCACCATTCGACGAAAGGAGCCTACGAAAGGAGCCCGCGCACTCGGCGGCGGCGAGACAACGACTGACGCAAGACTAAAGCGCCGAAGCGGAGGGGACGCGCACGAACGTTGTAGAAGAGTGGCCTCCGCGATCGGCTCAGGCGGCGCATCGCGGAGGCCACGGTAGAAGGTTCTTTCCATCGCGCCACCGCTCACCCCACCGAGGCGCCGCCCTCTCTTCTGATGTCACGGTGATCCCATTTCAACGAGGCGACATGACATCACGCGTTACCATGGCAGCCGTGTTGGCGACATCTTTCAGTACATTCAAATATTCATTTTCAAATTTGCCGCTAGTACAGCTTTCCGTCCGCCTTCTATACCATCGTTCAGTCTGTTCAACCGTCTAACGCAATTTGCCTCTAATTAATTAACTAATTACTCTATATCACTAACTTTGATTCGCTTAATTATCACTTATGAAACATTTCAATTCATTTCAAACTTTATTTCGACTCTTTTGCCTATTTTTCCACTATTTTGCCGTCCATGGTTGTTTTCCCGTCCACTCACTATATCGACGTCCGCGCTTTTCCGACATTTTTGGCTCTAATAATTAACTAATCATCCTATCAACATAATTTCTTGCGCATCGTCCTCACGTCATCCTCTTTCGATTGCAGCCATTCATTTGATCCTATCTCTTTTGAGAATGCCGCAACGCTATGGACACCTTTTGATGGCACGACCTCGCCGACATAACCGAGTAATGCTTTCTCATTAATAAATCGAGAATTGACGAAGAATCTTGTTTAACTGTAGTAGTGTGGTTGAAAATTTGTAGGAGATCAAAATTAAAGATAATATCGAACAGTGCACCTGATATTGCGTGCGGAGCTTGAACAGCAAAATTAGACAGTTTATGTTTGGCAAGTTGAAATCTCCAACTAAAATTAACTTGTCGTCTGGTCTTACATACCGATAAAGATATTCTTTAAGTGCATCCAAGATGGCGAGAGAGGAATTGGGAGGTCTGCAGATAGCTCTAAGGATATAGCGGACATTGTTAGCGTATAATTTACAAAACGCAGCTTGAATTCCAGGAACATCAGGCATTTTCAAAGTATTAAATTAGCTTTTGAACCAGATAGCCACTCGATCCCTCGCCTCTTCTGTCACGATCTTTCCTGAACACTTTATAGTTTCGTGGCACAAACTCGGAATCAAATATTTCTTCACCTAACCACATCTCAGTGAAGACAGCTACGTCTGGGTCGTGCGAAAACAGCGGCCCTTCCAGGAAGGTGACCTTATTTGCTACGCTACGACAGTTAATATTTATTACTAAGAATACCCTCCTGTATTATTTTTGTGTTAATTTCTTTTTTTTTCATAAATCTCATAGCCAGTGTTGTTCGATGTATCCCAAGCAAACGTTTTACCATCCGAACAAAGCATTAACACTGCTGAACTGCTGCGTGAACAGAATGCGGGGAAGGCGAATGGCACGTCCTGTCATTCGAGGTGGATTAAATGGCAGTTAAAGGACAGGAGAAAAGGACTGGATAGTGCAGTCTCGGAGAAACGCCGTGGCGTACTTTTCTTTCTCTGTCGCCTCTATAGGCGGGAAACTGGCGCGGCAAAAAGGGAGGGTAATGATAGTTACCCGTAATCACGGACAACTATCTCGCCTAACAGCGCGTAAACGCGTTCTTCGCCGAGCGTGATATGAGACAATACCCGAGTGGGGCTGATGTCGTTCCGCCCTACAAAGCTCCGCCGCAGTCTTGGTCGCGTTAAGCAAGCTCCGTGCCAGATACAGCGGCAAACGAGCCGCTACTCATTTCCAGTTTTGCCCCAAGGCTCGAGCACGGAAAGCGCAATGCGCGCGTTCGAAGACAAGGAAAGGGAGCGAGAGGGACGCGACGGAGGCGGGGCGAATCTATGTTCTCGTCTTGTCGCTATTCATCTTCTTTTTTTTTTTTTTCACTGGGAAGAAACTCAATCACCCCAGAAACACAGATGTGCCCGCAAAAAATAAACACAGGGGGAAAAAAAAGGCGCTGATTGCGGATCTGGTTTCTGCACAGAACGATCACGGATTTCGGGCAAACGAGAAACTATTACGCTAAGCCTGCCGGCACAGGATGCAGTTTATCCGGGCAGGGTGGTGCCTCTATCTAGCATTTAATTTATTGCTGCTCTTGAGGCTTACTATTTCTTCGAGGAAATGGAGGCATTTTGATGGAAACGCTTGCGATACATTTACAGCGTGGCGGCAATGTCCGAGAACGTGCGGCAAGTGCAGCTCATTTGGCTCGCCCAACTCCGTGCGAATATTTGGCCACTTACTCGCGATCGAAATCGCAAGAGTTAAGCAGCAAGCGTGGCATCTTTGACAGTTCTCGGTTGATTCTGTCCAATAGAATTTTTAAAAAAAAACTTCGCATTTTGGTGACTGAGTGGAGTGTGCTTCTTTGAGAGCCGTATTTACCGACTTCTAACGCGCCTTTTTTTCGCGTAAATCGGGCCTCGATACGGCATGCGGGTTGCAATCTGATACAGAACGAGACGAAGCTACGAGCGGCGTCAGCGTCTTTACCCTCACAATGTGCCGGTGAAGCCTTTCTGCGCCTTTCTGGATCGTTGTTGAGGCGAACCTTTCAATTCGCCGTTTACTTGCCCGGTTGTGGTCTTTGATTGGAACTCAGAAGTGGCGGTTCTTGTATCGCCCTTGTATGCCGGAGGGGCTAAGTTTGGCCCCCAGTGCCGCTGGCGATCGTTGCGCTGCGCCTTCTGCGCATGCGCAGCCGGCGTCCGGTAAACCGGTATACGTCTCCGGTAGTGCGTCTGCGGTATGCTAAAAACGTCTAATATGCGCTGGCAGTTGGCACGGTTAGCATCTTGAAGGCGTTAGGCCTAACTACGCAAATTGCAGCGTATAAGTCTATCCGTGATTTTTTTTCTTTTCTCTAGAAAATGTTCACTGGAAATGTGGCGCCAAGCCGTGGGTTGTACGTGCCCCATATTTCAACAGAAACGGCTTTACTAACAAAAGGAGAGATCATATTGGAATTATCTGAACGCAATATGTGCACGTTAGGCATATTCATCGATCACTAGAAGACCACTTCACGCTCCTAGAAATTACGAGTACGAAGTATTCCTTAACCCGTTCCTTGCGTTACTAGAATCTTATCTTCAGCATTGCCAGCAACAGGTTGTTGTACATGGTTGCATATCTGGCCTTAAATTAGTTCACGCAGGCGTGCCCCAGCGCAGTATCCTATAGGGCCCCTGTTGTTCTGCACATGTATAAATGATTTGGTAGCTATTGATAACACAACGAATTTTGTTATGTACGCTGACGAAACCACTATGATCGGCAGTGCAGCAAATCCATATGACTTATTTTCTAACGAGAATCGTGCTCTCATGCCATTAGCATCATGGAGTAAAGCGAATTGTCTTGTTATCTATACTAATGAAACTAAGGCTGTCCTGTTCACACCCGATAACCGCGAAGTGAGCATACGAGATTCACTGGTACTATATAACTCACATACTCCCATTGTACCTGTTGTCAAAAGTCTTGATGTATTGGTTGGACAGCATATGTCATGGAACGAGGATACCGACTTTGTCATCTCTAATATCTCACGTGTTACTGGCATCATTTCTAAACTACGACCTGTTTTACCAAAAAGGCTCAAGCTCTTACTATACAAATCTTTATTTTGTGTTGGGCGCTATCACTAACACGAACATTATCAAACTTAACAGATTGCAGAAAAAGGCAGTTTGAAATATCATGAACGTTTCCTATGAGAGCCACACCGACCCTGTCTTTATAGAAATTAATCTAACATGCAAAGGGTGTTCAACTGAGCTAGTTGGTTCATACTTAACGGTGGCTCCTGCAGAAATGTTATAGCGAGGGCACAGAAACGGCAAACAGCTTCGTCCTCGTCTGTTTTATCGTTTTCTTTGACCTCGTTATTACCTTTTTGTTGCAACCGCTGTGAAGTACATCTCCATTACAGGAGCGTGCAAAGTCGGGAGCAGTGGCGGCGGTTTACAGCCGGCTAACAACCGAAGCACGGTAGGAACTCGCTCTTCCCATAGGCGTACCTTCTAAAGCCCTTGCAAAATGCTCATCGCTAGCACAGTTGTCATGGGGAATTTCAACCTATTTTTAAAATTCGAAGTCTCTAAGAAGTGCGTATATATAATAGCTGTGGCATGCAGTTAGTGGCGCTTTAGGCGTTCTGTTGAGAATTCTCTTGAAAGCATGTCAACTGCTGATTAAAAAAAAAGCGAATAAGTTTTGGCAACGCAGTTTTGGGAGCTACAGATATTTCTGAGCAATAACACTCTTCTGAATATCCAGTCAGTTAATTTTCTCCATAAATAATACGCCGCCTGACAACTCTTCTCTGTAACCATTGCGGAGACCAGCGGACTACTTTTTGACCAAGAAGGCCGACATATCTTCGCCAATCTTCGCATTCTACGCCAGGCGGAGGAACACTGTCACACTTCCGCAACAGCCGCATCACTCGCTTCTCGCATTTATCGTGCCTTCTTCCAGCACCAGCAGAGAGACAATGTGAGCGAGCTTCGGCCATTGCGTACCCTTTCCGGAGGCTCGGCACACGCAACGCACTGGTACAGAGTCATTACGTTCAATCACGAGCGTTGCACAGCCCCAAAGAGCGTCCCCATTACACTCGAAATAAGGCGACTTCAACCAAACGCGAGAACAAAAAGCGCGGACGACTCCTGCCCTACCCTAAACATCCGGCGTTCGCGGAACCGCGCTGAGAAAGAGCGGCGCCCAGTGGTGATCTCTCCTCCTCCCCCCTCATCCCGGCGTCGATGCTTGAGGTCGCCGAGCAAATTGACAACGCGGGTCGCACAGAGCAGACGACGTCGGGCGCACATCGTCGGCCATTAGTATAACAAGAACTCCATTCAATACAACACCCCGTTCCGGCGGCGGCTAACCGACCATCCCTACCCTCCCCCTCTTCCCGAGCCCGTTCTGCGACCCGGCAGTCCCCTCGCTCCATCCCGGCGGCCAAATGAAGTTCCGTGGGCTGCATACATCTGACTTTCTCTGCCCCGCTCGGATGACAGTCAGAGCGAGTGGAAGGCAGCCCCAGCGAGGCATGCTTGAGGTGGCGGCGGCGGCTCGCCCCATTGTTGTCCGCGACCGCGGCTTTTGGCCCGACCCGCGGCTTGTCTTGGCTTCGGTTCGCTCGCCCCCCTCCGAAAAGGACGCCCCCGCGCGAACAAAGTGGTCGTTTGTCACGGGAGGAGACCGAGCGGGCGTTGGCGACCACAATATACTATGCGGTGCGGACTGGGAACAGGCGCGCCTCGCTGGGATGTCACAGAGCGAAAGCCACGAGAGGGCGACGGAAACGGGCTCCTCTGTGGGCCACGGGGTTTGCGCCCGGGTTTGCCACAACGGCCACTGTGCCAACGCTCTCGGTTTTCTGAATTCAAAGGGGCGCGCTGGCGAGAGCCTTTTCTCATCGGCCGGCACGGCTATTCTTTGTCGGCAACGTCAACGAGCAGCTTATCGTTCGCTGGGTGACATGCGCATTACTGTTTCGTCATCCCTGAAATAAAGCTCCACAGACACTAGTTACGCAACTCTCTATGTCTATCCCGGAAGGGTCAAGAGTGCCCTCGTGACTTACTAAAGGCGCAGTCTGATCTGTTCGCATGTTACGCACTAAAAGATGCAGTAGGGCATAGAAGGTACAGGGTTGGTCAAAAGTTCCCAGCCCGCACGGTCTGCTTTTCATCGGTATATCCTGGCACTACAGGCATTTTCAGCTTCGAGAGTGTCCTAGCTGCACTACTGTACTTCTCAAAAGCAGACCATGGGGCCTGGGAACTTTTGACTGACCCTGTACATAACTTAGTCCCTTGTGTATTGAGGAATCACCAAAGGTGAAGAAAATTTAGGAAACCGCCTTTCACATTCATGCTGCGCGCAAAAAGGCTTCGTCCTGACACAGAAGCTCATTGTATTCGCGTTCTTGCAAGTGTGGACACGGTGCAGAAAGGTTTATTCATTTTATAGCCTAACTTCAGAACTTAAGGCAGATCCTGGCCTGTCCATGTCGCTTTTTTTAATTTTGCTGTCTTTCGATAACTTCGACCTATTCTCGCAGTCCTATCTAGACAGAAGTCACATTGGCGCGTGATGCCCTTAGTTGCCTATGTGCCAAAAACACAACACAACAGAATTCACAGTCAGTAGTCGAACGCGGGCGTGCGTTCGTTGCCTGTTGTCACCTAAGCGGCGAACACGCTCAGCTGTCAGATTTCGAGCGAATTTATTGCATCCGGTTTTCTCTACCAAGAAACGAGCTCAGAAAAAGGTCAGCAGCGCTCTGAGTCAAGGAAACGCTGTATCCTAATTGCGAGTAAAAGACAGTCACATGACACATTTCTCGTGTTATCTGCGAGGGCCAGCGACTGAGATATATATACGGTATGTACGCGCATTTGTAAAGTGAGTGGTTTCCATGCAAGCCACAAAAATAAAAACGTAAGATCTGAAACTACCAAAGGCTCGTTGAAATCGTCTGGTGCCAGCTGACATGCGGCCAACATACTGCTGCGGCCGCTATTAATTCTTATAGTTCGTCACCACGTAAAATGTCGCTTGCTTGCATGACCCAGAATCAATCAAGAAACGAGCACCGGAAACTATCACTCTATACCTATTCACAGCCATTATTTTCTCCTTCTACCCAACTACCTCGGTCGCTGTTGACCTACGTTCGACAAGCTTCTTGCCCATTTACTGCTCAAATTATTACGTATGCAATGGCGAGGGTGATAAGAACTGCGCACCTAAATCTTGTCTGTTGCGAGCGCCAGGAAGAGAGCAGAAAGCGATCAGCGTTATCTGTGGACACTGCTCCGGAACGTTAGCTGGGGGAAACCCCTGAAATGAGTTCGCCATTTATCGTAAACAATGAAAGAAACATTTTCAACAGCGAACACGAACGGTTCTGTGGGCAGTGCAAGAGCATCTTTTGCGTCCAGGCCTCTATCTTTTGTCTTCTGTTTTCCCCTTACCGTGTGCATGTGCACATGCGCTGTCGCGAATCAATTTTTTCCGCCCACGTGGCCAAAGGGTGTCTTTGTAAAGGAGCCTTCGATTGTTTCGTGTCTGACCCAGCTCCTCCCGCTTCCTTGGCGAGCTCAGTTTCCATCGAGGGTGCCCTTTGTGCCGGTGCACGCAACCAATCCAAGTTCGAATTCAACCCCGCAATTTCAAATAGACCAACGATAAGAGGCCACGCTTGTCCGATGACATACTTATTGGGGCGCCGTAGTAGTACAATGCGCAGCAGGCCGTCGTTCCAGAAAGCCATTTACCAGGTCAATTGCTGAGCGGTGCCGCTTGAACTGCGCCGTTTCGGCAATTTTCTGCTCGGTCATTTAAAGACCTCAGCAGCAGTTGAAAAGAGTCTGTGATAAATGACAGGCCTGAGCGCATTAATCAAACTGATAGACGTAGGAAAAGGAGGCTTCAGAGAAGGCCATATCGAAGTAACTGTCTGGGGCCATTACGATGTCACTGCCACCTTCATCGCACGTGCTTGTATATATGTAAGCACGTCAGAGCCTGACGACAGAGCCAGAAATTACAATTTTCCGGTGACGAGATGAGCCTCTAATGAAATAATGCATATAGCAAACCATCTATCTCTATTTATCGTGATTCCTTAGAAATGTGCGGTTATGTCGTTCGCATTTTCGTACGCATTGAAGCATGTACAACTGAATTAAGGAAGTTTGTATCGTATGAGAGAGCTGCGTAGATTTGAATAACTTTTATTTTTTGTTTGTTTGTTGCAAGAGGCGTGGACGGCGCAAAAAGAAATTTTCGTACGGCAAATCAACCACAAACGCGACACCATTTTCGTTCAAATGATTTTTAGTGCGCCAGCACTTGTCACGGACTCGCCATGTTGAAGCCTCGGAGTGACTCGGGTAAGCTCGGTTAAGCTCGGCGCAGCGCCGCGCCGGCTTCAGCCAATGAGAGGAAGCCCGGGTAGGCTCGGAGGAGCGTCGCGCCAGATGCAGAAGAAGAGATGACGAGGAGCAAAAAAAAAAAAAAGCGCGGTTGTGCGCACGTGCAGACGCCAGAAAGAAGAGGCGAAGGATGTAGTGGGCATAGGAGATTTCAGTGCACGAGGGAGACGGTAAATCGTTGATGAAGCCCGTCATTCGACAGATGCCGCAGCGGAACAGGCGCGCGCTGAACGGCAAGGAAAAGAAGAAAACGTCAACGTGAGTCAACCGATCCAGTGTATATAGCGAGAGGCAGTATAACCCTGCTGAACGAGTTGCGGAAACAGATTAAGAGCGAGAAACACGAATAAGAGCGATAAAGAGGAGACGAATGATGAAGCTGCCAGACGAACGTATACAGAACGTGCAGTCCAAGTGGATCTGAAGATCGCCGAGCGAAGGAAACGGCGTTTAGAATCAACCAGCGGCTCAAAGCCCGTTCCACACGCTGTGGATTTCGCCTCCCGACGCTGCGAGTATTGGCGGCCTGCGTCAGGACAGAGCGTCGGCCGCAGACGTCTTGCGACAGGTTTCCGTCCTGTTGAATGCAATCGCAGCGTCAGTGTGTTCGCGCTCTGCGACTCACCTTAACGGGGAGCGCCGAGACGGCGCACTACATAGGGTCACGTGGGAGCCGTGACCACGGCGAAAGCAAAACTGTTTATTCTAGTCAAAATGTACCAAATATTGCCTTGCGTCTAAAAGTACGCTCATTACAACAACGTCAACCGGTTCCGTGCAACGCTACAGCCGCGTTTAATCATGGCTTGCCTCTGCAAATATCAAGCAGCCCTGCGTGTCGCTCCGGCCAGGGGGGTAAAGCTGAGCCAGCAAAACGGTCCACAACCAACGAGGTTAAATAACCTCCTTGTCCACAACCATCCACACCAGTAACATGGTGTCTAGGTGAGTAGGTGTGCCGACCGGCGTGGGAAGCGCGCGCCCTTTTTTCATGATGCAGCGGTGGCGCCACCGGCGAAATTTCGGTTCGCGCCCGCTTCTCCCGGCTTTTGCTGTGCATGCATGAAGCCGATTCACGTGAATAATTTTCAAGTGCGCATGGCTTTATTGCGAGCAAACTGGACAAGGAAAAAAGAGAGGTACGCATGCGTGGTGTCACGGATGCAGAGTTTGGAATATCTGACTCGTTCAGCTCGGCCGCGATAGGTGCAGTATCAATTTAATAATAATAATAATAATAATAATAATAATAATAATAATAATAATAATAATAATAATAAAAAAATAATAATAATAATAATAATAATAATAATAATAATAATAATAATAATAATAATAATAATTGAAAGGAAACGGCGCAGTATCTGTCTAATATATCGTTGGACACCTGAACCGCGCCGTAAGGGAAGGGATAAAGGAGGGAGTGAAAGAAGAAAGGAAGAAAGAGGTGCCGTAGTGGAGGACTCCGTGGTGGCTCGGTGGTTAGCACGCTCGGCTACTGATCCGGAGTTCCCGGGTTCGAACCCGACCGCGGCGGCCGCGTTTTTATAGAGGCAAAACGCTAAGGCGCCCGTGTGCTGTGCGATGTCAGTGCACGTTAAAGATCCCCAGGTGGTCGAAACTATGAATTTTCCCCCGAGTACTGTGTTCTATAAGGCTATATGCCCCACGTGCAAGTTCAAACGCCATATTACGGCATTTTTTTTTCTAGTTTCCTTCTGAAAATGTCTGCACAATCATGTAACCTTATTCCATGTATTTTAAAGCAATGCACGCTCAGTGCATTTACACGACGAACAGCTATAGGGATGTCGCGATTCGGAAATGATCGATAGGATATGATCTTATATTTAAATACGATCCTCTAAGTGAAGCGAATGAGTAAACGACTAACGTAAAGTGAATCACGGACATAGGAGTGTTTATCAGCACTTGTAGTAAAATAACGACGTGCAGTCATGGACAGAAGTTTGCGGGACGCAGATTGGCGAAAAAAAAACTAATATCCGCGTTGCCCTTCTAGCCATTCAGACGGTATTCTTCTACCAGACAAAACACGCATGCCTCCTCACGCTTTTCTTGTTTTCATTGACCTGTTGTGCCTAACCGCTC
This sequence comes from Amblyomma americanum, assembly GCF_052857255.1. NCBI lineage: Eukaryota > Metazoa > Arthropoda > Arachnida > Ixodida > Ixodidae > Amblyomma > Amblyomma americanum. The sequence continues at coordinate 186,916,624 of NC_135499.1, read as the reverse complement.
CGCAATAAAATTTTTTCCGCGAATCTGCATCCCGGAAACCTTTGTCCATGACTACGTGTCCGTGCATTCAAGCGCGCGTCCTAGGGCTACGCTTCTTTTCTTTTTACTTTTTTTCAGAGAGGAGGTCCTTCACAATGAATGAAATGAAGGCTTGCGGTAGATTGAAGCTTGCTGACACGATTTGTTAGCATAGTCTCGTATGCTGCTCACATACGATCTTATATGGCACCTTGAGTCGCGGACAGTGATTTTCCTACCTTGTAAGAAGGTGTACCCCCCCCCCCCCACCCACACACACACACACACACACACTTTGTCTTCCTAAAGGCACCCCCTTAATTCAGAACGTTTTTTCTTGCCCGCGACAGGGAAATTTGGTCATCTCTGTCATGAGTGTTCCTCATAAACGCTGCTATTCCTACGCGACGCATCAACGACACAAATAAAAATAAAAATGAGCACCGCTTCTCTTCTACCTTGAACACCGACCCCCTATTTTCAGTTTGGATGGTCGCTGGTTGCGGGAAAGAGCTATAAGTGGTCAGGCAAACTCGCCTATTCTTTGCCACACTAATCGAGCGACAGAACAGGCAAGCTGTCCAAAGCAGCAGGTGGGAAAAAGCTTCCCCTTTTCACGCAGGCTGGCATGTGCCCGGGCCACAGCTTGAACGGTGCGCTGGCCCCGAAAAAACGCTATCACTTCCCACAGAGTTTGCGCTGCATAGCGCGCTACTTAGGTAAATATTTTGATCGTCTAGAAGTATTGCCTTCAGTGACAAATGTGCAGTCTCGTTCGATGAACTGCTCTTCGAAGGTGCATTCACACACAAGGCGGAGTGCCTGCTTGTTAACCAGATATGGTGGACGACTCGCGTTTTCTAAACGATTTGGTACACCACAGCACAAAAGCAATGAAAATTTAGGCCTCTTACTCGACGGTTTTAAGCTGGCTATAAGTTTCTTTTCTTCGTTTTTACCATAAAGCACTGGGCCAACACAGAATAACGTTGTGAGCCAAAACTGGGGTGAGTGAAAAGTCAAATGCAACCACGACGAGTAGCAGATGATCCGCACCAGAGCGCCGGGCGGAGAACAACAGAGCCAGATTTGTTGTCATGCGGCGGAGGTGCGCGGAACTACGGTTTGTCCCTTGCCGGTCGGCACACCTACCAATCTAGCCACAGTACCAATATGTCCTCATCTTGTACACTATCTTACAACACATTATTGTGGCCGGCGCAGTTTCTTCTCGCTCGGTCAAGGATGGGTAAAGTTTGAACTTGAATCCGAAAAACGGCGGTAAAAAAAAAAAAAACATTTATATGCCACTCTTACGCGTTTTTTATGTTTTTAAACATATTTTTTAATGTTTAGCATACTGATTACATGTGGTCCTTTGTTTTGATATCGGACTTTGCAACATCTGCTTTCGAGCCCGGTTTCGGGTTTTAACCTTTGGGATCAATGCACTTGAAACAAGGAGCCGCATCCGATAAAAAGCCACTAGATCGCCCTCTCATGCGGCCGCGATTCAATATTCGTGGGTTAATTGTATGCAATGCAAAGCTCCAAAAGATCGGGCATGTCTCAACGCATGCGAGTAAGCGTGCCAGATGATATACATCCGCACATTTCAATACGACTGTGTACCGCAAAGCGCGCTAAAGAAAATCTGCCGCACTCCTAACTCTTTTTAAAGGCGGATGACACCAAGCGAATCAACCTTGCTGCTGTTTACATTTCACGGCATTCGGCTTTCTTAAGGCCATTGCCTCAATCTGCTTGCCAGAGTACACAAACTGGTGCTGCTTATGAAGGATTCAGTGTTCTCCCTTAAATGCGTTTCGTATTACGTTTTGCAGCACTGATTCACGCGGTAATCAAAGTTCACACTGTTCCGTGCATTCCTCCCTTCACCTAGCTGCTGTTCATGCGTGCCGGCAAATTGCTTTTTTTTTTTTCATTGACATGAACATAAAAGGAGATTTTGGTGGCTAATTATGGCGCCGGCTACTCCGTTGCAAAGAACTGAAGAAAAACCCTGGAACTGACGACGTAACGCTCAACAAAGCAAAGCTACAACGCACACAATCCACAAGGCAAATAATGCAATGGACACGCCAGAAATGCTGACATAAAATATGAAAAATAAACTGTGGGTAATGATATTACCTAGTGGCATAAAATGAGGATACACTATAAGCCATAGTATGTACTAATCAAGTAAACGGTATAAAAGCCACAAATGCAAGAAATTAAAAAGAAACAAAGAGCTGCAACAATAATGATCACAAACACCAGGTACATAATAGAAACGCACATATATAAACATATAGAAACAGAAATAAATGATTGCCAGGACATTAGAGAGCAGCAACAATAACGATATCGCTAACATCAGATTCATAACAGAAACACATATGATTGCCAGGGCACTGTACAGCACATGCTGAGGCGAACAATCACGGAATTTACACAACCAATATCTAGTACTTCCCGAGGATGCCACTGTCCTCGAGGAAATGTTCCAGTGCTATGATCGCCCGTTTTCGCAGCGCATGCGTCGGCCAGGGACCTAATGCCTTTTGAAGAGTGAAATGATTTTTATCAAGGGTGGTCAATTCCCTCTTCAGTCGTGTCCTAACACTGTCGTGCTCTGAGCAATCCAGCAGCAGATGAGGTACGGTCTTTGTCAAAAGTAACCAGGCTGCCACGTTTGCTTCTCAGTTGTATAGCGGAACAGTTATCGCACCCATCACACTACAAATCACTGTGAGTAAAGGAGAAGCCTTTTCCTCACTTTCCAACAGCTTTTGGTTTTTAGGGAAGCCGTAGGGGCTCCCCTATATGAGGGAGAAACAAACCATGCAGCCTAGTTACTTATGGCAGAGACTGTGCATCCTCATCCTCGCGGCCACACGCACATCGCGGATTGTCTGCGCGTCCAATTATATGTAGAAAATGATTCGTGTAGGCTGTTCCCAATTGGAAGCTTCTGCTGAGTGATATTAGGATTGTAAACCTTGGATGGCGGTCAACTTTATAAAGGTTAGAAGGTATAAAATTTGGCTAGAACCACATTTTTTGCCTCATACTGACTAGCATGTCTCTTAAAAGACGATGGATTTCACATGCTGATAATGGCAGGTCTGAAGTTGAAGCATTAGCATGAGCTTGTCCGGCCACTGCATCTGCTTCAGTGTTTCCTTGGATCAGGATATGCCCGGGTATTCATCGGAAGTCTACTAAATGCTGCATCTTTGATGCCTTGGAGAATTCTTTAAGTGTTTCGTAAACCAAGCTTCTCTTCCACGCTGTGGAACTTGGGCTGCCGAAGGATGCAGCCTGCGGGTCATTGAAGATCACCCGCCTACCTCTTGCGGATACTATCAACTGTATTGCATGTATTTCAACTGTCGTTGCGTGCACCAATTTAACTGCTCGTCGTTCATTCAGCTCTGGAATTACGAACGCAGATTTCGATGAACATATAAGACTTGAACCATCAGTATAGAAATGAATGCCACTAACATACCGCATGTATATTTGGTACATGGCTAACTGGTTAGCAGCAAGTGCCATCATGTCGCTTTTTCTAATTACCCCATTCGACAGACAAATCGATCTTAGGGGTCAACTGGAACCCAGGGGGGTACGTAAAATCTCTCGTCTAATGCTCATAATTCGGTAGGTGCTGCCGGTGTTCCAGAAACATTTGATGAATTTCACTTCCCTTCAGATCCTGTAGCGCGGAAAGTAACGGGTGTCTTTCAGGTTGGGGCATTAGACGGAAAATGTGCCGACAAGGCTCAGTTACTAGCGAAAATTGAAATGGAGGCTGCAATTATTGTGCAATAACCAGAGAGCTAGCGGTCGCTTGCGGAACGCCCAAACACATTCCAAGACCTCCAGCTATCAGCTTCTGTAAGCGCTCTTTCGTGGCTCGCGAAAGGCCGTGCAGTATCAGAGCAGAGTACGCAATTTTGACGCATGAGAGCACCGTGCATAGAGATGACGTCGAACTGCTCAAGGACGAACCAGTCTGTGAAGCTCATTTACCCTTGAGTTCACCTGCTCCTCTAGAGTTTTTACGGGTGCAGCCCAAGACAGTGGTCGGTCGAGTACTACTCCCAGAAAACGGGGCTGCTTAACAGTAATCAACGGATGTCCTTCTAGACTGAAGCGCAAATCCTCAATTCCGGTGAAAGGCAGCACTGCTGTTTTCGCATGCGAAAGCATCAGCCCTCTTTGAAAAAATTATCTATTACGGACAGGTCATTTTGTAAGAGCGGGTGGATGAAACTCGCAAGCCCAAATGCAGGCATCATCAGCGTAGCGAAGAACACTGCAAACCATGTGGCAAATCCGCCATAACACACTTTAAAGAAAAGGGCTCAATGCACTGCCCTGCGGAACTCCTTGCATCAGGCTGTGCTCTGCACTTTTTTCTCTTCAGTTGTCTCCATACTAATTTTTCTATCACTAAGAAAGTTTTAAATCCATCGCCTTCCACTCACACCGATGTCCAGTAAGCTGAGGAGTACATGAACACGGCTGAGAGTGTCGAATGCTCGTTTCAATCGTTCGTGATGAAGCTGTGAGCGTGGACGAACTTCCTGGCTGAAAACAAAATCTTCAATTTCTAGAGCTTTCTTCTTTCACTCCCTCCCTTGTCCCTTCCCTTACGGCGCGGTTCAGGTGTCCAACGATATACGAGACAGATACTGCGCCATTTCCTTTCCCCCAAAACCAATTATTATTATTATTATTAATTTCTATAGAGCTGACCAAGCACTCAAGGCGGAAAGCTGCGCTAGTTGGTGTGTCATCATTAATTAAAAGACTAGTGCATGTTACTAAGATAATAATAATAATAATTGGTTTTGGGGGAAAGGAAATGGCGCAGTACCTGTCTCATATATCGTTGGACACCTGAACCGCGCCGTAAGGGAAGGGATAAAGGAGGGAGTGAAAGAAGAAAGGAAGAAGAGGTGCCGTAGTGGAGGGCTCCGGAATAATTTCGACCACCTGGGGATCTTTAACGTGCACTGACATCGCACAGCCCACGGGTGCCTTAGCGTTTTTCCTCCATTAAAACGCAGCCGCCGCGGTCGGGTTCGAACCCGGGAACTCTGGATCAGTAGTCGAGTGCCCTAACCACTGAGCCACCGCGGCGGGGTAAATAACTAGGACACAGACATAGAAGATTAGCGCTCGTTCTGTCTTCTGTTATGTCTGTGTCCTACAGTTACATGCGCTAGTCTTTTAAATAATTAATTAATGCGTTTCTCATACACTACAGTGCTTGATTACTTTCAGCTAGGCACGACAGCATAAATAAGGAAAGAAACCAAGTACAAAAAAAGGTAACCAATATAGGGGAGCAATTTCGCTAAGCGTCATTGCGTCACGTGTACCTGCAGTTTGCTTTCAGCGCACTTGTACAACTTCCATATTTACAGCGCTCAAGACGAGGCAGAAGGAACACACACAAGTCACACAACAGTCAACACTTCAATACAATCAACACTTCAACACAGTCAAGAGTAAACACAGTCAACAGTCAACACACAAGTCAACACTTGTACAATGTTAATCCATTTCCGCCGCCGCGGTGGCTCAGCGGTTATGGCGCTCGGCTGCTGGCCCGAAAGACGCGGGTTCGATCCCGGCCGCGGCGGTCGAATTTCGATGGAGGCGAAATTCTAGAGGCCCGTGTACTGTGTGATGTCAGTGCACGTTAATGAACCCCAGGTGGTCGAAATTTCCGGAGACCTTCACTACGGCGTCTCTCATAGCCCGAGTCGCTTTGGGACATTAAACCCGCATAAACCTAAACCTAATCCGTTTCCTCCCACGATGTTTCAGAAAGTGGAGCGCGGGCATAAAATGCCAGTGCATGTTTAGTGGTTTTTCTGTTGGTGCATCAATTTCGCAGTGCCTTTTGTAAAAGAGTCAGCATTGTAGCGATGCTAAGAACAAGCTGGAGCTCAATTCTATTTGTATGCGAAAGCAAAATGTGGATACAGCGAGCAGCGATACTTGAAGCTTGAGAAGCATCACACTGTACGCGGAAAGCTATGATGGCTGCGATGGAAAGCCGACCTGCATGCCATATATCCCCTTTCCGCTGCATCAAAAGGGATCTGAAAAAGGGCTGCGTCGCCCTAAGCGAAACGGGATCCGTGGCCGCTCCGCCCTAACCCTCCCGTCGCTAACCCTACGATCCTTTCACCCTGTCTCGTTCGGTGCAGTGGCAGTTCCGTTTCCTGTCCTGTCATTTGCGTGGGCCGAGGCGCCGCTCTTTGACACCAGGGCGTGGCGGGGCGTCGCACTGCACGCATCCTTTTTGCCCGTTTCAGTTACAAACGCCCAGACATATTCCCTCCTGAACCCCATTCCGTGCTGGCCGGATGCGGGCGAGCCGACGCAACTTCCGGTCGCCCGCGCGGACCGGAAGCGTGACATCACCGGCCAGGAATCGAGTTGATGAGTTGACTTTTCGGCTGCAGCGCGCCATTCTCACTGACGTTTCGCGGTAGCGGGACAAACACTGGTCGTTTCGACAGGCCCGCGTTTGCGAGCTTCTTTGGCAAGAGCGCATACTATCGCCGACAGGGTTAAGGATTCAAAGAAATGCTGATGCATCGCCACTTCGATTCTATCCAACAAAATTAACCGCTTTAATCCGAACGAAATTCATGTAGTGGGTGTAAACCGTTCACAATTCATAAAAATTGTTATGGGTACGGAAATTGAGCTCTTTGGGCTTATACCTTCTGTGGTCTAGGCAACCGGAGTTTAGCCCAAGTTGGCCGGTAATTCCGCGTAAGCTGAGCTGAATTCTGGGCAACATTACAGGACGTTGAAGATTTAGAGGTTTCCCGGATATGAAAGCTAATTAAGAGTACAGTGTAATGACATTTTCCTAAGTTACAGCCAGAAGTAGAACATAATGTACATATCGAATCCAGCTTACAAACATAATACGCCTAAAAGAAATACTGAGTTCCTCAGCTGTCACTAAGCTGCGCATATCTCAGCGTGAAGAACAACGTATAGAAGACTGCTCGTAAGCGCATGAAGCTGGAATAGTTGGCTTTCCATTGAAGTGAATTTAGCGCAAAAACGGGACACAAAAAGAAGGAAGAGCAGACAAAACGAGCGCTGTAATTCGCTTCAGTAGAAGGCTGCTCTTGCTAAGGTCCCTCTCCTATGCCGTTCTGACTGCCTCCGTTCCCTGTCATACACGAGCGGCTTTGCTGCCGCGTGAACGATGCCTCCTCCTTCTACCGCCGGAAGGCGACAAAGTAGCTGAGATGTACTGGCGCTTTGCGTCAGTTCCGCCTTACAAGCGAACTTTTTTTGAAATCATGATGTCATTCGCCGAATTTTTTTCCCCTCTTGCATTTCGCATTAGCTAATACCTCTATGTCAGCCTAGTATCGTGCGTACGTTGGGCTGCACTGAGACCGTGGATGGAATGGAAAGTATCGGGAGCCTAACCATCTTTAACTATTTCCACGAAGCGTGAACGACCCAAATGTTGAAAACAACCTTCAGTCAGCTTCGCAAAGGCCGCATGAACAGCTTCACCAAAGCTCGTCATCCGGGTAGTCGCGTTAATCACGCAATAAACCCGGCAAGCGCAGAAAGGGGCCCGGGCAAAAGTCGCACATGCGTGCAAGAAACTTGGCACGGCCCAAGCACTGCGCTGCTACACAAGTCCACGCAATGTGCGCCAACAGACGCGGGCGGGAAACAACGCCGGCTGGACGACGCAAGGGCAGCAACAGGCGAGAGAAAAAGTCCGAGTATATAGGCTTCGGCCCGCGCACAAGAAAACCCACCCTCTCGTTGTTGCTGCTGCGCTGCTTGTGCTCGCACGGAAGCAGCCCCGGCACACTGCGACGTGACGCGCCACTGGGTCCCGGGCCAATAACTTGCAAATGAGAGCAAGCAAAATTCGCCACCGTGGTTGCACACCGCCACCACAGCGCCCAAGAGGGGAGGGGGGGGGGGGAGGAGAAGAGAGACCCAGGTCTCTGTTTTCTCCCCCCGCGGTCGTGTGCCGAGGGGCGCTCGCACAACGAGCCGTGCAACTGAAGCCACGGCTTCTCAGAGTCTCGCCCCTTCTTGCTCCGGTGGCGCGCAGAGGCGACGGATGGAGAGCAAGAGACGACGCCGCCGGGTTGTTGGCAGATTATTATAAAATGTTGACTGACTCGCTTCTCACTGCATCGGCCGCTCTGCTGCTGGCAGACAGCGCGAAGACGTCTTGTTTCTTTCTCCACTCTGCGTGCGGCGGCGCTGGCGGCGCGGATGCCGCGCTGCATCTGGTGCATATACGAAGGGCGTCCGCTAGCGCGCACAGCTGCTACGCTTGCGGTGACGTCGGGACGACCGCTGCTCTTCGGGTTGCATCAGTCTGTCCTGCCCTCAACCTTCCCCCACCCCTCTTCCCATCTTACACCCGCGCTTGACGGGAGATGAGACTTGTGTCGTCAGGCACGTGACAAGTGAAAAGCGCTGGCGACGCTTCCTTTGTGTCTCAGCGCCCACGTCGAGGAGACTGCTGTTGTCCGCACCTTACTGACTGCCCTTTTTTTTTCCCCTTATATATATCTCTCGTCTTTCTCGGCCACGTTTCTACCTTGCGCTGAAGCTAGGTTGAATTGTGAATTAGGGGAAGGCTAGCGCTGCGACAACATAAGCATAGTGATGGCCAAGATCCATACCACTGGGACCTTCTCGAATTAGTGAGGACTACGGTTCCCAAGTGGCCACTCAGTCCTTAATGGAGGAAGTTTAACTGAGATTACATTCATTCCTGAATGTAGGCATAGCGCGCAGGTTAAGAGATCTCGACAAAATAGTTATGAAAAATATGAGGAGGGGCAACACAGGAGGCGTACAAAGAGTGGCGTAGTCGCCGTAGTATATTTACAGTATGTGTACATACTGTGAATACATACTGTGTGAGAGTGAGTACTCGGCTCCCTTAACGCGTATGTATTAAAAGCAGAAAGCACAAGGAAAGCTGCCGTTAGAAAACGAGTTCTCATTCTTGTGAGGACTGAATGCATTTCACTTTAAGTCGTTCAATTTTAAATTCCGCTCAGTTTAGATTTAGAAAAAAAAAACAGATCAACTGAGCTTGCCGTTCTCACGCAAAAAGAGTACATTTTAGAGAACTTTGAAGAAAAGAAACTAGTCCTAGGTATATTTTTAGATTTCTCAAAAGCTCTAAACAGTATTAATCATAAGGGGCCGACACGTATTGCATCAGGTTCAAGCTCGCTTCCTGATCTTGTGTTTATTAGTGATGCCATTGAGAGACTTGGTTTCTCTATTGATATCATCCCAGGTATTTCTGACCACGAAGCAATGCTCTTCAAAAGCAACATGGTGCGGCCGCCTGGCCTTGAGTTAAAAAAACCGTTTCTTGATTTTAACAATGCCCTAGACGAAAGTATTTTAGATTCATTGGAGCAAGACTACGATCAATTCGTCGAAAAACACGCAGCTGGTCTTATGAATGTCAATGACCGATGGATGGACTTCAAGACTATTGTACATGAATGTATCGCAACATACGTGCCGAAGAAAATGAATCGCACTTGTCCATGGATTACGCGTGAAGTGATCCAGTTTAAACGTCGCATCAAGCGCCTAGGATCCACACGATTTAGAGCAGTCACTTCGCATAGAGCTGCGCATGAAAATAAAACATTCTAAGTATAACTTTTTTAATGTTAAAATGCATAAGTTTCTCACTACAGACCCCGCAAAATTTTTGACATACTTAACACAGAAGAAGGATCCAGTCAGTAAAATTCGTTCGAATCTTGGGGAATTTAATGATCCTTACTGCATTGCATGAGCTTTCAATGATTACTTTTCTTCAGTGTTTGCAACGGATAGTAGGCACACCCCTGAATTTCAGTCTCCGTGCTTTATCTTGCCAGACTTACTAATATCTGCCAAAGGAGTTGTTGCTGCCCTGCTTAATTTAGACGCAAGAACGTCTCCTGGACCAGATGCCATCCCAAATATGTTTCTCTCCCACTACGCAGAATGGTGTGCTTAAATACCTTGTGGTCATTTACAATGAAAGCCTTTTAAATCCTGAAGTTCCAGCTGACCAGAAGGTATCAAAGGTCATCCCCTTCACAAATCCAGCGACAAACTTTGTGTAAGGAACTACAGGCCAATTTCACTATTATGAACTTCGAGTAAGATTATGGAGCATTTCATTTTCAAGCACTTGAGTTCTTTTTTAGAAAGTAGCAACTTCTTTTCTAGTAGCCAACATGGGTTTCGGCGTGGCCTGTCCACTGTAACACAACTAATTCACACAACCAATGAATTCTTGGCATGCCTTGATAACGGTGGGCAAATAGACGCAATATTTCTAGATTTCGCGAAGGCCTTTGATCGTGTTTCGCACCGTAAGCTGATGGTAAAACTCCGACATCTACTGCAAAATCAGCGTCTTGTTTAGTGGCTTGACTGCTTGACTCCTACCTTTCTGAACGGCACCAGCACGTCCCGATCTCCGGTTTCAATTCTCCACCAGCTTCAGTTCTTTCGGGAGTCCCCCAAGGCTCCGTGATTGGTCCACTTCTGTTCCTTTTTTATTTAAATGACTTGACTTTCGATTCCTTAGTGAGGTGCCGTTTTTTCGCAGACGACTGCGTTGTATACCTACCTATTCAAAATGCTGAGGATCATTGTATACTAAACGACTACCTGTCAGAGGTTTAAAAGTGGTGTCTGTCCTGGGAAATGTCTTTAAACACGTCAAAGTGTGCAAAAATGACAATTACACGCAAGAAGCACGTTCATAATTGCACATAAAAAATTAACGGCGCAGCCATTTCTCATGTGAATGAATACAAATACCTGGTGGTTGTATTTAGCAGTAACTTAAGCTGGAGCTCGCACATCGGTCATTTGGTTTCAAACGCGTCCAACGGGCTTTGGCTGTTAAGAAATCGCCGAAAGCACTGCACAACTAAAACAAAATTAACAGTCTACACTGCATTAGTACGCCCATTGCTGGAATGTGCAGACGTTCTTTGGGATCCGCACACCCAAGTGGATATAAGTCGCATCGAAGGCGTGCAAAAGAAATCACTAAGATTCATCTACAACGCATATGGTAGACGCGTGTCTGTCACTAATCTGCTAAGGCAATCTGAACTCCAGACGCTTCAATCCCGCTCCAAGTTACACCGTTTAAAACTGCGGCATGGTATTATTAATAACTTAACAAATATTAATTTTGACTCTTACATGGAATATAATACTTCTCGCCCAACATGCGGCAAACACAACTTGACAATAGCAGTGCCACGATGCCGAACTAAAGCTTATCAGTCTTCTTTCTTTCCAAAAACAGTATCAGAATGGAACGGGCTTCCGCGTGACGTAGTCAGCTTGACAAACCAAGATCCTCTCTTATCTGCTGTCGTGTCTCTGTTATAGACGCAGTGTATTTGTTCATGCTCTTATTTTTGCATTTTTTTTAGAAACGCAGAGTATTGGTTCTTGCTTCTGTGCTCACTTTTTTGTTATTTTGTGTGTGCTTGCTTTGTTGCATCGCGTTGTACAACGATGTATGCTTGTTCCACTCCTGGCTTGGCTACCGAATGGCGAACGTTACTCAATAAACTAGACCGCTATGGCATATGGTATATGTGGTGTAGCCTACTCTCTTATATCGTCTTACTTATCCAATAGAGCACAGTATGTCGAAATAAACGGTTTTTCCTCTGCAGTGCAGCCCATCATCTCAGGAGTTCCCCAAGGAAGTCTTTTAGCCCCCCTTCTTTTTATTCTTTACACTAATGATATTGTTAGCATAGATTCACCTGCACAATACTTTATTTACGCCGATGATACCAGTCTCTTTTTTTCTTGTCATTCAGGCATTGATCTATGTAGCCGTGCTGACACGACCTTGGCCAAAATTCATCTTTGGGCATGTAATAACAGTTTGAAACTTAATGTAAATAAAACAAAAGTCGTACTGTTTCACCCCAAAAGCAAATTATTCGGGTTATCCCCTCTGGTACTCAGTGACAGTCAGTCAAACAGAAGTTAACAAATGTGTCAAAACGTTAGGCGTCTGTTTTTCAGAGAATATCACATGGGATGCACATGTAGAATACTTAATGATAAAGCTCTCGCGCACTATAGGTTATATACATCGATATCTTTCAGTATTTCCCCTCTCAGTTAATATTCTGCTGTACAATGCACTCTTTTCTTCTATTTTAAACTATTGCTCACTAGTGTGGGCAACCACAATGCGAGGAAATATCACCAAGTTAGTATTGTTCCAAAAAAGAGCCATCAGACTAATTTCTAAAGTTCCTTTCGTCGCGCACACAGGGCCAATACTTAAGCACCTAAATATCGTCAAAATGACAGTTTTGTATAACTAAAGGCTCTCCCTAGTGTTTAGACAAGGCATCACCAAGAAGGACAACACACTAACATTATTAGCGGCGCTTCAACAAAACGTTAATACACATAACATCTGAAATCCATAACGTTTGGCATATTACTCGCTGCCGCACAAACTATGACAAGCAGATGCTTCGCTACAGGCTTCCTGATCTGCTTAACACTCACTCAATAGTGAAAAAGATTTAACAGTTGTTCCTGTACAACGTATCCGCCAAATGTTTTTATGAAGAGTTTGTCCATATCCTCATCAGTGCTTTTACATGATGTGCCTTGATTTTCTTCGTGCTTCGACTTAAATTCCATTCATTTTTTTTATTTATTGACATAAATAATTCAATCGGTTGATTTATCCTGTGCTGCTAAATGCCGTCAGTAAGTGGGCAGTCGCCCCGTCAAGTTGATGTCCGAAGCAGCTTTTACGCGGGTGCTGCGTTCCTCGTAAAAAAGGAAAAATAAACTAACTTATTGTAAGAGTGCTAAAAAGTGAATACACGAGTCTTTCCCTTTCCCCTCTTCTCTCCTTCGCCATTCATTTTTCGTTTTAATTTTTTATTACTTGAAATCTTTCTTTTATTTTTATTTTTCGTTTCAATTTTTTTTATCTTATTTTATATTTTTATTATTTTATTTTTCAATACTAACTAAGCCTTCTCATGCATTTACAGTTTTTCATCGAATCAGTCACACAAAGCCTGCTTGAAACAGCTTTTATTTTTATTAGTTCAATTTAAATAATTAAAGAATTACAACTCAACAACCGAACTCTCCCCATTTCAAGATCTACTCACGCACTCCCTAACACAATAACACGTTTTCACATTTATCTCCACAGAACGACATAATCGCGCGGACAAAATTTGCGGACACTTTGCTGACGCAACATAAGCATATAATGCTGTCGCATTAACGGAGAGAAAAGAAAAACGAAACTATGGGAAGCGAAAGCAAACGGGACGACGACGACATGCAACGAGCAGGTCAAGAAATGCAGTGCACCTTGCACCGTGCTAACGACCACGTCCGGTTCTTTTCCAATAGCGGCGGAGGGGCCAGCCCTGGCATCAATGAGGCCAGTGAAACAAGGGGAGCGTGTAGTACACGGGGCTGCGGTGGCAGCGGCAACGCACTCTGCGAGGCGTGGACGAGACGAAGGACGGGCTGACCAGTCGCCAGGGAAACAACGCTGCGTGCCTTCCTTCTCCTCCTCCGGCGGCCGCCACTTCTCCGCGGGACGAAGAGAAAGAAATCTGGTTTCGGGGAGGCAGTTGCGAAAAGTGCGTACCTGCCAGCAGACGCGCGTGACGGGCCGTCCTCCCTTTGTGTCTGGTAAAGCGACGCAGTGGCCGCTTATAGGGAGGCCAGCAGCAGCGGCTGCGAGGCGAGACCCGGTAGTCTGTGTACACTGTTGTCCACTCCGCCTCGATGCATGGTCCAGTGCGGAGGCGCGCACTGCTGCCTTCCAGGCCCCGATTCGATACGGCCGTGCGTCGCCCTCCATCTAAGCTGTAGACGCGCGACGTCTGGGGACTGCGATAGTTGGCCCGTACCCGCATGTTCATTCGAGGCTTCAACTGTTGGGCTAGCTTTTTTTTTAGGCAGAGCCGAACGAGAACGCCTCGTTTCGGCTTTGGAATGCACGCTTCCAGGTATCCCTAGTTTTTGAAGCGAAAAGCTTCACTACGCTACGTAAAGCAGTCGTCGCGTAGGCCGGAGAATGACCTTGAACGACCTTCAGCCCAACCGCGTTAGCCATGTATGGCCACATGTGTTACAGTTATGGTGTCGAACCCTTGACCCCTGACTTTCAGTTGGCCTTTGACCTCTGATATTGGGTGACCTTTGACCTTAAGAACATCCGATGGGGTGATGTGGAGCCGCGTGATGACATCCGATGGGGGTGTCGTAAAACCATGTGATACCACGTCATAGCAAAGTGGGCGTGTGGGTATAGGTATATAGAACGGATGTCGCGAGCGTGTAGCGGGGCTGCCATGAACGAGTCTCAGACGCTTAGCAAGCGTGATTGCTTTCCGCTGAATTCCAGGGTTAGCCAAGTTAAGCTGCCAATTTCTGCTAGCTGTTTCAGAGCGCTGCACCCATACCCAGCCTCCGCACTTCACTGAAAAATTTCAGTATATTAGTAGAAAAACATAAGCAAAGGTTCCATAGCCCGTGCTAATAAGGAGGTAATCGAGATAAAAATCAAGAAGGCAGAGGCAAAGACATTTAGAAAAAGAAAAAAATTAGAGATGATTACGATTCTCCCTGATACGAAATTTGAGCGCAGCTCTGGCGGTGTCTCAGGCTCTGTAGGCTCATTGTTTTGCGTTGCTGGGTCGCCAGCACATCTGGCGACGATATCAGTTCGATAGTAGCATTAGTTGAAGACGACGACGTGCAGTGCACAGCGCGCGGGAATGTGTGTATCGGTCCGATAGCAGCATTTGTTCAAGACGATGTGCAGTGCACAGCGCGGAAGTGTGTTGCAGTTTAGCCCCGTGCAGTTGCAGTTTAGGTTTGTTCGCTGTCGTTCGACCACGCGGCCCGACAGCAAAGCCACGTGTGCTGTTGTCTGCGTCCGGGGCAACCTCCTATGGGATAATGCGTCCATAAACTGCGACGCCCAGGCTGCGACGCGTGTCCCGGGAGCGGAGTTGCCGTTGGTGGCTACTTTGCGACCCCGTCTGGTGTTTAACATATCGAGTTTGGGTCATGGCTACTTTCTGGCTACTTCGAACTTCTATTAAGGCGCATCTACTAACCATTTTTTTTAAATAGCCCTATCCCCGCCATCGGGGATGCGCATTAAATGTTTTGTCAGTTCCACTTTCTAATGTTGACGCTGAGTGCGTGTTCTGCTGTGTGGACTTGACAAAAAACAGATGCGCAACAAAATGAAGATGGATCTGCCTAATGGCGGGTCCATGAATCAAGTTCGGTCTCCGGCTTCAAATCAAAAGCAGCTTCGACGTCCTAGTGAGTTGTTGGCTAGATTGTGATAAAGTTACTCCTGCAGTATCACTGCCCAAGCGTATTGGGCGTTTAATAATTCATTTCTTTGTTTGAAAAGTACACGTGGCTTGAAGACCCTGCAGAAGGGCCAAAATTTTGTGTTCTTTTCTCTGTTTCTTTCGTTGATTCAAAGTGCCATTATTTATTGTTATTTAATAACAACTGTATTCGTATAGTATCACTTCCGTTCTATTTGGTAAAAAAATGTGGCGCTAAGATGAATGGCATGGCTACTCGGGGCTACTTCTAGCTCGAGTTCAGGCTCCTTTTAAAATGTGCCCAACGGCAGGCAACCCTGCCCGGCAGAGTCGGCGTGTAATAGCAAAGGCGAGCAGAGCGTGCAGCGACGGCGGGAAGGCGCGCGTGCGGCGAGCGCCTCCTTTTTTTGGGGTCGGCCGCCGAGCGCGCCACGGTTCAGCGACCCCTTAGCGGGTCAGTCCGATGCGCTCTTGTAAATACCACTGGCTAGCGCACGCAGATGCCTCCCCCCTACGCCTGCTGGACGGCCGTCCACTCGTCCCGACGGGGAAAGGCTCGACCAGCTGCGCCGGACAACGCTCCGACGACGTCGTTTTCGTCTCCTAACGTCGCGCCGAGGAAGCTGCTCGCAGTGCGAGGGGCGCCTTTCGGGATCAGCCTGATCACGCCGCGCTGCTGGGGCAACGTTGTTCCTGTCAGGCCGAGCGTGAAAACGGAAAAAGTGTTTTTGCGCGCACTCTTTCTCTCTGGCCCATTCATTTCTTCTCCATACCGTCCAGGGAGCAAGTGGCGCGTCGCTCGGCGTTTGCGCTCCTTGCGCCGGTCGTGACGAATGTGAATTCGGCTAGTGTGGCTGCGTGCCCCGGCTAACTCGAAGCGTGAAAAGGCCGCGTGTTACAAATGAGAGGCCGTTGCTGCTGGCGCCTTTGGGCGGCGAGAACGCGCATTTCCGCAGTGTGTGGGGCTGCATTATAAACGCACGCCTCGATACCTTTCGCAGCCGTGCTAGAGAGGTGTCGAGCACGAACCGTTTCTCTGCAACCCAGGAATAGCGGAGTTCGATTGTGCAGGGTGTTGTACGCGTAATATGAGGCAATCGTTTTGAGGACAGTACGCTTGTAGTGCTGGTTTGGGAGCACGCGCAGCAGTTTCTTCCGGCTTTTTTTTTTTTTTTCGCCGTGTTTGCCAGACTAATCTACCGGGTGTTTCGTCTACCTTGTTCCAAGCTTTAAAAACTAAAACCGGCTCTACGGCAAAACAGGCATTGGCCTTGGCCCGGTCAGCATACCTTAAAAGTGTTCATACCTTTGTAACGAAGCGTGCTTCCGTGCCGGGACGAGAGCTCTGCCGAATCGATGAAGGAGACCAGCAGGCGTCGATGAGATGCATTGATCAATTTGATTTATTAGAGATAGATCTGAAGCACTGGTCAAACTTATAAACTGAGACGAAATATATGAGATCACATAGCAAAACAGTCAGTCATACCCTGGGGCGCGCAACATCTTCGGAACGGAGGTCCCGAGCAGCAGCCGGACGGCAGCCGTTCCTTTCTCGAGACGCCTTGGCGTTCAAAAGCCTGCAATGCGACACCTTGCTGATTAGCACAGAATAATGAGCTATAACTTTTTGTTCGTTAACTTAGCGGTAAATTTCCTATGTAAAATTTGTAGAGCAAGTTGGAAACTGCCGAGCTGTGTCCTTTTCTTAGTTCCTTATTTGGCATCTTCAGTTACCTAATTAATAGCCAATGCTTCGAACTTTGAATCCTCAGCTTAACTCGCGCGAAGTCACTTTGCTCGCGGCAGTTTCTCGCTATCGACAACATTTCTCCATGCATCGTGTTCATTCTTGCTACGCCGACATACACCTGACATCGAGGATTCCATATATGATTAACGCGGAGCGTACAAGGCACTCGTGTGAGCAGAACTCTCAAACCTTTTCATTCCTTCGCATTCGCAAAAAATCAAACCCATATACGAGCTAGGTTTTCATTTTCTTGTTGCTTGTCACAGCTAGCGGGTTCCGTCGAGGGGCCGTCTTCCTCATCAAGCACTCGTTTAATGAAAAGCAAGAGCAAAGAATTAAGACGAGGCATTCTATAATAAAAACAAAGCAGCCATTTTGTAGTATGGCGCACAGTTGGACGCGACGACAGCGCAAGCGCTGCAGCATTGACTCGAGCAGTTCACACACCACTGATCAACGGGTGTCCTCACGCACCCCTGCCCGCAGCCGCACCCTTCGCAGAGCAGAACCCACTCGCAAGAAGGTCCACCGCCGAGGTCCGCGGCGTCCAGCATTCCTTCGCGTATATACACCGCGCGGCGCGCAACGGGAAATGGTGTCTCACGAAACTCGGTTAATGTGTCCGTTGCGCTGACCAACCGGTTAGTGGAAATACCTCCCCCCTGTTCGCCTTTCGTCCTCGAAAGCGGGCAACCCTTCGCGTTTCCTTTGCCGCAGTTCGCACGCGCACAGGCGAAGTCGTGAGCGCGCGTTTGTGTAATAAATGTGACGGGCAGCTTTGGAAGTGTCGGCCTCAGCACGGTTCGCCGGACGATCGGCCGTTAGGCCAGTTGTTTTAAATTAGTTCTGGCACGTCAGGAACGGCGTTTCCTGGTTGTCGCGATCTGCGCAGACTTGCACGAGCGATCGCGGCTGAAGAGAAGCACTGTTTGCCCGTCTCCGCCGCCGCGCTGTCTCTCTCGAACCGAGTGGATAAGAACGGGTCGTCGCTTCTACCGAGACGCTCCAGTGATTGCCTCACGCCGGCGACATGTATAGGAGCCGCTCCGACGGCGCTGATTGGTGCGGCGTAGCGCGGTAGTTGTAACGATCCCTCTCGATTGACGGTAGCCGCCGCCGCAGGGCGCAAGGGGACGCCGCGCGCTCTCGGAATGCCCCCTATGCTTGTGGGTCTCACTCGGGTCGACGCTTGCCTGTTCCGAGTAATGTTCCGGGAAACGCGGAGCTGACGAGAGGGCGGGCGCTGGGAAGGATTTGCGACTGAGGTTTAACTTTGCGCCTTTGGACACTTTTAATATCGGAGCACCGCAGTAAGCAGTACTCTTCATTTTATGTTGTTTTATTATTTATTTAGTTATTTATTTGAGAATACCTACACCACCAGAAGGCATTAATGTAGGGGGCGTTAAGTACGTGGGGGTCATACAGTGGTAAAAAGTTCGACATAATGCACATGAATACATCAGCTAACAATGACCAACACCAAAATCAAAATTACTGGAAAACATACAGAGTGCAATAACAATGTGTATCAATAAAAAGGAAATAGATAAGAACAGCTCACACCGTAGTATAGGCTAAAAATAATAATAATAAAAAAACACTAAGAAAAACTCATTGAAGAAGGCTCTCAATACAATTTTCAATACCAGGCGCATCCATCACTTCGTTCGGGAGCTCGTTCCAGTCCTTAATCGTGTTAGGAAAAAATGAATATTTAAACACATTACCACGGCACTGATACGGCCTAATTTTGTTAGCACTGTCTCGCCTAGAGGAAACGTTATGCGGCTCCTTTATGTACGCTGTTTTGTCAATACCTGTTGTGTTCCTGTATATACTGAGAAAGCCTGTTATACGTAGTGGCACAGGCAGGAGCTTATTGGTTTAAGTTTTTTTTATGGCAGCTCCACCATACTTTTTGTATATACTGAGAAGGAATCTTAGTACTTTTCTGCTCGGCGAGAGTGTTTTCCAACTCAATCTTTCGCATATTTCGGATATTCTAGCTGTAAGATTATAATTTCCGGTTGCAAATCGTGTTGCTTGTTTCTGGACACGTTCTATCGTAGCTATTAGGTTTTCTGTGTGTGGATTCCAGGTCCCCACAAGGGCACCTTGAGTCTCAAGATGATGGTACATGACGCCACCACAAACCCTTAGCCCCCATACTGAAGCTGTCATCACCACAATGGCGATAGGTTTTAAGATGAATGGTAGAAACCATGCACGGTGGCGGTCGGGGCCATGGTCAAGCTCCGGCCGATGGGTTCCTCGTCTGTCTATCAGTCGGGGGGCTCCGAGACCTTCCTGTGAATAAGACGGTGAAGCACATGCGACATTTGAGGTACCGTCAGCATACCCGCATCGCATGAGTACTTCTTCTTCTAAAAAGCCTGATCGGTCCCTGAAAAGGAACCGCACCGATGAAACCTGCACCAGTACCCGACCTGACTGTGGCCACTTTCCTCATTTCCTGGTTGCTCATTCTCTTGTAGAAAATGACCCAGTTGCCAAAATGTCGGTCTCTATTATCGCTAGAACCATTGATAAAATGATACGAAAAAAGTACAAAGCAAAAAAAAACTTTCATCCCGTGACCTTCTTATTGAAGTGTCCCAGAAAGACCAATCTGACATCCTTCTGAGGCAAAAGCAATTTGCTCACCTCCTTGTGACCATCACTCCCCGCCGCATTCTAAACACGGTGCAAGGCGTCATTTCAGAAAGAGATCTGATCCAAGAAACAGAAACTGGTCTCCTGGAAGGCTTCCGAGATCTAGGTGTCATTGCCCTTCGCAGCATCACCATAAGGCGGAACGGTGAAGAGGTGGCTACACACCATATCGTCCTAACATTTCAACGGTCCAGCCTTCCAGATGTTGTGAAATCAGAGTTCATCCGCTGCAAAGTTCTTCCCGATACCCTAAACCCGAGAAGATGTTTCAATTGTCAAAAGTACAGACATGGATCCAAAACATGCCGCGGAAAACTCACCTCTGCAAGGTGTGGTACCCACGAGTGCCCAACTGAAAACTGCAGTGCTGCTCAAGTAGAATGGCTAAACTGTCACGGGCCACACGCTGCGTACTCACGATCGCATTTCAAAATGAGAAGAAAGTAATTCAGGTGAAAGTAAGAGAAAACATTACATTCTCGGAAGCCCGGAAGAACCTCTCGCTTCTCTCCGGAAGAATACGCTCACGCAGCGCGCCGGGTGGCGTCTCGTCACGGTGGGCACGCAGTACAGCATCGCTGATGCGCGCCCACCTCGGCCCGTCACCAAGCAGCCTCCGGCTGCACCAACATTTCATGTCCCAGAGGTCAACTTTGCACAGACCGCTGGGAAACCACAGACAAGTGAGAGGGAGTCTTTCCCTCTTGACAAATCCCCATCTGCATCTGAGTCTCCGCCGGAAGCAATGGAGGTGACGCCGAGATACTCAGCGTCGGAGGCGCTGAGGGAGTCCCCCAAAGAGAGGAGGAGTCTCCTAGACCGCCTCAGACCAAAAAGACTTTCTTCCTTTCTTCTTTCACTCCCTTCCTTATCCCTTCCCTTACGGCGCGGGTCAGGTGTCCAACGATATATGAGACAGATACTGCGCCATTTCCTTTCCCCAAAACCAATTTTTATTATTATTATTATTAGTCAAGCCGCCTGATAAAGGCGGCGGCATCTGAATAACTTCCACTAATCCAGAGCATTATCCACTGGAACTGCCGAGGTCTACTTAAGAACCTGGATGGCATATACGAAATACTCGCGCAATATCAACCAAACATACTTTGCTTGCAAGAAAGGCAAGAAAAACGAATTTCAATTTCATTTTGGGGAAATGAAATGGCGCAGTATCTGTCTCGTATCTCGGGGGACAACTGAACCGCGCCGTAAGGGAAGGCTGATAAAGCAGGGACTGAGAGAAGAAAGGAAGAAAGAGGTGCCGTTGTGGAGGATTCCAGAATAATTTCGACCACCTGGGGATCTTTAACGTGCACTGACATCGCACAACACACGAGCGCCTTAGCGTTTCGCCTCCATCTAAACGCAGCCACCGCGGCCGGGTTCGAACCCGGGTACTCCGGATCAATAGCCGAGCAGCCTAACCACTGAGCCACCGCGGTGGTTTTCATTTCATATTTTTTTCACAGAAGCTTCGTTATATGTTGCCCGATTAGATTACATGCGCCGCTTTTTACGCAGGCAGCCTTTTTGTGTGAACTGAGTTGGCTATGCCTGTGTGGCGAGTCATCACTGTGAAGTGCGCCCTGGTAATTTTTTTTTTCAGCTGAACAATGAGAGCAGCACGGAGTAGCTTAGTAAACAGCGTTCATTACGCAACTGAGACATCGCTTCTATCTCAGAAACTAAACACGCCTGCTTTTTTTTTTTTTACTTTCGAAGTTACTTCGCTCAAGATGAAGGCGTACCGCGGTCCCATTTACGCAATTGAAGACAACTGTGCTGGGTGCACAAGCATTGACATTAATAACAAGACCTGTTTTCGTGAAACGGAATCACAGAAAATAGGGAATATTTTTTTTCCTCGCTGCCCCGCCGCGGTGGCTCAGTGGTTAGGGCGCTCGACTACTGATCCGGAGTTCCTTCGAACCCGACCGCGGCGGCTGCGTTTTTATGGAGGAAAAACGCTAAGGCGCCCGTGTGCTGTGCGATGTCAGTGCACGTTAAAGATCCCCAGGTGGTCGAAATTATTCCGGAGCCCTCCACTACGGCACCTATTCTTCCTTTCTTCTTTCACTCCCTCCTTTATCCCTTCCCTTACGGCGCGGTTCAGGTGTCCAAAGATATATGAGACAGATACTGCGCCATTTCCTTTCCCCAAAAACCAATTATTATTATTATTTTTTTCCTCGAAATGGTAGTCACTGGTATGGTACCAGTTAACTGATGATGACAGAAATAAACATCGTTGTACTAGAAATGCGACTCACTGTACACTCTGTTTCGAGATCGCAAAACGCTCGCCATGAAAACGAGTCGACCTGAGATATGAACTGTCTTTCACAGAACTGTGACCCTCCTTCTTGTCAGATTCCATTAGTACCCTATCAGTGTGATGCGACTCGCAGTAGTGTTTTCACGGTGTTGATACCCAGTCCTTTCAAACAAAAATACGTCAGCGTTTGCAGAAGCTCTAGCTGCGTAGCGTCGACAAATCGCGGTCAGATTTCCCATAGCTTTCCGTTCGCAAGGAGACATGTACTCCCCACTGTTTCGACTCGCACACTCCCTGCGTGCCCGTCATCGGTAATCACGTTGGCGCAATGTGCCACAGCGGCGCCACAGTCACTGCATCCACGGATCGTTGCAAACCGAAAAGAGCTTCCAGAATCTGATTCCTGCTTCACTGAACTGCGGCGAGATGCTGGACGGCAAAAGAAGAAACACAGACTTTCGCTGATCGCTTTTGAGCGCTCAGCCTTGCAATAAATATTAAATGCAACATTCAGTCAACATGAAAGAACAAGTTCGGTTATCTCTGCATGTAAGTTGAAAGTTCCTTCAGGGTGTTGTTCGTAGAGGTGATAACTATTTTGAAAACTGGAAAAAGCACGCTTCTCGCGCATAATTAATGGAGCAATTTTTGGCTGACTGCGCGTGCGTCTACTTTCGCATTGCCGCTATCAACTGGCCTAGGGATTTACATTGCGAAAGGTTCTCTCGTTGCTTGCCGGGCCCGCTTTAGCGCCGGAAAAAAAAAAACGCTCCAGCCTGCTTGCTCTCAGCCAACAGCAAACGCAGTCCAACGATCATTTCTCCTTGGTGCATATACGGCCCCCCTTGGCGCTGCGGGTCGTGCCCACGACGCGGCGTCGGGGATTGTGACGCTCGGTCGGTTTGCGCAGCGGTTAGCGCGGTTTGCCTCTGACAGGCGGCCCGACCGGGGAGATAAATATGAAAGGCCACGCGCGGCGTGGGGCAGCGCCCTCGGCTGCAAGGCACCACCCTCCCCGCACACGCCGCGGGTTTGTTGCCCTTCCCCTGAACTCCCTAATTTGTGATCCCTGCTTCCCTCCTTGGCTTCCTTCTCGTCAGTCGCGTTCGTTGTTGCTGCGCGAGAACAGCAGTGCTTTTTTTCCTTCCTGCACAATGCGCTTCCCGCTATCCTCTCTCGCGGCATGTCCACTCGAGCCTCGTTGATTCAGACACAAAATATGCTGGGATTGTGCGCATGTACAATTAAAGGGACACTAAGGAGTGAAACTATAGATTGACAGGCTAGGGTTACCTGTTATGTGATTTTTACCGGAAACAACGTTTTTATAAGCCAGAAAAGTGCGCGAAAGCGAGGTACACGTGGCGCTGCCATTGGAAGATTCGCGCAGCGAGTGACGTATTCGTGACCAAACGCTGTTTCACCGTCTCGATGGGCGATTACCGTCGAAACACGCGGAAAGCAGCGCGATGAGCAAAGCCGACAGTGCGAATGGTCTCGAACAACGCAAAACAGACAACGGAGGGAAAGGATAGTCGCAAACGCTGAAGCTTTCTCCTCGCATTCTGCATGTGCACTCAGGCTACGTGTAGCCGTTGTATGCAGCAAGTACAGAATCGCTGGCTGTCAACGGCGTTCATGCAGCGTGCACTTGCTACGTGGCCCGATGAGGACTTTCCTATGTATACAGTTTCGGCAGCATTACAGTAAAATTCATAAATGCACCTTTTGTCGATACGGTCAATACCTAGTCAAATACATACAGTCCATGCATTTCGGTGCCATGCAGAAAATGAAAATGTAGTTGTAAGTGGTTTTATTAAAGTAATAATAAAAAGGAAGGAAAATATTTTTGGTAGCCCCGGCTTCTGCCATCGATACTGAATCACCTGAGCTGGGGCAGCGGAAATAAAGGATAGCCGGCAAAATGTAGAAATGAAATGAAAGAGGTGAGGCGACAGGAAGAGAGGATAGGGGGAGAGGTAATATACACAAACTATTTACACAATAAGAAATGTAGAAAATGAAAATGAAAATTGGTTTTGGGGAAAGGAAATGGCGCAGTATCTGCCTCGCATATCGGCGGACACCTGAACCGTGCCGCAAGGGAAGAGATAAAGGAGGGACTGAGAGAAGAAAGGAAGAAAAAGGTGTCGTAGTGGAGGGCTCCGGAATAATTCGACCACCTGTGGACTACTGATCCGGAGTTCCCGGTTACGAACCCGACCGCGGCGGTTGCGTTTTTATGGAGGAAAAACGGTAAGGCGCCCGTGTGCTGTGCGATGTCAGTGCACGTTAAAGATCCCCAGGTGGTCGAAATTATTCCGGAGCCCTCCACTACGGCACCTCATTCTTCCTTTCTTCTGTCACTCCCTCCTTTATCCCTTCCCTTACGGCGCGGTTCAGGTGTCCAACGATATATGAGACAGATACTGCGCCATTTCCTTTCCCCAAAAACCAATCTTTAACGTGCACTGACATCGCACAGTACACAGGCGCCTTTGCGTTTCGCCCCCATCGAAACGCGGCCGCCGCGGTCGGGTTCGAACCCGGGTAGTCCGGATCAGTAGCCGAGCGCCCTAACCGCTGATCCACCGCGGCGGGTGTCATGCAGACTCCTGCACATATAAATATACACAAATACATACAATAGGCTTATTACCGTAAAGGAGGCAAATAAAATCAATACAGATGCAAAGCTCAGGCATCTTGAACTACTCCACTCCTTGCCCATGAGCGCGTTTGTATCAGGAATGCATCCTGGCCAATGCCACCCCCCCCCCCCCCGGTCGATATGTGTCATTAAGCCTGAGGACATCATCATCATCATCATCTTGACGAGCGTATAGAGAAAGAAGGCGACATCAAAACAGAAAAAAGTCACTGTTGACATACGTTACAAAAAAAGTAGAGAAAAAATCACTGGTATCGATTTTTTTTCTCTCGATAATCAGTGCTCTTACTGCTTTTTTTCTCAACTTTGTTCAAGTCGACGTCATGTGGCAGATTATTGAAAAGTAGCGGAACTTGGTTATCTAAATGTTCTTTTGCCATACTTAGTGCGTGTTCGAGGCTTTCTATGCTCTTGCTTGCGAAGTGCGAGCGTGTGTGTACCAGCAAGATTGCTAGCTATACGTGGAGTTTGTTTTTCGAACATGTTGGAGTAACTTGAAATAATAAACTTCATCAGCTCTTAGCAAAGAGTGTTTTGCAAACAGTGGGCCTGTTGGTAAGTCTAGTGGGTGTAGAACATACCTCTCCAATAAACGAAGTACGCGCTTCTGTAATCTTAGTAAACGGAGGCAATTTTTACTGGTGCTTGTACCTCACACCAAGAAACAGCAGGAAAGTCTGGAACAAAGGAGGGTGTAATAAAGAGAGATTTTGAGCGACAAAGGTATAAGCGAACATATTCTATATAGGCAGCCGAGAGATCTATTGAGGTCTAGAGAAAGGTTATCAAAGTGGGTGCTCCATGACACGTTTTCCTGGAACTATTCTCCCTGAAATTTTTTCCGAACTGCCAACTGTGGAATCGGCTACTTCGTGCAGCCTGCCGGCGTTTAGAAATTGCAAAGTGTTCGTTCCTTCCTTTTTATTACGCGCTCATGCAGACACCCCACTTGCATGCATGTCGTCAACGCGAGAAGCCCTATGCGAGCGCGTGGTCTTCCATGTTTTCTGCGCACTGGAAAGGCATCATCACCATCATCATCAGCCTGACTACGCCTACTACAGGACAAGGGCCTCTCCCATGTCTCTCCAATTAACCCTCTCATGTGCCAGCTGTGGCCACCTTTTCCCCGCAGACTTCTTAATCTCATCCGCCCACCTAACTTTCTGCTATCCCCTGCATGGTATACGCTTGCCTTCTCTTCTTGCCTTCGCATTACATGCCCTGTCCAAGCCAATTTCTACCTCTTGATTTCGACTAGGATATCATTAACCCGCGTTTGTTCCCTAACACACTCTGCCCGCTTCCGGTCTCATAACATTACACCTACCATTTTTATTTCCATGGCTCGCCGCGTTGTCCTTAACTTAAGCTGTACACTTTTCGTCGGCCTCAATGTTTCTGCCCTATAGGTTAGTACCGGTAAGATACACCTGTTTTATACTTTGCTCTTCAGTGATATTGGTAAACTGCCATTCATGATCTGAGAGAACCTGCCATATGAGCTCCACCCCATTCTTATCCTTCTTGTTATTTCCCTCTCATGATCCGGATCAGCTGTAATTACCTAACCTAAGTAGACGTATCCCTTTACCACTTCCAGTACCTCGATGCCAATTGTGAACTGCTGTTTCTTTGCTAGACTGTTGAACATTACTGTAGTTTTCTGCTTGTTTTACACCCACCGTTCAGTTTTGCCTAACTCATTGATCATGATTTGCAGTTCACCTCCTGAGTGACTCAGCAAAGCAATGCCATCAGCGAATCGCAGATTATTTAGGTATGCTTTAAGATGAGCTGAAAAATATCTGATACGCTGGTATGCACCATCACCTCTCATTTGGCTTAATATGTAGTTGTCTGCGATCATACTTACTGTGTATTTAGTCAACAAATACGCGATAATCGACAGCACAGTGCGCCTTTTGGTGAGAAATGCACGCGCAATTTTTCACTCAGTTGGGCTGTTGAATAAATACGTTAGAGCGCAACTGCTGCTCGCATGCTTTTGAGGGTCCCTCGAAGCATACCTGTCCGCTTCACGGCGGCACACAAAGCATCGAATGCCACACGCTCGCGTTATCTTGACCGGTGTATGCATGAGTGAGCGCGATCAGCAGTTCGTTCCGCAGTCTACAGCGGCCCTCGGCAACTTCACGTAGTTTCTTTCGCACCCTGGATGGAGCTTGCAACGAGATGCAGACTCCCGCGATGCAGCGGAGAGTCCCCACCGAAATAATAATTGGCAGAAGCGCCCTGCGCTTGCACATCGCCGCCGTGACCACTGATCTGCTGACTTTCGGTTTTCGTACCTATGACTGGTCGAGTTACAAAAACGCCACACGGCGGTTCATTTTTCGAAGGCGCTTTGAATCTGGAAGGTTTCCGGGACATTACGGTTTTCTCAGCAACGCAGCCACCTTTCTGCGTCGAAAAAATGTCGGTAGTGTTCCCGATGAGTAGTCAGTCTATCCGTCTTGCATAGTTCGATATTTCCCTTAATAATAATAATAATAATAATAATAATAATAATAATAATAATAATAATAATAATAATATTAATAATAATAATAATAATAATAATAATAATAATAATAATAATAATAATAATAATAATAATAATAATAATAATAATTGGTTTTTGGTGGAAAGGAAATGGGGCAGTATCTGTCTCATATATCGTTGGACACCTGAACCGCGCCGTGAGGGAAGGGATAAAGGAGGGAGTGAAAGAATAAAGGAAGAAGAGGTGCCGTAATGGAGGGCTCCGGAATAATTTCGACCACCTGGGGATCTTTAACGTGCACTGACATCGCACAGCACACGGGCGCCTTAGCGTTTTTCCTCCATAAAAACGCAGCCGCCGCGGTCGGGTTCGAACCCGGGAACTCCGGATCAGTAGTCGAGCGCCCTAACCACTGAGCCACCGCGGCGGGTATAGATATTTCCCTTTAGTGTCCCTTTAAACATAGCTCAAGATGATGTTGATTTGATGTTGACGGGAGCAAGCAATCGGTTCGAATAAAGCGAGATCGAATCGGTGAGGTTGCGATATCGATACCAGGTTATATAGTTCTTTCCAAAATGCGTTTCGTTTTCGCTGCAGTGACGCATTACAAGAAATTCAGTGGTGACCCTTTTAGAGAACACAGATCGAGCGCTCCAAGTGCGTTCGTCTGCCACACCAGGCCAAGCCGGTCCTTGTCACCACAAGCCAGCCAAGCATGTCAGGACAGCACTATACTACTACCCACACACCGTTCCCTCCTGCACTTGATCAGCTCGATTGAGATGCGAGAACCCAGTATTTGTAGAAATATGCCCTATAACTGTACGAATTAAGGAAAAAATATGGCTCTAATCGGTTTCGCAGCTGCTGGACAACGCCAATAAATCTTTCCTTCATAGACAACCACTTGGTCTCCGATAAATGTCAAGGTGAAGCAAAGAAAATAAGTGGCAAGCTAAAAGCTTCTGCCGGAAACCCAGGTAGAGGCTAAGATTAAAGTGACCACCTTTATGTTGCTTTCGGCTGTATACCTAACCATCCTCGTCTCGGCTTTCCTGTCTTTCTTCTCATGCAGTGCTCACCTCCGAATCCGCTATTCGCGCAAAAATCTCCTTAATCATGACATGCCAATCAACCATTATTCGAGCGCATGTCCCCGCGATGCTTAGTTACCCAAGGAGAACGCTGAAAATAACGGGGCCTGGGGAACTCAGCTTGAGGGAAAGCAAAATCATGAATGGGGGCCGCGAACGAATTGGGAAGTCGTGCAGAACTCAGAAAGGTGCGTAACAAGAATGCCTACGCTGGCCTCCTGGTAGTGTTGACGGCACCGTACACAGAACACGAACGTCGAGAACACGAAATCAAGATGAATGACACAACAAGCGAATTCGAGAAAAAAAATTGCACTTTATTGTGATCAGTATCACTCCTCTCCACTGCGCTGTAATAATGAATTGGTGGGTCTGCGTGCGTGGGCCGACTTCGAGCTGAAGCCTGCCGCTCACGGCTATAAAAAAACCAACCTGGACAAAGGGGAAACGTTTCCGTTCTATATTTATTTTTCTCTTCTTCTGCAGCATGATGTCGCAAAACCGCTGCGAACAATTTGACGGCGCAATAACTTACAGAAAGCACTAAAAGCACACACTTATTCCTCATTGCACTGCCACCGTCTTCCGCAGAGATTTCAAGTTACAGCTATCTTTACAGCAAGGTGACAAAATAGGCAATATTCGCTTAGCTTCGCGTAATTCTCCCAGCCTTGCCCGCAGGTTCAATCTGTGAGAGAGTAAAAAAAATTGTTACACACCGGTGGAATTCCGAATAACGGCTATTTATGCAAGTATTTCTCTCAGCCTTGCGCGCAGGTTCAGTTTGCAAGAGGAAAAAAAATTGTAACACAGGTGGAGTTCCGTATAACGGCTATTTATGCAAGTTTTCATCACTAGTACAGCTCGATGAGTGAGGGCGATTCTCAACTGTCTTACCGTGAGCCTTCCATTCAATGGCGTAACAAGGGCACCTTCAGGTTTGTCTAAAATTTCAGCAAATGTAAGAAAATGTTCTGTAAGAGCCCAAGAGATACATTTTACAGTAACTGGCAAGCTGATAATCCAAAAATAAAAGTCTGGCCCAGCACAACTCTGATCAGTGTCCGAAGGTAACCAAAAAACTAGGTGAAACACCTATGAGATATCGTAACGTTTTCAGTCGGCATCTCGTATTTTGGGGCATCGAGAAATGGGATGCTTCTAGGGCATCTGCAGCGGTCAATTCAATTTCGTCTAAACAAGCAATACTGAAAAAACAAAACAAAAAAATAACCATTAATACCAAGCACGTCTTTGCGGCTGAGCTGATATGCGCACGGACCAAAACTCTGAGTGCAAATCGTTACCGAGATTAATACACCCGAACGCTTTTACTTGCACCAATGATGTTAATACTGAACTCGGCGAAAGTTTCTTTTTGTATGTGTGACACCAAACTGGACCATCGAACGGAAATATTTCCCCGTTGTCCCGAGCTGAGTAAAGCCGAACTTCTGCAATCGCTCGGTGTCCTTCATCTTAAAGCCACATTATGTTCACAGCTCACAGAACACGCCTGCCGTCACATATGGCCGCTTATTCAGAGAAAAATGCAATTCGCAGATCGTACAAAGCGTACCAACAACAAATGAACGGCGCCACAGCCCAGCGGTGCGTGAGAATCGAAAGTACAAGTGTGCAATGATGAAGCTTCGGCTGGCTTTGGATGGCTGGAACCTCCGTCACTCTGCCCGAGCGCTGTGCTAACAGGCTACGCATTACCCGCAAGTCACACTGAACATATTGAAGCTGACGTTTCATTTTCGTTTTGGAGTGCTCGTGACAGTCACAAACCTCTGACTCCGGTCTTTGCCAGTTGAGCATTTGATGGACGCGTCCAATTTACAAATACATTTTAAATAAATCTAATAATGAGTTGGGCTTTAGTTTCAATGCAGCCAGTCAGAACAGTGCTAAAGGAGAGCGACTTTGTTACCTTTTGTTTTTTTTCAGCCTAAAAATTCCAGGGGTTCACAAAGCAGAAGCGAAAAGATAGAACAGGGACAAAGATGCTGTATCGACACAGATAAAATACCACAATGTGTACAACGTTCACACACACACACGCACACATAATTGAATACACACACACAAGTTCAGATGTGTTTGTTGAGTGTTCCCCATCGTGTAGTGTTTACCGTGCTTTATTTGGCTCTGTTACCATATGAGATGGCGTAAAATGAGCAATAACTATATAGAAACCAATGGTGTCAAAGGCCGCCGAGATCGCCAACTGCTAAGGGCTTGAACAGCACGTAACGATGCAAGCAAACAATATCCTCATTGAGAAATCCACGGTAGCTCTGAACTGAATGCCTAAAAGAGTGGAACATTTCAAGTGTGGAAAGCGCGAAATTAAAGGACCCTGATGAATTGTTACTGGAGACAAGCCTGCCTACTGCCTGTACAATTTTCAAACTTCCGCACGACACTAATCAACAATTGCCTGTCTTATGCAGTGCTGTTCCTTTTAGCTGTGTGTCCCTATCTCCCGGAATCGCTGCTTGTTAATTTAGTAAGCAAAGGCGTCCCTTAAAAGTTCTGACGGTAGTGTCAAAGCATGTTAAAAGTGAGGATGAAAATGAAAACAGGCTTCTTATTTCCCCTGAACCCTCTTTTCGTGCATCTCGAATTTGCGAGCTACGAAACTAAATGTACAGGCAGTAAGCAAATGTCTTCAATTCCAGGTACGATGACAAGGAAGTTCTGCCAAAAAGTAACATGCTATGAGTAGTCATCATCATAGTAAGCCTCCTACGCTTTCCTAGCAGTTTTACAAGAAAATTTTATGGAGTCTTCACTGGTCATCTTCGTGAATAGAGTAGAAGGATTATATTACGTTGAATTTAAAGGGAGCCCTGAATTCCAGCTAGCCTTTATTGTTTTCTACCTTCTTGTTACTGTTCCTCGACGACACATGAATCATTTGGCAGCAGCACTAGCGTTATGTGACACAGAAAGTCAGAAAATGAGATGCTGTAACGAAAGTTTGCGTAAATGTTTCTTTTGAGACATCACTGGATATCGCACTGAATTGCAGTGGATCGCATAACTTAAAATTCAAGATTATGACTATATCACAAGAAAATAAACTGAACTTCGGAAATAAACAAGATGGATTATAGTAGTGTCAGATTTTTTTTCCTCGCAGCCTTTCATAGAGCTGTGAAAGCTTCTGGCATCTTTTTTACAATGTCAGCTAAAGTGACACATAGACGAGCTAGCGGAAAATGGAATGAGAAGCCTACGAGTTCCAGAATGGTATGCCATCAGCTTCGAGACAATGAGCAAATGAGATGATGATTTGGCCTTCGCACGAGTGGTTTACGCGTAAATTTGGCACCCATAAACTGAATCCTTTGACAATCATGGCAAGGCAAGTGTTTGAAGACAACTTCCTAAGTTATCACTTCAAATGTCTACGATCGTCTATCAAGCTATGCGCGGTGTGGAATTGAAGCGATGGTCTTGAAGTGATTCAGCGGGCAATGGGAGAAACAGTAGCGGTACTCTCGACAGATTACTCTGGGAATAGAGAGAGCGAGTATGTATGCATCATCTGTACACTGAAAAGGGTTTCCTGCTTTCGTCTCCCCCACGTGGCAACAATGTCCCGCTCACTGAGTTTTCTGAGTGAGCTTGCCAGTCAGTCACTAACGTATTTACAAAGAAAGAAAATGCACCGTCCAAGCACGCTGCACACCACGATTGTTCTCTGCAGCTTGCGAGAACTGCGGTCCAAACCGTTGAGCTGTACTTGATCTTCGGCGTCATGTACACGTGAGCACACAAGCTCAAGTTCGTTAATGCTGCACCATCGCGCAGTCCACTGTGATTCTCTTGCTCCCGTTGGCTATTCTTGCTCATCGGACATCGACGTCAGCTGAGCCACTTCTGCACTTATTTCACCGGTGGTCTGGAAGAAGATGTGAAAGGCAAAACTGCGTTTGGTTGTCGGCATTCTATGGCTTGCTGATCGGTCGACCATAAGCCGCTTCACTTTCACCGAAGTTGCTGTGCTCGGGTTCAGATGCCAGGACTTGGTCGACGATGCACATGACAGGCATATCAGTCTGCAGTTCGCTTTCTCCTTCGGTGCTGATCGCAGGGCTCCCAGGGGAAGTGCTTTGAAAGTGTGTGAAAGCCTCATAGCCTATCAATGGCCGACGTCAAGGATTATCCTGCTACGATGTAGAGCAAGAGGTGAATGCCCGAGATCATTGCCACTGGGCCGCTACTGCTAAGTCTTGCCATGCACTGCAAAAGGTTCACCTCTTGGACGGTGACCTCACGCTGGAAAGCCAACGCTAAAAACAGCTGCAGAGAAGCTGCTGTCGCCTACCCTGTGCGATACGCAGTTACTTTCCAACGGCTAGTCTTTCTTTTGTTTTGGCATGTTTCTTCACTTAGGTCCTGCAGCAGCCTGAGCGGTTCCTGTCATTTGGGGCCCTGTGATTTTGCATCCAAGCTGCCTCGCTTCATCTTCACAACCCTTGACAAAACGCCGCAGTGCGTGCAGGATGCCCACCCACGAGCGATGGACCGCGCCCTGAGTAGCAGGCCAGGACCATCGGCATAACTTTGAGGACCAGGGTGCCGAAGAACCTCAAGGGGCCGAGCCGAAGAAAGCCACCGCACTCCCTCAGCCGACACACCACCACCGGGTGCCTGGGCGAGCAGGAGCGGGTCACAGCTGCTTGCCATTCCTGCGGAACGGGTCCTGAGGCGCGCCAAGCACATCGGCCGCAGTCTCGGCGGCCAGCGGGCTGGTGGCGGCCAGTGGCTGCCAGAGGGGCGCCGCGGTGGGCAGCAGAGACGATGCCCAGGGGTCCAGCGTGGCGTGGACCCCCGACGGAGGTCACTGTAGCGGCATGTAGGGCCAGTTGAACGAGCTGCCGGACAGCAGCATATCGCGTATCAGCGTCTCGATGGGAGTCTTGCCCACCAGGCGCACAAAGAAGAGCTGCTCGATGACCTGCGAGCTGACTGTCCGTAAGCTGGGTAGCCGCAGCAGCAGCTTGCCGAACCGCGTGGGCTGGTTCGGGTACTGCGTCCGGCAGTACTCTTCGAGCGCGCACTGGGACTTCTCCTGCAGGCTTTCGATGTGCGCCACGTCCGAAAGGCCGCAGGCGTCTGCATCAAGAGATTGGCGCGACATTAGTCAAAGGCGGCGCTTTGCGACAAGCAAGACTGCCTACAACGAGAACAGCAAAGTAACCAGCAAAGGTCGTGCACATAATTGCTATTCATGTTGGCCATCGCACTGCTCGACAACAAAGTCAGCTCAGTAGTAATAAGAACAGCGTTCTCCTACGGTCCACAGAGCAAAGAGGTAAAGCACGTGAGTCATCCGTTCGTGCCCACTCACACAAAAGGAACTGCGAAAGAAACACCGTCGCAAAGCCCCGGGGCCGGGTACATGTCTAACGGTTCTGCTCTAAATTGATCCCGACGTCTTGTGTCACGGGTCCACTGTGCAGAACCGCCGCCCGGCTCGTCGCGGACGGCCCTTCCACGCACATCTTTCCTCTCTCGTTCAGTGTGGCCGGGGTGTAAGCATCTCGTCCGCGGCGCAGCATTGCTGTCTCGCGCCCGAAGATTACAGGGGAGGGTCGTGCCTAGCCGAGCCGCTGTCTGCTGCCGCCGCGTGCGTTCGGTCGAGCTGCTCGGCGCGCTTCCTTCTGGCGTTGGGTGGCTATTTCGGGCGGCGGGTGGTGGACGCCTGCCTGCGCGCGCGTGCATATATACGGCTTCTCTCGCGTTCACCTTGTGACCTCCGCTGACCCCCGGCGAGGTTAAACGGCGCGGGACCTTCGGGCATCGTTAAGAATCCTTTAAATGCGCGGCGGCGGGCTACGGCAACATGGGTGTGTGCCGGCCGTCCCGCTGCCTTGTCTTTACTGCGCGGCCATGGAACGCGGACAGAGCGCGGCAGAGAAAAAAAAAACATCATCCAGCCAGCGCTGCTGCATGGACTAGCGCCTTCGTCAGCGCAGTTCAGCACGGGGCTTCCCGTTTTGTTTTGCGCAGGCCACCACCGCCTGATCCGGCGAGCGCATACGCTACCGACTCAGGTCGTCCAAGCGTGCTTGTGCACGAAAGAAGTCGCGCTTCTTTTCTTTATATTTCTTCATTGTTGAGCCCCTGGGCCACTCGTTAGACGGGGCCGCAATAGCTCGACTATTCTCGCGCACGTCGAAACCACAATGAGCGGCGAGGTAGTCATTTCTTATCTGCGCTCCGAAGGCAACGTCGTGGAGAGGACAGAAGAAATTATGAAAGGAGACAATAGAGAAATATCTGACCGGAGGGAGAATTCTCACCGGCGAAGTCGAAAGGTGAACTCGTGATCAGCCACAGGGCAGGTGCTGAGCCACGGCTTGTGCAGGACGCTATTAAATTGGCAGGGCTGTGATGGTATTACTGCCTGCTGCCGGGACACAGTTACTCCCTTCTGTCCGCTCCATCCGCTCATGACGATACGGCGGATGACATAGATTAATTGTGATAGTTGCAGTAATCTGTGCCAACCCGCGACTATATATGCAACTGGAGCTTACGGAGCACGCAGGGTTGTCAAGTGAATTTTCCTTTTCAAGCAGCAGAGCTTCAACTTGTACTGTCATTACTTTGCTTGTGTTTGCGTGTTTTGAGAAACTGTTTTGTTTTTGCTACCCTCCTAAAATCGAAACAAGTGTTGCAGTATCAATAAATAACTAAATAAAAACTGTCACGGATGACCACCCAGTATGCGACCGTAGGGTATGTGGAACGGCCACCAATCGAACCACTTCGATATCCAGCACTTTCCTTTCAGAAGCACGCTGTGTCGACTGCACATTAGTATTTTTCGAGGGCCCCGGTACATTTGGCCACTGCCCTGTCTTTTACCGGCCAGGAAACAGAATGACACTGCTCCGATACCAGCAGTTTCATATCTTAATGGACAGCCTGTTCATGCATAAAGTTTGTGCCCTTCTTGAGTTAACGTATGTGTTCATCCGGGGGCCTATGCTCTCTATTATCTGTTTCTAATTCTAGCCATCATTGCCGGCACATGTTCAATAGATAATACGGACACATGCTTGGGTAACTTCTGGGCCTTTTCTGTCCCTCATATAATAATTGTTTTGTTTGTTTTTTTTTGGGGGGGGGGAAGGAAATGGCGCAGTATCTGTCTCATATATCGTCGGACACCTGAACCACGCAGTAAGGGAAGGGATAAAGGAGGGAGTGAAAGAAGAAAGGAAGAAAGAGGTGCCGTAGTGGAGGGCTCCGGAATAATTTCGACCACCTGGGGATCTTTAACGTGCACTGACATCGCACAGCACACGGGCGCCTTAGCGTTTTATGGCCTCCATAAAAACGCAGTCGCCGCGGTCGGCTTCGAACCCGGGAACTCCGGATCAGTAGTCGAGCGCCCTAACCACTGAGCCACCGCGGCGGGTCCTGTCCCTCATCCCAAAAGAAGCTTTCCAGTCAGCCAGCTGAAGCTGAGCTTCGTGGAGGTCTTTTTCCTCGCCCTCAGTTCCGCCTTATAAGCAAATAATAGGTTTGATAATTTAGCAAAGTCGCAAACACAAAACTCTCGATCGTTCCAGGCGTTTTAAGAAACGCACCACAGGGAGACATTGACGCAACTAACACTTACAAGCTATTCGCTTACAACTGTACGCAGCTCTCTCTCGCAAAAAGACCCCGCAGTCGCGTCACCGAAATGAAACGTGCTTTCTGGTTATTTTTTCTCCTTCTTTTCGCCGAACGCGTCCTATAATACACACCGCGTGTAATTCCCCGCCGCGCGGCAGCTTTCTTGTCGCACAACAGCCGACACGCGTGTGACGGGGTCTCCGGCCGCACGACGAATTGCGTGAGGCCCGTGTGACAGCCTTCCGGGGCGTAGACAAAACAATCACAGCTGCTTCACGCGCGGGGATGGAACAAAGCGCCAAGCGAGCGTGCGGGATTAGGGGGGAGGGGGGGGGGGGGGTTGCTGTCGACGACAAAGCATCAAGAATGGAGGAGCAAGGCCCGAGCAGTGGCGCCTGTATTCCGCATTCAATTTGGCGCGCTCCTTGCTTCATTTCTCGACAGCGAAACGCCCCAGGCGCCGGGATGCGTGGGAGGGAGGGCGCGGACAAAGTGTGCGCGAGACAACTCGGGAGGAGGAGGGAAGGTTATTACACAAAAAAAGGAGCACAGCAAAGGGAGTTGTGCCGAAGAAAAAGGCGGGGGCGGCGTCCCCCGGTTCGAATTAATTAAAACAAGCTCGAGCAATAGCGAGACCCCGTCGCTACAGCCACCGACGCTTCTTCTGCGGCTGCTTTTCGCGAGGCAGCGGGCGCAAGCTGTGCAGCACAATTAGCACAATTAACACGATAGCGCCGACGGGACAAATAGGCCTGACAGCCACTGCTATACAGTTGCCGAAATAAGGAAAACATAGCGGGCGGGTCGTAGCTGCCAACTCAGGGGTGCTCGTTAGCGCGTATTTGCTTTGCGGATATAATCAGCGAGCCAGCGAGCGTGCGTGCGTGCGTGAGTGAGTGAGCGAACAAGACATTGCCAGACAAATTTCAACACCCAATGCCTGCACCGAAACTCGATGGCGTGGACTTTTACAAAAATGGTCTATAGACAGTCTATAGACTTCTTATAGACTCTATTGCCTTCCTATAGATATTTCTTTTTGTCTATTCATAGTCTATAGACTGTGTATAGACAAAAATCTACTAAATGTGTATGGCCATAAATTTATAGATTGTCTATAGACTGTATATAGGATTTCTATTGCCTATAGACTCTTCTCTATACGGTTTGTCTACAGAGAGTTTATAGGCTTTTTAGACAGAAGTCTATGGACAGTCTACAGACTGTCTAAAGAAATTTTTGAAAAGGGAAGCCTAAACACTCGCTCGTGTGCTCCTAAAATAGCTTTGTCGCCTTTCCGTCGCACGTCTTATAAGCATGGCGTCATAGATTGCTTCCGCCCTGAGTTGGGCATAGAATGCTGAAGAATCGAGAACCGTCATTACGTAGGTTAATATAAAGTTTAACGAATATGGAGTACTAACCAATGCGGTTATGCGAGAAAGTTTGCTTCTGTTAGAGAAACTGAAGTTCAGTGAAAAGGGACAGCAAAGAAAGCATTAAGGTATCCGTCGCTGAGCGGAGAGCGAGAGAAGAGTTAAGTTCCGAGAAAAAAAAATGCAAACACGGTACCAGCAGAAACACTGTACAAAGCAACGCCTCAGAGTTTTGAAAGATATGACTTTCTAAACAAAAATAAAAAACTCAAAAGACGGCACACTCGGGAACGTTGGAACAGGTTGAAAGTATTGATATAATAAAAAAAAAAAGCGCCCAACCGGAACACGCCTCCCACAACCACTTGCGTATTCAGATAGAGGCTACTTCACTGGCGATATAATTTGCTTGCCCAGGCTGCGTTTACAGACGTTGCAACCTATAGCCTTTTACTGCACTGGTCTGAATATTCATGGCTTCATTTCGCACAGAAGATATCAAAGCAGCCAAGCCGCATTTGCAGGAGACAGAAAAAAAAGCGAGAGAGAGAGAAGTAGCCTGAGGTAAGTACGCTAATTATATTACCGGGACGCAGTGTTTGTTATTCATCCGCTCGGAACCAAATTATAAGCGACGCAAACCACACACTCCAAACGACGAAAGCGCTGAGAAGCACACACGCACTTGAATATATCAGGAAAAAAGACAACACCAGCTTGTTTGCCATCCGCCTTATTAACATTCACGCCGATGACAGTCAAATTTGCGCAAAGTGCAGTTCATTGAAAGCTCAGTTCGCAGAGATATATTGTTTATTTTCTCACTCTGCAATCACGAACGCACTTTTCATCAAGCATGTCCCTTTCATAACTCGCTACTTGGAATCCCTCCTGTTTAGCTGCTCGCATATCAACGCATTCAGCGACCACTTGAATCAACACTACCTCATCTCTCCAGTATGCGCACCCTCCTCAAGGTGGAAGTGAAAAAAAAAGGCAACGGCGGCCATGCATGCCCAGTGAGTCAATGCTGCCATCAACACACGAGGGGAGCTCTCCGATGCGGGGAGCCTCTTTTTATGGCCAATAAAAAAGGGAACCTGTCGGCGCCGAGCGGTCTCCGCACAAAGGCGAAGAAATAAATGAGTCGGAAAGTAAATAAACAAAGCTGTTGTTGCCTCTCTATTCGCCGCAAGGCTGCTCAGACATGCCGAGCACGCAGCGGGGTGCGGCCGCAGATTAGTCCGCGCCATGCATGCCTTGGGACTCGCGCACGCGCCGAGAGCGTCAAGTGTGATTCCGTATTCAATTAGGCGCGGAATAATTGGGAGGCGCGAGGAGGCGAAGGCGATACCAGAGTACTGCTCATTAGGAATCTACAATGGTCTCTGTCTGCCCTTTTGCTTATTTGCTTCTGGAAAGAGCAGCGCCATGCTGCGGGTGCGTTCGGGGGAGAGGGAGAGTGAAAAGGAACAGAACGAGACTGGTGCACGCGTAAGTTCTTGTTTGGACATAGCTCCGGTGCGTTTTAGTGGAGGGAGCAGGGAAAACAAAGGCGAGCAATATTAAATGCCGCATTGAGAACACAAGGCGCCGGTGGCCGGTAATAAACTCAGACGCCGCGGTAGAAATTTTTTTCTCCTCGTTCCTGACACGACCACTTGCTCTTATGTCGAGAGCGGCAACGTAGCCCGAAAGCCTTCGCAGGCGACCATTTCACGCCTGATCAATACAAAAACTTGGCGAACAATTTTCAATATTACGAAGAGCTGTGTCGTCCGAGTTCCAGTCTTCTAACGCCGTCTTTGAGTGTGCACCGGTACCTGATAACACTGCATGCGTTTCGTTTCCTGCGCGGAACCATCACAGCAGCAGGAAAATACCGAACCGTTAATTTGTTGTCAATGCCCTCGTGTTTGTTCCTGTTCTCCTCCCCCCCCCCCCCCTCACCCAGGAAAAAGAAGCATGTTTTCACAAATCTTGTCGGGCAAGTCGGATAAGATCTGAAGGAGGCAAGAAAGCATAAAACTTCTGTATATTAGTTTGCCTAAAGTATCTGCGCCAAAACGCGTTTGCTTCCCCGCCATGAGAAAGTATAAAAATTTATTCCCGATTATGCCCGAAGGAATCGCATGCCGCGGCGGCTCCGTGCTGCAGTTATTGGCCCCGTTATCTGTGCATATTCCTCAGCCGCCTCCATAACGAGCGATGATCTAGTTTTACGCGTTTTCCGCCCCGCGGCGGGCCAAGCACATTTCGCGCGCAGGCGCCCTCGAAGGCGACACCCCGGCTGCAGGGGCGAGAAATTCTGCACGCCCGTTCAGTCGTCGGCACGAAAACAAAGGGACATCGCTGCTGCGACAAGGTTGCGTTCGCGCGTCGGCAAAACGTGATTAATCGCTCGTTTATGCCTTCGTCGCTATAGCAGCCCCGTTGCGACCGCACTGAGCGCTTGCGTGCCATAGCGAACTGCGTGGGGGCTGAACGCTCGCCTGGAGACGTTGGGAAACGCGCGGGGCGAGAAAGGGCTTTCTTGTACGCTTGCATTTTGCTACGTCTTCTAATCGCGAACGATAAGGATGCAGAATTCGAAGGCCCGAGCTCGATGGGAAAGGATGCAGTACGTAAAAGAGAGGAAATAAAACAGGTGCGATTCCCGCTGCGGTGCACACCCACAGGTGGCACGATTCGCGTACGCTTTTACTCTCCACTACTCACGCACACGCTCTATCGAAGTGCGCCTTCACGGGGTATAAATGCCTTCTAATTTAGATGTAAAATATCCGTCGGCGGCCTGTTCAAAGACGATGCTATTTTTCTCCCTTGAGTATGCCCGTGGTCCTCGCGCTTTCCAGTGAACAATGCTGTCGTAATGCCGAGAGAGCGAACGAGTAGGGAACGCTTACTCAGTGCGAGCGAGTGTCGCATGTTCCGGGATGCTACATGCACTAACATCGAAATCTCTCATTTCGATGCAGAGCCATCCCTTTCAAAAAATTTCTTTAGAGAGTCTATAGACTGTCAATAGACTTTTGTCTATAAAGTCTATAGACAACCTAGACAGCAGTCTATAAGGAATAGAAATCCTATAGACAGTCTATAGACAATCTATAGAGTACGAATAGACAAAAATAAATATCTATAGGAAGGCAATACAGTCTATATAAAGTCTGTAGACCATTTTTAAGGGGTGTGAGCTGCGCAGTAGGTGAAGTCTCCCGACTCAGTAAGCAAGTGTCGTGTGCACCCGGCGTGACCACACGTTCTGCGAATCGGAAGGAATTCACGACCGACTGTATACGGGACTGAAGATACGCTCGGTGTGACTGTCTGCACGCAGGATATGCTCCAGTAGTGAATTACTCCGCCGACCCAATCCGATCTACATACATCAGCATTGCTTTTACGTAATAGTATAAACGAGCCATGCGGACTGCTGGGAACAAGTGCGGTGCAGCGCGCATGCGCTTGCCAAAACATGTAAAAAACAACGCAGAGAACAATAAGGCAACACGTAGGGAACCTTTTTCGCAAAGGCCTATACGCTTCGGTAAGGAAAACTAGCCACAAGGTCGTGTAGGACACCTTCCACGAGTAGCAATGCAACGCGTAGCAAAAGAACGGCTTCGTTCAAAGGCGGATCCAGTCACGAAACAACGAATCCAGGAAGTGACGGTCGATGTCTCAACACTCGTCCAGCAGGAAGAGGCACCCACGTGTGTGTCCTCCATGCCCACGCTACACAACACCGCGCAGAGCGATCATCGCTGCGAGCCACGGCGACGGTGGCGCTGCAGTCGCCAAAAGAGGACGGAAATTAGTTTATCCCCCATGGTACAAGAGGCAGCGCTCAATTCTGCCAGCTGGGCACTTTGGTCAAGTGATATGCGCGGGGCGAAGAGGGGGACTGGCTATTCAGTAGGGCGTAGCGGCGCAGGTGTCCGGTGGAAGTGCGCGCCAAATTGCGCGGCCGCCGCAGCGTCCGGGAAACCGCGCACCTCGTAATGCCGCTGCCTGGGCGTATGCATATTAGCGAGCCTATTTAGGAGCGCGACGCTAACTCGCCCCAGGCTTTGTATGCGTTCTCGTCATATCGCGATCATCAGCATGCTGGGGGAGCAATGCCTCCCTTCTCAAAATCGTGAATCCCTAAATGGAAGGCAGTATGGCGGTGCATACTGGTACTGCTGTCGCACGAGACGAGGTTATCTTTGTCAAGAACAACTGCTTCATTTCGTCATGCCATCGGACGACCGCACTGTCGAATTAAGAATCTTCATTTCACCTGCTGAGTTTAAAACAAACATGCGCTTGACCACTACATATCTCCTTTGCAGCTTCACAAGATACCGAGGAACTTAGTTATTCCCTTTTCCTTCGTTTGACCCTATATATATATATATATATATATATATATATATATATATATATATATATATATATATATATATATATATATATATATATATATATATATATATATATATATATATATATAAAGAAGGTATTGTCAGAAAAACACACACACGCACCAGCACCAGGATAAAGCCATTCCGCGGAATAATTAACTGCGCCCAGCGATGCGAACCGTTAATAATCTTGGCTGTTAATGTGCGAAAACATCCTGCGGGTCGCACCGAACGGTCCTAAGAAAAACACTCGTTACCTTGCCAAACGAGGTTAGGAGGAAGACAACATCGCGGAGCAGCGCAGAAGGCCGAGAGCGCTAACCACGGAGTTTTCCTCAACGAAGCCAACAACGTGACGAAAAAGAAATTCCTGCCTGAAGAG
Source organism: Amblyomma americanum (assembly GCF_052857255.1). NCBI lineage: Eukaryota > Metazoa > Arthropoda > Arachnida > Ixodida > Ixodidae > Amblyomma > Amblyomma americanum. The sequence goes on along the minus strand of NC_135499.1, from coordinate 186,874,356 downwards.
TACCGCCTTTTTTTTTTACCTTCCAGTGAGGAAGATTGGTGCTGAGTCAACAGCTAAGCGCGCCTCATTCGAGAGTGTCCGCCGAAGATGTCTGCCACGAGTGTTAACCTCGATACAGACACGATGCATCAAGCGACTGAAGGAAGGAATGAGAAGATGCGAAGTAATTAGGGAGGACACATAAGTACACGGAGCAGCATGGTGCTCTGTTGCCATTGCAACGAGGATTGCTTGTATAGCAGAAACCAAGAAATATTGTGTGCGCCAAAAACCGCATTGGCGACCGCTACCAGCCTGCAGATGCCATACCTCGTAATTTTCATTAGAAAGCGCATAAATAGGGTTAGGAGGTCACGACGAGCTCCGTTTATTTCGGCCCGCGCACCTGCCCGATGAGTTCTCGTGACCGGTTTAGGAACAAGCGAGCAGAAATACACACAGGCTTACCTTTTTTTAAGATTACGCGTGCAGATTCGAATTGAGCGGTGGTATTTGCACCAGGCTGTACGGCCAACACACTGCATTCCTATCTAATTTCTATAGGCTATAAGAAAGACGCAATAAAATTTTGTAATCAATTAATTCATTCACTTTCTTTCTTTCGTTTCATTTCATTTTATTTCCTTAAAGACCCCTCGGGGGGAGGGGGGGTACTACGTAAAGGGTGGAATAAGCAGGAAAGGTAGATGACATTCCGACGTGTGTTTATACACGAAACAAAAGAAGAAGGAGGCTGAAAAGGTAACAGTTCAGGCACATGGACGATAAACGAGTGGCTACCTATCTCTCTGTCTCTTTTTTTTCTTTTTTTCACTGCTGTGCTATGTCAGTGCACGTTAAAGATCTCCAGGCGGTCGAAATTATTCCGGAGCCCTCCACTATAGCACCTCTCTCTTCCTTTATTCTTTCACTCCCTCCTTAACCGTTCTCTTACGACGCGGTTCAGGCGTCCAACGATATATGAGACAGATACTACGCCATTTCCTTTCCCCCAAAACCAATTAAACTAAATTAAAACTAAACTGCTGTAAATTGCCGCCGACCGTTTGGGCACTGCCCTGCATGTTTAGCCACCTTGCTCAGGTGTTAGTGCAAATGCTGCCATTACAAGCGCGTGTTTCACGAAGCACAGTACGGGCGTTTGTTTCTTTATGCACAGTTACGAGGAGAAGCAAAAAAAAAAATCGCCGGAAGAAAGGTTGTCGCCAAAGCTCGGCAGATGAGTCAACTGACATATGACTCGCAGGACACGAGGAATCACTCGCCGGAGGGTATGCGACCTGTAGAGGGCTTCAAGGTGGTACAAAGAAACAGAAAATAATACAACTTACATTGAGAAGCCGGCCCTCTCTACGGCCTTTCTTCGTATCAGTTGGCGGTCATAATGACAAAAAAAATTACTAAACGCGCTCTGTGCAAGCTTTCTTACCGAGTACACTCATGCCACGAAAACTCGCACCATGCTTTCGTTAGATTCTATTATGCCTCGCACTCAGACCGCGAAGGAGAAAGCGCCCAACGAAAAGAAAACAGAAAGCGGGAGAAAGTTCATCGCGATTCTGTTGTGGTTAAAAAAGAGCGAAGAAAAACAGAATACAGGAGAGGGAAAGATCGTGACAGGCTAATGAAGAAACGGCGCGACGAAGAGTTTGAAGCACGGTGAAGAATAAGCTAAGCAACTGGAGCGATCATTCAAGCTGATTCGATTAAAAAAGCAGCGCGAACTCGCGAGACAGTTCTCACCGCGGCACTCGACATAAAAGTGCCGAATTTCTCACTCTGGGCCCGTAATTACGTGCGGCCGTCCCCGGGCAGCGGTGCAACGATAGAACGCAGTTTTATTTGCAAAAAAATAAAATACAATAAAAACAACATCAAGGCGCGAAGAGCTGAGAGCACGGCGGCGAGACCTGCGCAAACAAAAATCACTCAGAGCAGCCTCGAAATCGCGCGTGGGGTGAGGTTAAAGCCTTCGCTGCTTTTTGGCTCATTCCGTATTTTATTTGCTTTTCTTATTACATTTCACTCCCCCTCCACCATCGAGTGGTTTACTTTCATCTGAATTATGATTCTGCTAATGAATTTAATGCGTCCTCGTTCGCGGAGCTAATTACTACTTGCGCACTCCGGGCAAAAGGAACCCGGGCGATTGTGCCTAATTTGCATACGCTAGCTGCGTGCGCGCTTGCGCGATCGGAGGCAGACACGCGATCCCACCGTGCGCCCGGGTCGGCCCATGCGCACTTGGAGAATGCACGCAAGAACGTTCTGCTTGCTGAGAGGGCCCCCCTGTAAACCAAAGCAAACGGCAGATAGAAGAGCACACGAGAGAAAAGAAGAAACATCTCACTCGTGGCATCACTCTCGTGATTTACAGTGACGCGTTGAGAGCCCCGGATGTAAGCAGGAGAGAACCGGTAGAGGGAGTAAGCGTTAGCCAAGATTTAGGACTCCTCGCGTCGTACTTCGATTGCGTAGTTGTTTCTTAGGCCCGCCGCAAAACCGGCCCGCTAGCTGGTCTGCGGTTACGCACCAGATATTCCGCGCGCGGAAAGGCACCGGGACGTTAGCTAACGACGTACAGTGCGTCTTAATCGATACAGAAGACCACCCAACGAGACCGCAACTAGTCTGTCCTGGATAACATGCAAAACAGGCCTAAACGCACGACGTAAAGAAAAAAAAACAAAGACGAAATGGGCCGAGGAAAGTGATATCGCATAGGGCAAGTGCAGAGAAACCAGAAGAAACACTGCCACCAATGGTTCCAAGTAAGTTCATTTCAAGGCACGGCACTTACGGTCATCATCATCATCATCATCATCCGCCTGACTACGCCCACTGCCGGACAAAGGCCTCCCCCACATCTCTCCAATTAACCCTGTCCTGTCCCAGCTGATCCAAGGTGATCTGAGAGAACCTGCCGAATGCGCTTTACCCCACTCTTTAATGGAGAATACCTGAATAACGGAGAATACTCTTTAATGGTGTTAATGGAGAATACATAAGTCATTTGCGATTCGCTGATGAGATTGTCTTGCTAAGTCACTAAGCAGGCGAGCTGCAAAGCTCGTCCGGCATCGAGCGGGATCGAACCCGCGTATTTCGGGTCAGCAGCCGAGCGCCGTAAGCACTAGGCCATCGCGGCGGCACGCTCTTAAGGACTCAGCTTAAGTTAAGGACAACGCAGCGAGCTATGGAAAGGAAAATATGTGTAACGTTAAGAGACCGGAAGCGGGCAGAGTAGGTGAGGGAACAAACCTGGGTTAATGACATCCTAGTCGAAATCAAGATGAAGAAATGGGCTTGGGCAGGGCATGTAATGCGAAGGCAAGATAACCGCTGGTCCTTGAGGGTAACGGAGTGGATTCCAAGAGAAAGTAAGCGTAGCAGGGGGCGGCAGAAGGTTAGGTGGGCGGGTGAGATTAAGAAGTTTGCGGGCATACTGCGGCCGCAGCTGGCAAAGGACAGGGTTAATTGGAGAGACATGGGAGAGGCCTTTGCCCTGCAGTGGGAGTAGTCAGGCTGATGATTATGGTGGTGATCCGAAACTGCGGTCAATAGCTGCCCTAAGTAGACGTATTCCCTTAGTACCTCCAGCGCCTCGCTACTAACTGTAAACTGCTATATGCTGTACTTCTAAGACCGTCACCCACCGTTCTTTCTCTCTCTCTCTCTCTGTGCGTGCGTGCGTGCGCCTGGGTTTTAGTTTCGTTTACCCTACGGCCTGTACTAACATCGTCAGCACTTTTCTCTCTTATCTGAACCTCCACTCTCAGCTGGAAATAAGCAGTCTACCCTGAGCAGTCGTCTGCGTCTGTTCGTTCCCTCCGTCCGGATACGGGACACCACAACAACACTCGATGATACCCATAAAAGATGGCGTCCATCCAGGTTGCTCAGGAAGAGCAACTGGATCGCACAAGTCCCACCGGTGGCAGCGCCTGCCATCACAGGGCAATGACGAACCGCCTAACCGCTGCACCTGTGAGCAAAGAGTGGCGTGAGTACTCCCAGGGATCTGTGAATGTTCAGTATAGAGGAAGACCGTTAGCGATCCTAAGCCGGAGAGGTACAATTGTTCCCTGTGTGAGCGGGCGGGCTTTCGCCTTCTCACACGTAAGCAGTCTTCTTTTTCACTGTCATCATTGGGAGCTCTTCCCGTTTTCTGGTTTGCGGAAGAAGTAACTCGTGATCTGCAAATAATTTCTTTCTGCGCACTCTACTAATAACTCCTCCCTGCTATTCCTAGAGGAGGCACTTGGAATGGCAAGTGTCAAATATGCACCGCTAGAGGGAGAGAGACTATTTCCAGACGCTAGGCATACAATCGGGAGGATACCGCACTCGATATTCGGTTAGCCTCCGTTTCGGCGCCACTTTCCGGCGTCGCAAGAGGAGTCGTGAGTGACCGATATTGCTGAATGCTTGGCGCACATGCCACAAACACTGACGCCAGCTGCAAAGCGCCTAAAAGGAGAATAAGGCGGGCCAACAGCAGACAAGCGCGCGTATAACAACACAACACTGCCTAAAAACCCCATCGGTTAGGGGGACAGGGGAACAGCGGGGCGTCAGTGCGCATGCGTAAACCTAAGGGGCATTAGCGCCCTGGCGCCCCGCTATTCCTCTATAGCCCTAACCGATGGGGTCACGCTGCGCTAAAGCTCCGTAATACATACGCGCAGTCACGCAGGGCGGCCGTATATGCAGCGACACCAGGAGAGCCAGTGAGGACAACGATGAAAACGCAAACAAAAACAAAAGGGAAGATGCATACCCCGCTCGCCGGCCAGCGTTTCTTTATGGCGCGAGGAGAACAAACTCGCTTCGACATTCAGGTCGCCGTTTTTCGATCGTTTATCTCCCATTCTTAGGCGACGCCTCGCGCGCGCCAATTCCCCAAGCCACATACACACGCACTACTGAGGTCCGGACTTCGGGGAGGCTGGGACTACGACGAAGAACAGCCACAAAGCCCTAAATATACAAAGCCATGCAAGGTGCAACACAGAGCAAATGTGAAGAAGGGAAGCGAGCGGCGTTGAGGCGTGAAGCCGAAAAGGACGTATGCGTTCGGGGCACCCGCCATCCATTCCGCGTGCCGAGGCTCAGCAAGGGACAGACCCGCGCACCTTCCAGCCTTTCTGCGTTCCCTTAGGCACAGGCAGATACATCTACGGGGTATATATACAACGGTTTACTCGCCCTGGACACCCTCCCCAAGGATCCTTTATTCTCTGGAACGTATGCGGATGATGGCCCTTCTCGCAACTCGCGGCGCCACTACGTCTGAGAGGCGAACCCAGTGGGAGAGAGAGAGAGAGAGAGAGAGAGAGAGAGAGAGAGAAACTCTTCTTTCCACAAGTTGTGCAAGGAGCAATACGAAACAAAACGACGAGTGCTGGGCAGGCAGCGAGGAAAACAAAATAAAGAGAGAAAGGGGAAAACGAAAAGACAGCGACCCGCATTCCGGTGTATTTGTTTTCGGCCAGAACCTGCCTCTCCCCAGTTCAGCGGCGCCCTTCGAAGTCGCAGGCCCGTGCTTTACGATGCCGATATGTTTGGCGAGATGTAAATGTCCTGGCCTCCCTTGTTCGCACGCGGGCAAAACGGCCGGGGTAGGGCAGGAGGATGGGGAGGACTGGAAGGCCCCGTCCTCCCTCGTGTGCATTCTCCCCTCTCCCACAACCTCTTCGCCCTGGCCGAGATGCGCGTTGGAAGAGCGCGCGAAAGGCGGAAGGGGCTGGAGAGCGGATTGCCGCTCAGGGGTGGTACCTGCGTCGCGCTCTTTTTCGGCAGAACTGCGAGATGACGGCGGGTGAGAGGAGGCCGAAGGTGAGTTGAGACGCGGGGGATATATAGCTCGCGCCGAGGCAGTGGTTTGTGCGCTTGCCTCGAGATGGCGCTCGCCGAATAGATCCTTATATTTATAACGCACGCGCGCCCCCTTACACCCTGGCTTATGTATATCTGCCGAGTTTTGGCAGCGGCGGCGGCGGCGGCGCCTGGGCGATTCTGCCGCCGGCCGAGAGGACCATATGTCATCGCGCGTTGCCGACCGACAGGGGGCAGCCGCTTCGTAATCTCGGGATTCGGCCGCAGGAAAGAAAAAAAAAACAAAAGCAGCGGTCCCGAGCGGAACCAGAGCGAAACTGATGTGAAAGTATAGAGGGGGAAAAGCTAGCAGTGCGGACGAAGTAAACAAATAAATAAAAACACAAGTGCGAACGGATGTAAGGAGGAGACAGCAAACCGCGGGGCACCTACTGAGAGTATGCGTTTGTGTGTGTTGTTGTTGTTCTCCGAAGGAAACGACGAACGATTGCGTAAGCAAATACAAATGGCGCGGTCGTCACAGAGCCGGGTCGGAGTACTGCATGTCGCTTCGCATACGCGCGTATTTGCTGCGTTTTTGGCGTCACATATCATCTCTTGCCTCCATTCGGCTTTCCTGCAATGCTTTCCTATTCTCTCGTTGTGTGCTGTCAGCCGACTTTCAGGGGCGCTCCCTTTCGGCGATGACTCGAGGCTGCGTTCGCGGCGTTTCGGCGAGAGAGCTCTCAGTAGAAGCGAGCTCTCCCGCGCTTGGCCGCGCAACGCACGGTCTCGAGCGTTTGTTCCGGGCGAACGCGCCCTCGAATGCTCTCCGCAAGTCGGAGCAATGCGGTCGAGTCAATCCCTCCGGCGAACGCTGTCCGCAAGCCCCCCGACTATTCCTCGAAGCTTGGTCGCGGGATGGGAGGCGTCCGGCTTTATATCAGGACTTCGCCGGCTGCTTCTCTGCATCGGAAGGACAGGGCGACTCTGGCTTCGTTTCGTCTCCGTTGCTGAGGCCACAGAATGTCGAGGGGAGCACATGACCAGCGGAAGTGAAAGTCTAAACGTACGTTACATGCTGCCTAATAACGCTGCTCACATGTGTGCTTGCCCTGTTTGTTGTTTGCTGTCCTCATCACGTTAGGTCACTTTTCTGAAAAGCACACTGCGAGCAAATATACAATTTTCGTCCACGATAAAAAAAAAACTGGCTGTACGGCTCTTAATGTATGTCTGTATTTGACACGAAAAAGACGCATTCGATCATTGGTAAGATAATTGGATTCAGAAATCAAACTGCCACTCAATTCAAGCTCATGACGTCTGTTGCGAAAATGACTCCGTGGTCGTCGCACAGAGGGGCATGGTGGTGTAGCCTAGCCTCAGGGATTCGCGCAAAAAACCTGTCTTGACGTCATCGCAGTTTCCTCCTGAAAACGACCGATGGTGGCGACACCAATATTTCATTCCTTGACATTTCCCGTTTTCAGCGAAAGCAGCCTCTGTGTAATCAGACCACGGTGTTAAGAACGGAGACTTCCCACCTGGGAGGAATTTTCACGCGGGGCCTCCCTTGAGCTGCAGCTGGCGCATCTTCACAGAGCCGTCACCGTGGCGCGAACAGCCTGAGCGCCGACAAAGAAGGGATGTTCCTTTTTTTTTTTTGCGGTGTTCACCGACTAGCAGCTTTGGCGAGGCTCCGTTGCGTGACAATCCGGATGGGGGAAGAGGCCTCCGGACGGAACAACATCCATCTCCACGAAGAGGTACTTCCAGTTAAGCCTAGTCAACAAGCGATGCACCCGGGGTCGGCTAACCATGGTGCTGCGTCTCCACCATCACCGGCGTTGCTGGGAGGCTGCGACATATCGACATCGCTACCGGAAGAGCAGCGAGAGGGCGACGGTGCCGCCTCGTGCGGTGGGCGGCTCCCTAGGACATGATGAGTGACCCCTTGATTGGACATTGACAATGTAGCGAGGATCCCCGGCTAGGGATGTGTGGATGGCAAACCCTATTTAAGCAGCCGGACGGCATGTGTGAAAAGACCATCTAATTTCTATTTGTATCTCACCTACTGCTGGAAATATCTGTCCTCAGTGTAGCTTCAATTTGCGGGCACGAAGACAGAGACGGTAATTCCATAAACGACATCGCCCTGTTCTCCGTAGTGCAGCAGCGTCAAGATGCCATTCAAGGAACGTAATGCAAAATTTACGAAGAAAACGAATATCGCAGTTTGAATTTCTAAGCATTCATAACTGCTTGCGATCTCCGAGCTTCTTTCTTTTTTTCCCCCTTCCAGCATGATACTTGACTATTAACCGCACCTAAAGGAGCTCGTAGAATACAAGTACTAAAACGGCAACGCGCATGACGCTTAATGGTCGGAAGCGCGGCGGCAAATCGCTGTCGCGTCACAATACGACCACGCTCCACGTAGCAAGAGCCGAGTAAAGAGCGAATAAATAGAGCAGCAGAAGCGAGAGCATCGAGACCAGCCGTCGTAACATTCGGGAGCCACAGCGCCACATGGCGACAAACAAGGCAAGCGGCACACACACAATAAAGAAACGAGCAAGCCGCCGAAAGAAGTCTCGGCTCAGTGGCCGCCTAATCGCCCCATTTTCGCGCCACAACGACCGACCTCCAGTGGCTTTTATAAATGTCCCAGGCTTCCCCGCACACTGCCACACGTCTGCTTTCTTCGCGGCTGACCAGCGAAGCGACAAGCAAGCGAGCCAGTTCGCGGGGGTGAACTTTGGGCGAGCACTACTTCTGGCCCCGCGTCCGTATCTGTTTGTTTCGCGACGGCTGCGAGACGAGGTCCCCGAGGTGTCGTCGGCGTCGGCCTCCCGGGGAATCGCTTACGACCACAACGCCGCCTCCCGTGTCGCGCCCTCTGGCTCTCGCGCACGCCGCTTCATTTGTTATGTGGCGCTGCCGCCGCCACGCAGAGCTGCTCTGGTCAAAAGGCTGTGTGCTTTGTGAGAGATGCGCATACACCTACAAACGGCCGTGTCCTCTCATCACGCGTTTCTGGCCTCTCGTTTGTACTTGTTTTCCCCCCTCTCCCTTCCAACCTACATTCCCCGCTCCAATCTCCCGCTGTGCCTTTTGTCTTCGGCTTCGCGGTCGTCCGCGTCGTCTGGCGCTTCGCTGTCTCCCGGCTTCTTCCCCTCGCCGGTCTCACGAGGGTTCGCGCCCTCGTGTCCGTGCAGCAGCCTATTCTGGTGGCCGTCGATGAGGTACTTTGTCTTGCTCCCGATGGCCTCTCGTCGTCTCGCGGCAAGGAGGGGGTGGGGGAGCGAGCGTGTGCGTTATCGCCCTGCGGGGTGGCCGCGGCGTCTCCCATTCGCGGGAAAGTGGTGGTGGGCAATGCGGCGATGAGACGCGCTGGCTGCGAAGGGCTATGAGGCCCGGGAGGGATGGGGGGGGTGATATTCGCCGCTATATGCACTGTGTACAGGCGGCCATACAAAGCCTGAAGTGCACTCCTCGGAAACGACTTCCGGTAGGTCAATTTCGCTTTTGCCAATGGTTGTATGGAGGTGGCAGCATTGCAGAAATGAGCGGCAGTTCTGGATACGTCAAGCTGATGAAGAAGTACTCCAGGGTGGGCTTCATAACACTGAGGCTTGCTAAGAGACATCAGGAAGAAGCGTCTTCACATTTAAAGCAAGGACTCAGCAAGTGCCACGAGAGTAAATTCGCTCACGTTTTGACACAGCACGACCACATGTGCACGTCCCGTGAAATGATAAGTTCCAACCTTGCGTTATTTAATCACGCGCACAATGACAGGCTATCGACCCTTTACCGGGAGTTCAAGTGCTAGAAAAGGAATAAAATAACAGGTAAAAAGAAGCGAAAACCTACAGCCCAGTGGACCCCACCTCATTTCTGCTTTTCCTCTCGCCGAAATCACTTCTGTGCGGCGAAGCATACCAGCCGGCTCAATCGTTTAGGATACTGACTTCTTTTGCGGTTGCTTCTGCGATGCCAGGACAACACAAAGTGGCTGATTGCATCCAAAATAACACGCAGCAAATGTCCAGCAAGGTGAAGCGAGCAAAATGGCAATAGGCATCAGCAGCCCACGCGCAGAGCAGCCGGGAGAGAGGACAAGGGGTTCATTCGGGATGCAGATCAGCGATGCGCATCGCGGCGCGCGTGTGGTCGGAAAAACGCGGCACGCGTTTCACCGTGTATTCACGCGTCGGCTTCCGGTTCCACTCGATCGAGCACCGCCTCGCGAGGCATGCCCGCGTCTCCGCCGCCGCGTCGTTTCAGGGAGGGCTCCGTTCGGGCAACACGCCTCGCGTAACACGCAGAGCGGGGAAAGAAAAAAAGTCAAAAAAAAGGCGAGAGAACGAGGAGATGGTGACGGGTCGTGTATATGCGCACGTAGCGTGTACTGCGGTGACAGCAACTGTCACTTAGTGTTGCCCGTAACGACCTCCGTCGCACCTCCCGGGAAGAGCAAGGCGGGTCCCGTCTTTCAGCTCAGAAGCAGCGGCGAGTTTCGCAAGCGCCGTTGACGGGCCCGCTTCGGAGGCGTCGAGAGTGGTCCACGTGAGGGAGCCCGCGTGAGTCAAAGGAGTGAGAAAAATCGCGAACGAGGCAGCAGAAGCGGAAGTTGTTGCCAAACGCCCGATACGAGCTTTTCATGGGGAGCACCGAAAGCGATCGTGTCATTGTGCCATGTTCAAAGCTCGGCCAATGGACCCGCAAGGTCTGTGTTGAACCTCTATTGCAATTTGTTCTCCCGCGCGAGAAATGATGCTCTCGTGAGGCAATAATTTGGCTCGGGCGCCTCCATCGTGAACGGCATCTGCCCTCTCCTCGCAGCAAATAATTATTTCGCGACTGCGGATAACTTGCGCTCCGCAACCCACTCCTGGTTCACGGTCCCCGGAGACCATGATGAAGGCAGTATGAACAAGAAGGGCTCAGCGTGAAAGAAACATCGTGAACAACGAGAAAAAAATTAATGCACACAGAAAGGCGGTGCTACGAATCATGCATTATATATATATTTTTTCTTTTTCGCACACGAAAGAAGTCGTACGGGCGGGGAAGAAAGAACTGAGGAAGGGGCGGGAGGGGGGGGGGGGGAGGTAAACTGCCATCGTTCAGCCGGTCTCAAGCAAGCAGAGCTGGCCGAGGTTTTTAATCGCGCGGCGTCAAAGTGCGCAAAAGAAAAAAAGGAACGCGAAACCTAATGAAACAGCATGGAAGCCCACACGTCTGATATCAAACACCCTTCGCATCCTTCTTGTAGGAAGCTTCGACGCATGCTTATGTATGAACCGGCGGCACTATCTCCCTCCGCCTCGCTCAATCTTCCTCTCCCGCCCCCTCCTCCTCGTTCCACGTTCGCCATCTCATCCTGCGCCATGTTTCGGGCGCTTCCTTGTTTATTTCCTTCAACTTGCCGTGATTTACGTCCGACGCCAAATTGCGGCTTCCCCGGGCGCGATACGACGACGGTGGCCAACACTCCCGACGCGCATCGTCCGGTCGGCCGTTCCGTCTTGCTTATCTCATCTTAACGCGGCCGCTCCTCCTCCTGCCTCCCTCCCACTTCCTGGCCGCCACGACTTTTTTTTTTTTTTTACAGTTATCGCCACATACTGCAACTTCTTATCCCGTCTTCTTTGAGTGCTCATTTCGTTCTGTACCTTTTCAGCCGCGGTCTCATCGACTTACCAATTCAAACCTCCGTCTTTCTGCTCGCTTTATTCCGTTCCCCAGCACTGCTCGCCCTCGGAAACGTCCCCTCTGACCTGCTACCTTCATTCTGCAGCAGGGAGGTTGCTACTTGCGTACGGCAACAAAACTACGCAGCCTCTCACGAAGAGGCGCAACAAATTTAAGCAGAACGAGCGTTAATTTGCAGGCAGTGCATACGGGTCACAATTTTGTGATCACATATACCGCGAGGTACTGCGATACAACAGCTGTGTCTTCGCTGCATCATGCCTTATGTTCTGCGCAAGATCCCAGCGTAAACGCAGTCTGTTCATGCACACAGCGCCTTCATATAGCGCAGCATGAAAACTGAGTAACGTTCGACTCTCGTTTTCATGTTTTTGACGCTTCAATTGCGCACGTCTCTTGAAAGTGCCCAAGCCGGGCGCAAAAACGACACAAAACCTCTGATTTCGATTCTCTAGCTGGCTGGAGCAGCTGCATTTATTAAAAGTCACCTGTTCTAAGTCCCTCATGAAAGCGATCCACAATATCGAAATTCTTAGTCCAAATAGACGGTGTCTTTGACGCGGCACACAAAGATTTCGTCTCGAACAATGAGGAGACACAGCCCAGCTGTGATGCGTTCTTATACCCCTGTCACACGGCCAGTTTCTTGTGATGCGTTCTTATACCCCTGTCACACGGCCAGTTTCTATGCTCATCGAGTCAACGCTCATCGAACTAAATGCATATCAGAGGTTGTCGCAAGACCACTTTCAAACGCAATCGAGTGCGATCCTACTTGGCTCGACCGCGATTCCTCAAGCGCTCGTGTGGTTTCAAGCACAATCGAAAGCGGGCGTTGACAGTCTCACCCTCACTGGTCTATAAAAATAAAAGCAGGCTAATAAACTAGAAGCACGAATATTAACGTATGAATTGATCACAACGCATGATAGACCAATTTTTGTGCACGGTGCCTGATGTACAGAGACACATCTTTAAATAATCTCAACCCCAGGCCGGCTGAGGCTCGCCGCTTATAGCAGCGTCTTCTCGCACAAGTGACAAAAGTGTGTCAGCGAAGACAAGGATGTTTGATGAATCGGAACCTTCACCACTGGCCTTGCCTGCACAATAATGGCGGACATTAGCGCGCTACATTTGACGCCACTCTACGCACATGAGCATTCAAAACGCCCGAGTAGCACCGCATGCGTCGATCCTGCTCGAAAACCTCGACGCAGATCGAGTTCAGTTAGGATCGAACGTGCCCGTGTAACTTCTCCCGTCAATCTTCCAATGTTTTTGTGTATGCTTCCGACCTTTTCAACCAGGAACCAAGTTCTTCGACACTGCTGGCCACCGGCTTTACAAAGCGCGAAACTGTTGAATGCGGCCGACTATCGAGAGGCGGGTATGTCCTCGCGCCATATAACGCTCCGGTCGACCGTTTTGCAAAGAGTGGCTGATAATACATTCTTTAATCCAGCGAAAGCTAAAAGGACGTCAAGAAGCAGGTCCAAAGTTGTGTACTGCTTGCCGCGAAAGGAAACAACCTGGTACAGGTAAAGCTAAGCGATTAATGGAAGGATGCAGCAGCCCTTAAGACAGGACAAAGGGAAGCACACTACGGCGCTGACTAACAATCAATTGATTTATTGCAACATCTGAGGCATCGTTTCGTCCTAAGTGTTGTTACACCCTCTCCGTGAATATTGTTTGGTTTGGTTTATGGGGTTTAACGTCCCAAAGTGACTCAGGTTACGAGGGACGCCGTAGTGAAGGGCTCCGGAAATTTCGACCACCTGGGGTTCTTTAACGTGCACCGACATCGCACAGTACACGGGCCTCTAGAATTTCGCCTCCATTGAAATTCAACCGCCGCGGCCGGGATCGAACCCGCGTCTTTCGGGCCAGCAGGCGAGCGCCATAACCACTTAGCCACTGCGGCGGCTTCCGTGAATATTGTACCCCTCTTCTAAGAGATTACCTTGGGAGTGACATGATGTAAACCATGCATGCTTGAACGGTACTACCGCTCAAACTTGTACTACGGCAAAGCTGCTCGTTTCATGCAAGGTGGCTTGCCTGACGCAGTTCCGCAAGTCTACCAAGTATTGACGCAAAGTGGTCGTGAGTAGAAATTAGCTGGACAGCACGCGAACCGCGTACAGAAAAGGCCAAGACAATGCCACCTCCTCGCTGGCCCGTCCCAAACACGCACGCGACAGCGACCATTCTCTGGCATGGCCAGCATGCCACGAAGAACCGCTTCCTCCCCGCCTCCTAGGCTCCATTGTTTCAGCGTGGACAAGCAAGCTAATAAATTTAATCAGCCAATGACGTCATCCCGCACACGCCCACGGGTAATTATCGGCCGCCTCCGTGAATCGCTGCGTCACAAAACAACAGCCGTTTTTCACGCACTGACTGGAATCAATGACACACGCTCAAAGTTCCTCTGTGTCTGGCCCCACACTTCGCCCACGCATGCGCACGCAACGCGAGCGCAGGCGCGGCGAAGCACTCAGTCCGCCACATGGGCCTCACACCCGCGCGCACAGCCCGAGAAGCGGCGGTGCGATATTATACCGAAGCGCCTCTTCACCGTCGTATAAACGGATACAGCGCGCGAAAGCGAGTGCCCCCTTCGTCTATTGCCAAAAATGCAAATACATATCTCGCTCCCTCCTCCGTAGGCAGCCAGCCATGGTAGCCCAAAAAGAAGCCGACGACGAAGACACCCGCCGCAAGCAAGCACACACACACACATTCAAGGTGTTTTCCCATTTGTCTCTTTCACCTTTCTTCTTTATCTCCTCCTCGCTCTTTCCCATCTCCTTCGCTTGCCAAGCGTATAGCTTATTGGTCGTCCTTTATTTTTTTCCTCTTCTGTGTCACTCATTTCCCAACATACCCGCGATGCGCTACAGAGTGTGCCGCTGGCGTCGCGGCTCCCCCTTTCCCTCTAGAGGCGTCCTTCCATACCGGTTGCCTTTTGTTCATCACCGCAGCCACGGCGAAGCAAACTGCGTTCGCTTATTGGCCCCCGTATTCGCATGCGGGGCTCCGAAGAAGGGCGGAGGTCAAGCGGTGCCGCACTTTTTGCGACTCGTTCGGCGCCGCTGGCAGCCATGTAGGAAGGAAGCCACGCGAGTGGTCGGCGCGCGAGGCTCTTTATGAATCGGCGAATCAAGTGAGCAGAACGAACGGGCAGCAAAGATTAAAGAAGGACGGCGCTAGGCGGCGAACCGAGCAGGGAGCCCGTAGCTTATGCGTAACTGACACGCGAAGCGGTTCCTTCCTGCAATGAGCTGAGCGACGCTCATTCGTCGCCAATTATCGCAGAAGTCGGTCATCCCGACGATCCAGCGAAGGCTTCGGGTGAGGAGGCAGGCGGCCAGGGTTCTTATGCGCGCGTCCGAGATATTTCCGGCACAACGCAACGAAGCCGGCGCGTGAGCTTATTGTGTGGAGCGAATAAGTTGTGGGACAAGGTGCTGCACCGACCGCGTCGTGATTGCGCGAACGCGTGGGCGGAATCGGAAATGAACGCGCGCGCGCATCGCAGGCACGCGTTCCAACAGCGGAGCAGACCGGGGCATGTAAAACACAAGTCGCTTAAGGGCCGCGCTTATTCCTTACTCGCCACTGCCCATTACTGGTACTTGTTTGAAACACCAGCCATTCCGTTCGGTGTTGTTGATCAGTCCGAGTTGTAGGACGTTTCGGGCTCACCTAGCCGCACTGGTTAGCTCAACTGGTAGACCGGCTAGCCTGAAAACATGCGATGGTCCCGGGTTCGATGCATGGACCAAGACGGATTTCTCTTCAACTACAAAGTTTCTGAGAAAACTGCACAGCTTACCTTTGTAGCCGTATGTCTGCGCTTGGTGCAGTGCTATTCAAAACATTGGGGTTTAAGGACAGTGAAGGAAAAGCAGAGTTTAAGCGGGTAGAAGTAACCAAGAGAATGTTATCTGATTGGTGGCTGAATCAAGAGAAGAGTAAAATTTCACAAGTCATGGCTAGGTGGCTTGAACCACTGCCCGATTTAAAGGGTTCAGCTTTACCCATCCATCCATCCAGAGGTACTGAGAGACGTAGCGCTTATTGAAAACACTCCTCTTCGCATCCTTTCCTGCGCCTTGATCAAGATCAATGTTGTATTAACGTAACCGGAAGGCGAGAAATATTACCTGCGTACCCGAACAAGCGCAAAAAGCTGTCGAAATTAAAGGCAAGAATTATGACGATTGCAGTTTTGCTGAATCTGCTGAAATGATTGTGCTATATCTGCCAAAGGCGGCAACGTAAAATACCCTCCCAATGTCTGTACCGAAAATATGGGCACGAATCATGGAACAAACCAAGAAGAGGAATGCGCGTGTAAGGTGTTTCGTGAGGGATTTAATTCCTGAGGATTTTAAGACTTGTTTTCTCTATTCTTTAACTCCCTTTCCTGTCCCGTCCCTCACCTTTTTTTTTTCTTGCGCGTGGGCACTAGCTGTTAATGTGAGCCAAAAGACTGCGGTTACCAAGAACCCCCGTCAGTGACCTCCCAGGAGGGGCGTAAAGCGACCATAAGGAGCCCAGAGAGAAAGCAGCAAGAACTAATAACGCCCTACTCGCTCTCGGCTCATCTTACAGTCTTCGAAACAACAAGAAAAAGGAACTCCACGAAGTAAGCGACATCAAAGCATGACTAATGTCTATTCATTAAAAGTGTCTATTCCGTCCACCTATTTCAAGAACCACACTTACGATGACCCGCTCCCTGAGAGCCGTTCTTTTTTCCCACGTGCGCATGTAGTTACCTGCCGACGGTCCCCATCGCCCCCTGCCTCAAATTACCTCGCAGAGCATACACCACCCGCCGAGCACAGCACTCCATGGGGTCATCTTCTTCGTCCCGCCTAGCTGCCTACGCGCGTGCACACACACACGCACTTAGCTACGTACGCACATCCAGCACGCGGGTAATGCTTCAGAGAAATCGCGGATGCGTCTATCTGTCTGTGAGCATACGACTGCCATCTGGGCTGCGCTGTTTATTTACAACGCAGTCGCCTCCCCCCCCCCCACGCCGTTGTCGTGACTTTCTTCTTTCACGCGTCGTTTTCCTCGTAATTACGCGCTAGATCCCCCCCCCCCCCCCCCCCCTCGCGTCTCGCCTTGCTTCTCTTCATGGAGCGCCTTGCTCCCCCTCGCCATCCCGGTTTCAAAACCAGCAAGCCCCGCTCGAAGAAGCCATGCATCGCGAGAAAGTCGGGGGCTACGCTTCGTGGCGGTTGCTGCACTGTTCTCAAACTCCCCTGCACCGTACAGGACGCTGTTTTTATTCTCTGCATCCGCCGCAGCGCTCCCCATCGGGAGCATCTTGCTCAATTTCGCACTTGCTCGTCGCGACTGCAGACCTCTCTCTGCGCGGTGGCCTTCGCCAGGGCCCCGCCGCGGTTTCGTGAAAAATACTCTTGCCTCGGAGCATCGAAATTAATCACCCCCGGACCCCTCATTACCCGCTCACCCTCTCTCCAGCTGTGTCTGGCTCGCGTTCAGCCGCAGGCCACGTCTTTTGCTCATCACGTCGCCCTCCCTTCCTTCCCCGGGTGTATACGCGACCTGTACACGCCAGCGGTTTTGTCCTCGCGTTACACCATAGGTGAGGTGACCATTATGCACGCAAAGACGGTACTTTCCCCCTGTTCTCCCCAGCGTAGTCCTGATCCGGGCAGCGAGCGCGTATATGCGCAGCTCTTCGGAACCAAGAGGGCGGATCCCGGCTGGCCACAAATCTAGCGCACTCCGCAAAGACTCGTCGATTGGGGCTGCCCGTGCCGCGCCGCGTTCATTTTCCAGCTGAGACCGAGGCGCTGCTCATCGCGACGGGCCAGGACGAGCACGTGTATTTGCACCATCCACCGCGCACCGGCGCTCGGGATCCTAATGACCCCAATCTTGACACCTAAGTGCGCAGCGGAGAGTGGGGTACTGTGGGCAGGAGCGCATCCACTCGTTCGTTAAACGTACGCGAAACAAGCTCCGGCAGAGAGGCAGTCTGTCTCCACTGTCGGAAATCCTCGGCGCGGGTGCACGCGGATAATGGTGCTAAATTGCACGGCTCTCACTAGCCTGGCTCAAGACATGTAGGTTTTTGTACATTCGCAACAAGTTCAACGCAGACAAAACGTCGTGATATTCTGCCTGTCAAAGCTAATACTGGCCCACGCACGGAATGAGCACAAACCAGATGTATCGGTGATAACTTTGTACGTTTGTCTTGCGACATTCAGTTCCGTGCCATACAAGCGAAATTCCATAGTTGTGCGAAATATATTTTCTCTCAAACATTGGCTGCGAACACGCTTAAAGACTCAGTTACGTCACTCTGGCTGGCTCGGGAGTCAGTCGCCTCTCATATTCGTCTAGAGGCAGCTTTCCGTGCACCATCTGTATATGGAAGACGCTCTCAGCAGCAGCAGCGGCCACGGAACATACGTCCTAAACCCTCTACTGTACTGTTACAGAGCCGCTCTCCGCTTTGACATGTGTGCTGGCCGCGCGTGTTCTATTGCCACCACTGAGCTGCTGCGCCATCCTACCTGGATCGGAGATCTGCTTTGCCTGGGACTGTTGGCTTCCGTGCGCATGGACGCATGGTGCGCATGCTACGTGGACGCTCCACATGTTATACCTTGCCGCATCACCGCTCTCGGACACGCCTCTTGCCAAGGCGCCGTGGTCGACCGCTACGAATTGGCGTCACCGTGGTCCGGACGGCATTCTGGCAGCAGCAGCGGCCACAGAACCTTCGTCCTAAACCCTCTTCTCGTTGCACGCTCCATTTGTATCTTCTTGTTGCTACTGCTGCTGCTGCCAGTGTCGTTCTTATGTCTGACTCTACGAGGTACGCTCCCGTTGCAAAGACCAGTTGGATGAAACCAGTGTAAGCATATGCTGTAGTGTGTCCGAGTGTGCATACCACACTGGCGATTCTGTAGATGTTTCTGATGCGACACTGAAATCGAGAGATGAATAATACAGAAAAAAACTGGAAGTGTCAGCTATGCAGAGGAGGAAAATCCCGCACAGAAAACGTCGGAAAAATAGGAAGGACCTAATTTGCAGGCTGTGTGGTCGATGTTTGAAACTATAAATGAAAAGCTTGATGTGTTATTGCCGCTAAAAGAGACGGTAGTCGGCATTCAAAGTGCAGGTCATTTCATGCCTGATCAGATCACGCAGTTGTTATCCCGGACGGGAAAGAACGAGCGTGACATCAAAGAGCTGAGGACAAGAATTGAAACAGAAGGAGGGAAGTTGGAAAGCCTCACACATAAGCTAGATGATCTCGAATGGCGCAACAGAAGACCTAATCTAGAATTCCACGGCAATGCAAAAACAGAAACCAAAAGCTGCTAGCAACGATAAAGGAATTAACCGCCAAAAATGAGCTGTTGACAGCGACGTGTGCGCAGTTCATTCATCGACTGCAGTCAAAGAAAGATAAGATCCCGGGCATCATCTGCCGATTAACGAATCAAAGGGTTAAGGATCTGTGGTTGTCTAAAAGGCGTCAATTGTGCAGTGGCGATGAAGGAATTGCGGATTCTTGAAAACTTGACGAAACTAAACCGGGGACTATCGAAGTACATGGAGGAATGGGCGAAGAATGCAGAGTACATCTGGCACAACAATCGCAAAATTCTAAGCAGAAAGACTGACGGCGCAAACGCTGTTGTTGTCTCTGGGGGAAGTGAGTTAGCCAAGCTTACTTGAGCCATTTTCTTCTATATTTTTTCCGACCATTGAGCTAACAATGAACTCCGTTTCGGATACATACGTTATACCAAGTGACGAAATGAATCACGTTGGCGCAGCCTTTCTAAAATCCTTCAAATGCCTTCGTCTACATGACCGATCAATCAGACACGAAGTACTTGTAGTTTCACTGTCCTGCTACAGGAACTAGACCTGGCATTCAATGTATTATGATAACAGAAACCTGGCCTACGTATGGTTCAGAAGTACCTCGGCTTCCCAACTACCAAACATTCGTCTTAAACCGCGATGCAGGTTGTGGTGGTGGCGTTTCCTTGTTAATAAAACTGAGCATGAACCTGAGCTCTTGCCGCAGTTTACTCGGACAGCAGCAGATTACGAAGTTGCATCGGTACTTGCAGAAAACGCTCTTTTTCTTGTTTGCTATCGTCCTCCGCAGGGCTGCATTCCTATTTTCCCTGATTTCCTTGATATATGTTTTCTTTTGTTTCTTTTTGTTTGTAGCCGAGATATGAACATAAATTTTGGTGCTAATGACAGTTCTAAGAAGTTTGAGCTTATTATTAAATGTGAGTGGGCTTTCAAATTTGATTCAGCTGCCAACACGCATAACAGCTAGTATATCGTCAGTTAAGATCTATTCATAAAGAATGCTACCATTAAGTCAACTAAATGCGGAGTAATTATTTCAAATATCACCGACCATCTGCCGATATTCCTGTGTTTTAAAGTAAAGCTCAAACAAACAAGCAATCACAGAAGAAAGCCTTCTCGCTTTGCAATGCAGCGTGCATCTGAAGCTGGCTGGGACGCTATTCTGCCTGAACGTGACGCAGACCAGGCTTATGAGGATTTTCTTGCTATTCTGAAACAAATTTACAACGCTTGGTTCCCCATAAAGACATTTAAGCGGAATAAAAATCCCGTAAACCATGGCTCACGCATGCTCTCCTGCTTCAGATAGAAAAAAGAAGAAAACTCTACCATAGGTTTATTAAGACAAAGGAAATGGACGACTTGCACATCTTCAAAACAAAGCGTAACCTACTGAGCAAGGAGCTTAGGAAAGCTAAGAATGAATATTTCTCAAGTGATTTTGATTCAGCCAAAGGCCGTAGGGATCTTATTAGAAAAAAACAAACAAACAAAACAACCTGGTAGCATACGGTACCAATTCTAGAGGAATTTCTTCATTGGAAATAAATGGGGCGTAGGTGTCTGACCAGAATTTAGCGGACGAGTTGAAGAAATACTTTGTTGGTCTTTGTTGCGACATAGATGTGGCTAACAACTTCAAAAATGTTCCTGTGGTAGATAAAACTATATATCTAAATCCTATGAATGAAGCTGAAATAACGACGATTTTCACAGATCTCAACAGTAGTAGCTTATGCGACATAGACGGCCCACAGCTACGGTCCATAAGATCAATTCTGGATATTATTTTACCCTATATCACCCATATCATAAATTAGATGTATTTTCCTCGCGCTATGCAGTTTTCCCGCTGCTTTTCACCAAGGGTGATAGGAATCATTTAGGCAATTACCGCCCTATATCTACACTTCCAATATTCCGAAAGGTGTTAGAAAAAGCTGTTCACATGCAGTTCGTAGAATTTTAATCTAAACCCAGATAACAAATGGGAGCACTTTTCAACAAAATTCGCAGCCTTAGAGCAGAAGGAATATATATATATATATATATATATATATATATATATATATATATATATATATATATATATATATATATATATATATATATATATATATATATATATATATATATATATATATATATATATATATATATATATATATATATATTAAAACAATCTGAACTGAACAAGACAGTCTTAGGTATATTCATTGATTTCTAAAGCGTTTTATCTTATAAATCATCAATTAATTATCCAGAGGCTGGAACCCTACGGTCTCCCTTGGCACTCAGCATCACTCGTCAAATCTTATCTAGAATATCGCCGACAAGCAGTTACTGTAAATGGCTTTGTGTCACAAGCTCTCCCAGTCCGCTTCGGTGTTCCGCAAGGCAGTATGCTCGCACCATTCCTACTTAATCTTTATATTATTCACATTATGAATGTATTTCCCTTCGCCAGCCGCCGCGATGGCTCAGTGGTTATGGCGCTCGGTTGCTGACCCGAAAGATGCGGGTTCGATCCCGGTTGCGGAGGTCGAATTTCGACGAAGGCGACATTCTATGGGTCCGTGTACTGTGTGATGGCAGTGCACGTTAAAGAATCCCAGGTGGTCGATATTTCCGGAGCCCTTCACTACGGCGTCCCTCATAGCCTCAGTCAGTCTGGGACGTTAAACCCTCATAAACCATATTTCCCCTCGCAAAATTTATTATATACGCAGACGATACGAGCATCTTCCTAGCTGATGAAAATGCCGATGATTTAATAGATACAGCCAATTGCATGTTCAAACGTATATACGAATGCACAAAAAAAAAACGCCAGTAAAAGAAAAGCTGTTATTTTTCCTGCCAAGAATAAGCAATTCAGGTTGATAAACGTATATGGTTTAGATTACACTCGCTGGAATTAGTACCACAATTCAAAACCCTGGGCGTTGTGTTTAATAAACAAATTTACTGGGACAATTACGTGTCTCATATTATTTCTAAGTTGTCACAAATAACTGATCTCCTTTATCGCAACCGTGTAATCTTACCATCTCATTTTATGTTGTTAGTTAATTACTGTTTATTTCATTCTCGCCTTTTTCAATTCAATTCAATTCTTTATTCACCAGAAAACTGAACGGTCTCCAGGGCTAAAAGTTGCTGACTACAACTTGACTGGGGCCCTGGAGCCGTTTACAAAGCGGCAGCAGACATTGGTGGCAGAGTACGCTAACATTAATTACAAACACTGAGTAGCAGAAGGTATCAGCTACTGCAGCCTTATCTGGGGAACTACAAAGCAGGAAAGCCTCAACAAATTGCTTGTACTACAAAAGAAAACATTACGGATTGTTAAGCAACTATGCCTAGGTTACGTCACAAAAGAGAATTATTCTTACAAGACAAAATTGTCCCAGTAACAAAATCCTATGACTATGACCTATGAACAAAAACATAGTTTATTGAAACTCTTTGAGGCGTGACAAAGCGCGCAGAAAGCCACAGAACAAAAAATAAGGACATGTGGGAAATTAAAGGCTTTCAAACCACGTACGGTCTGCAAACTTTAGAAAACCGACTTCAACGACTTCTTAGGCTTCAACGACTTCTTAACGACCTACTGACACACGATATAGCACTCCAACATGTCATATTTCGCAAAATGCTAGCTTACTTTCTTCCTAAACTGAGCCACCGCTGCGGGTGAAGGTGGCTCAGTGGTTAGCGCGCTCGGCTACTGATCCGGAGTTCCCGGGTTCGAACCCGACCGCGGCGGCTGCGCTTTTATGGAGGCAAAACGCTAAGGCGCCCGTGTGCTGTGCGATGCCAGTGCACGCTAAAGATCCCCAGGTGGTCGAAATTATTCCGGAGCCGTCCACTACGGCACCTCTTCTTTTCTTCTTTCACTCCCTCCTTTATCCCTTCCCTTACGGCGCGGTTCAGGTGTCCAATGATATATGAGACAGATATTGCGCCATTTCGTTTCCCCAAAAACCAACTACTATTATTAAGCGACGACGCTGTTTTCAGCACCCGGGTTCGCGGCCGCGTTTCGTTGGAGGCGAAACGGAAAGGCGCCCGTGTGCTGTGCGATGTCAGTGCACGTTAAAGACCCCCAGATGGTCGAAATTATTCCGGAGCCTTCCACTACGGCATCTCTTTCTCTTTTTTATTTCACTACTATCTTCCTGGCTTCCCTCACGGCACGGTTCAAGTGTCCGCCGAGATGTGAGACAGATACTGCGGTGTTTCCTTCCCCCAAGGAGCAATTTTCATTTCTTTAGAGCAACAGACATCGAGGTGCAAACGAAATACCAGCGATGGCATCACTGGGTAACGTCGATGTGGTGGCAGCATTCCCGAATACATTCACCAAAATTTTGAGCAACCGTTCGTCACACCGCATTTCGGGTGGTGTCAAAGCATTTCTCTTTGCAAATAGCTTGCATATATTAGTCAAGTTGGAGGCTAGCTCGCGACAGAGGTTCGGACCGATGACATATATGCACCTTCAGGTGCATGCTTTAAGGCGCGGTTGAGGTGCCCGCCGAGATGTCGAGATGTGAGAGCTACTGCGCATTTTTCTTTCCTCAAAATAGAGGCATTCGCATTCCTCCACGTAAGCAGACTCAAGTGCCCTCAGAATTTTTATTATTAAACGTGGGATCACGGCCTCCAGTGCTGAAAAAACGCTCCCCTTTTGCTTACAGAAGAGAAAAGACACGCCTGAATCCGGCAAGGTGATAAACAAGAAAAACGACAACACGCGGTGGGAGTAAAATAAATGCTGACGTATCATAAAGACGACGGTGGGCCGCGCAGGGGAATTTCCGTAATCCTTTGTTGCCGTTCAAGCCGGGCCTGCTTTCTTTATCATGCACTGTAACAGTACTTGTTCGTCCAATGTCCCGAGAAGGGGTACCAAGTGCATGACCGGTGAATAGAAAGCTCGACCACAAAGAGGTCAGCGTCTCTCCCCTCGCGCACACGCACACACAAAAATACGCATACAATAAAAAAAAAGGATAAGCAGACTGCGCCATCCTTTTCAACAGTGCTGCAAGCCTTAGACCGTGCCCCAACTACAGGGTTCCCCTGCGCCACGGCGAGGTCCGCTTGCGCTCCTGTTTCCCTCACTGTTATCCGCCCCAAAAGCAAGAAACAATGCATCACGCTCTAATCGCATTACAGCAGTGAGGTTCGGCTTTCCCACCTATATCTCTCCCGTTCCCGGAGCCCAGCTAGACTCAAGTGCGTCTGCTTCGCTTTCCGCTGAAAGCGCGCTCAGTGAGTGCGCGGGATGCGCGAGAAAGGAAAGAATGAAAAACTCGAAAGAGGGGCCGATGCGGAAATAGAAAGAAGCTCGACCCCTGAGCATCAGCTTGTCCTTCCCGCGTTTCTGGCGCAAGAAAGATTCGGCAGGGTCGGAAGTCCCGGGAAGAGAACAATGAACAGTGCCCGGGATGTTGAGCAAGCGAGCCTTTTTAGCAGAAATGATCCCGGCACAGTGCTGTAAGGCGAAGCGCCCGAGCATGAAACCACATGCTGCTGCGGTTGGCATGCAAGCGGTGTAAGAGGAGTTGTCAATTAAATTCTACCATTTACAGTTACTACGACATGCGTACGAGTAGGGCAAGCGGTCGCCGGAGAAAATGAACGCTGCATACGTGTGCTTCGCGTAAAGAGGTCGCTGACGTCACGTGTGAGACCATAGCCGGACATTCTAGTGGTGAAAGGGATTAAGGCGAATCCTTCGTATAAAGGGTGGACGTATATAGACCTACTAATGGCATCTGATGCAACTGATTGGTGGCACTTGTCTAACCCACGATAATATTGCAACGTACAACGCGAAGCAGGACCACTGAAGCAGAGCGGAAAAACTGCGGTGGTCCCAAAATGGTCCGAGCGCGCGAGCGAGAGGCAACCAACTCCTGCCTCTGCTAATGCATGCGCTACTTCTTCGTCTATAATTGCATATGTAACTGCCCCCCTCTTCTCCAGCATCGACACGATGCTGTTAGGAGGGATAAGTCAGCGAAAGGGTAGGAGCTCAGTGGAGGACAGAGCTGCAGTAAACCGCAAGTTCAGCCAGGTGGCCAGTCGTGAGAAGGCTTTATGCGAACAACGTGCACTACTACAGTACGGTGCGACAGCCGTGATGAGCGAGCCGCTTGTGCGGGAGCAACTGCATACGTCACATCACTGATGCGGCGCACTACTTCGTAAGGGCCGAAGTATCTGCGCAGCAAGTTTCAGAAAGTCCGCAGCGACGAACAGGTGTCCAAACCCACACCAAGTCGCCGGGACTGACGAAGCGGCGTCCGTGGTTGTACCTCGCGACGTCAGCCTCCTGCTGACGGCTAATTCGCAAGCATGTCAGTTGCCGCGCTTCCTCAGCACGCTGAACGGAGGTGTCTATCTACGTCAGCGTCAGAGTTGCAGTAAAGGTCAACGGGCAACACAGCATCCAACGGAGTGGTCACTTGCCGACCAAAGACTAGCTGAAAGCGGGCTGTGTCATGCCGGGTGGTGTTGTACGCAAACGTTACGTACGGCAGAATGGCGTCCCCAGTTTGATGCTCCGCGTCAACATACATGGAAAGCATGTCGGCCAGGGGGCGGTTAAGTCGCTCGCTCCACCAACCCGTTTGCCTGCGGGGGATACGCCGTAGCACGTCCATGAATTCCAAGAGTGAGCGATGATGGGCCAGTTGGCATGACATGAATACAAAACACAAAAGTGAGCAGGGGACAAGACACAGGACAGGAGCAAACAGGACGAGCTCAGACTAAGAACTCAGTCATAACGAACTGGATTAAGCGGGCCGTGAAAGCAGTACCATTTGTTGTCCACAGCGACAAAGGTAGATTGTAAATAAAAAAAAATTGACTATCACTAGAAACCAATCAACAACAGCCAATGGTGTATCCAAAAACAAGGAATCTGTGTCGGTTCTTGCCTTACTCAGATTTTAAGCGACCCACTTCTGGCTTTTGTGACAGGTGCCTTGGAACCAAGCTTGACGACGCAACCGTCTTCAGAGTCATGCGCTACGTTCATGACTTTTTAATTTTTTACCGCACTGATAACACTCAGCAAACTGCTGGCCAAATTTTTGACATGTTCTGCACTGAACTGAATGTCTTACAGTTGACTACTGAGTATCCAATTAACAATAGGCTTAGGTTTTTAGATCAAGAACTTATCTCTAACGACCGTGTGTGTTTGTGTACTCGCCGGTGTTGACTGTAAATAGGAGGCCTGTGCAAAAAAAAAAACTGAGCGAAGAAAGAAAAAAGATTAGAAGCTGTCGTAAAAAGCACCATAACAATATTGTTGAAAGCAGCGTATTGCACTGCAGGATACCACACGAGGATCTTGTCAAGCGTTGCGGAATCTTCGCTTGTTGAGCCCAGAATTCGAAGGAACAAGCGCACCAGTGCTGACGGGATGGTCATGGAGGAGATAGCCTATAGCATCCCGTCCGTGCACAAAGTTTCGCACAGCCTCAATGAGATAGTAAGCAAAGCGGGCGTGAGGTTCTTCTCGTCCACCCGCTTTAAACTTGGAGGCCTGTGCAAAAAAAAAAAAGTGCACGAAGAAAGAAAAAACGAAAAAGAAGCTGTTGGAACAAGCACCATAACAATATTGTTGAATGCGGCGTGGATGTATAGTGTACAAGAGTCCAACGTCATGCGGCCGTTTCTACATCGGTGAGACGGGACGTCCCGGGACGCTGCATCAACTACCGCCTACGTGAGCACGCCAAGGACATCGAGAACGAGTCGCAGAGAAGTGATTGTGCCGTGCATTGTGCAGAGTGCGACAAGTGTGAAGCGTTCTTGAACCGTACGGCCACCATCTCCAGATATTAGCACGAGAACTGGAGGCTCATTTCTGAGGCCTACATTATAGAAGACACAAATGGCGCATGCATCAGTAGCCCGTCGGTAGCCTTGTTCTATAGACTACGGTATGCACTGGCGCACAGCCGCGCCGTGGCGCTGCGGAATCCGGCGTTTGGAATCCGAGTGCATCGAGATCCGGCCGGCAGTCGCAGAGTGCGATAGGCGTACGTAACTACGTCGTGAACGAAGGCCACTTCGACTGGGCAGCTGCGCTTGTTAGCTCTGCTCCAGCCTGTGGAGGAAGCAGGCGCCGCGAGGAAAGCTGGTCGAAAGTTGGTTTTACGTTTTAATCACGCTTCCAGCTTCGTGAAAAGAAAACCGCTAGCTATTCTCGCCCGAAGGGACCATTGACCTCGACCGGTCATTAAAGTCTAACCGTAAACAACAGTACACTCGAAATGAACAAAATAGGAACTAGGAAAGAAGCTGTTGTAAAGAGAAAGTTGGAAGCATATCAAACTTTCGGCTTCTGCAGAGTTAAAATGACTGACAGGAGACACGGCACGCAGTCTGCGCAGGATTGTGCTTTTGAACACTTCTATGAACGACCGAACGGTCGGATGAGGTTAGTCCAACATGCCGAGAAAAAAAAAGAGAAAAACACGGAACGAACGAAGAGAGAAGTGGCATTCCGAGAGACGTGATGCAACGCGCCAGATAGCGAGGCAAAAAGGAGGCGCTCCCAGCAGCAGCCCCTACATATCCCACCTGCAGCGGAACGCGCACGGTATGTGCCGCCGGCCGGGGCGAAATAGAATTCCGCGCCGACAGAGAGAAGAAGAGGAAACGAAAGAAGCGGAGCGCTCCCCAGCAGACCAGCGCACGGAGAGCGGCGTTTGTTTCGGCATCAGGTGCCCTGCGTTCTTTCTCTTCGTGCCGGGGGGGTGCCTGAAGGATTTGAGTGTGAAGCGGACTGGACAGAGACACAAGCGGAGGCCGCTAGCCTTTTGCCGCCGCCGCCGCCGCTCGGCCCAGTCCGATAACCATGAGAACGAACGAAAGACGAAGCCTGTGCGCGCTGGTGGTGGAGGTGGCGGCTGCGTTTCCCATGGAGACTGGCTCCTCCTCACTCTGTTCTCGTCCGATTTCTTTTTTCTTTTTCCCCGGCGGCGGCGCGTGGGTTTTGTGGCCAGCAGCAGCCGCTAGAGAGCATGAGAGATATGCGTACGCTCGCGCGGCCGAGCTTGTTGGCCTGTCGCGCGTATTTGTCCGCTCAGTCCCGACTTCGCCAGAGGAGCTCTCCCGCCGAGTGCGAGCCATCTCTTTGTTGCTATTTATTCATTTTTTTCCTTTCCCTCGCGCTGGAGAATGGGTGCTTCCTCTTCGTGAATTATGCAGACTCGCGCCCGCTCGAGATGCGCTCCGCTCTTGTAAGGATGAACAGCGCAACAGTAATGCGCTCTTTCACGTCCCTGAGTGGCGGGTACCCATTTGTTCTCTTCTCGAAGAAGCGCTAGCGATGCCGACGTTGCGATTGAAGGAAACGTCCTTCAGCAGAAAAGGAGTGCGAATTCAGTGCATACTCCGTTTCATACATCAGGTGCAACGCTGTCAAAGTTAGCGCTCTTGTTCGCGCAGACTGCATCCGCGGCCAAAAAGTAGTGCGTTCCTTGTGGTGAGCGAAACATAGTAAATCCTTTGCTTGCAGGCTTACTGCATGACACATTTGTCATCGGCTTGATTAAATGCATTCATATTGCTGACGACACGCTGTCACTTTCTCGTGCCTTAGACCACTCGACCAAAGAACAAGCGCGGAATAACACGCCTCCCTTTATTTTCCCGTGCGGACTACTTCCGTGCCCTTCGCAGCGTTGCACCTGATGTATGAAACGAAGTACTCCCAGAGCCACCTTCGCTGACGTAGGCTCACTTTGCTCCAAGATAAAACGTGCCGAGACAAGCTTTTGGCACCTGTAGCTGCCTGCGTAATGTCAACTGTGGACATGCTGTTGCGGTCGTCAAAGATGCAGCAACTGCGTCCTGATTTTCTTTTTTTTTTTCTTAGCGTGAAGTGCGCACAAGCGGCGTCGAATTCTGGAAGAGTGATCACTCACACATGGCTCGTGCCCAGACAACAACAAATAAATCGAAGAAAATCATGCGCCGGCCATAGAGGCGACAGACGAAATTACGACAGCATGTGCACAGAAATGGGACAAAAAATTCAGTCGTCTGTCATGAAGACAGAAAACCTTGTCGTGACGGTGACAGCATTTTCTGCGGTTATAATTCCAGTCGCCGTCAAAACAGGGAGAGGTTCTGTCGCAGGAGCGGATTCATGAAATGCGGAAAGGGGGGGGGGGGGTGCAGTACCCCTTCTTTGAGCGAGAAATTTTACTTAGGAAAATCACGCTGAACCGCACCCCCCACACCTTTTTTTTTTTTTTGCTAAGAAATCGAAAAAATAATTTGTCCAAATGGAACCGCACCTGCTAGAATCACGCATAAATCTCACCCTGCTCAGTCGCAACGGTAGTCGCACAGCAAGTTCCAACGTGACGACAGCAGACCATTCTAGGCTGCCGAATGTGCTTTCGTTACAGCAAGAATTTGGTTTGGTTTGTAGGGGTTTAACGTCCCAAAGCGACTCAGGCTGTGAGAGACGCTGCAGTGAAGGGCTCCGGAAATTTCGGCCTCCTGGGGTTTATAACGTGCAATGACATCGCACAGTACACGGGCCTCCATAAAATTTCGCCTCCATCGAAATGCGACCGCCGCGGCCGGGATCGAACCCGTGTCTTTCCGGTCAGCAGCCGAGCGCTGTAACCACTGAGCCACCACCATGGCGGTGCAAAAATTTCCATCAGTGCAACAGATTTATGTGCCAACTTGCGGTCATAATTTCTGTCTTAACGACAAAACACAACTGGGTCTCAATTGGAGAACAGAAACTCCAGCCCAACGACTGAGTTCATCAGCACGCGCTCTGCAGACTGGCCAATGGTGAGAATTTGAGGACGACAAAAGTGGTGACAACATCGGATTCTTTAAATGGCTCTCTATGTGTCCTAAAGTAACTGCTTCAGTTGTACTGAGCAGACCTGCGCGAAGCTCGATATAGACTCTCATGTCCAATCGCCAGGAAAAAAATTTTAATGCAGAGAAAGGAAACGGGAGGGGGGGGGGGGGGGGGGGGAGCAGTGTATCGGCAAAAACGAAGTGGCAAAATGTAACGTGATGTGTGTCGCACTAAGGAACGGATGCAACTACATGGTGGCATGAACAAGAAGAACGCCTAGGGTTTACTGCATGGTACGCCTTTATATAGGTGATGGGGGCGGGGCACTAACAATGCCAAGCGGACAGCTTACGGGCGCGACATGATAAGGCAGATAGTGCACGACCGATACAGTAAACAAGAGAGCGAGGTGATTCGGTGGCGAATAGCAGCTGGGCGCAGGAGAGGAGGACGATCAGACAGGGCGAAGACGCAACCGGAGACACGCTGACCCACTTTGCGAGGCAGAAAATTGAATCCCGGGCACAACTCCGCGCGATGCGACACCGTGCGCGGCGAGCTAGGTGCGCGCAATCGATTCCCGAAACCGGAGTAGTGCTCCGTGGGAAGAAAGCACGCGCGTCGTTCGACGTGACTGCACAAGGAAAACGCGGGGCAATGCGGAGCGACGAAGGCAGCCGCTGCGTCACCCGATCTCCGGCTAGCTCGAAAACAAAACGCCACGTGAGCCGGTGCGCTGCTCCGAGTCACGTGTACTTGAGCACTTCTCTCGCGGAAAAACAATGGAATGTATGTGATGCAATAGGAAAGCTCTCAGCTATCTTAAGACTGGCCGTCATAACTACAACGCTCATTCCTTCTTGTGATAACTAGAGTCAAGACCAGGTAGTATCTGCATTTGGTTTGGCTGTAAAGCGATCAACACGATTAACCCTTGTTAGCTCGGACTCAAAACGGGACAAAAGAATTTGTCCCGGTTATGCGGAGTTCGAATAAACGGCGGTCTTTATAATGCGTAAGATGTGGACTAGACCAAAGCGCACGAGTTCGAGTAAACCGGTTGTTCGAATTAAGCGATTTAGAATTAGCAATAGTCCGCTGTATACTGTCCCACGGGTGCATGCGTTGGCTAAATTTCGCCACGCATAAACTAGAACCGGTCTTGAAAACAGCAACCGATGCGAAGAAAATGAGCAGGGTGAAATTTTTAGCAAGAAATATAGTCGCGGTAGCAGCAGCGACGCATTTCATGCGGCGGAAATCTGTTCCTTTCGCTAAGGGAAACGGAGCTCTACACAGAGTGTCCGCGTTTTTATTATGCGAGCCAAATACTGCGAAGGAGCTGCGTGGTGCACAGTGCATGTCGTTGTATCTAAGATCACAGGATTAATAAGCGTGCGTTACAGCCAGAACAACCGGAAAAAAGCCTGGCAGGCACCTGTAGTATACACGAAGAAGGGTATGACATTTATTTAGGTCAGGAGACAATGCTAAGTGCACGTAATAGAAAATATTGAAAAAGAAACCACAATGCTGTACGGAATGAAACAGACAGAAAGCAAGAAAAGTGTTTCGTTTATGGGTTTAATGGGGTTTAATCTCCCAGAGCGACTCAGGCAATGAGGGACGCCGTAGTGAAAAGCTCCTGAACATTTCGACCACCGGGGGTTGTTTAACGTGCACTCACGTCGCACAGTACATGGGCCTCTAGCATTTCGCCTCTATATCGAAGTGCGACCGCCGCGGCCGGGATCGAAAGGGAAATGATAGATGCGTGTCAAGGAACACCCGGTTTCGAGAAGCAAAGTAGAAATCGAGTAGTTTCTCTTCCCAGCCGTGTCAAACAAAAGCGTGCGCTACCAGAACGTGAAAAGGTGAACAGAGAAGTCCTGAAAAAACGGTGGCGCGGCGGCGTCTAAGCGCTGAATGATACACTACGGAAAGCAAGCTTGACATGCTCGAAACCAAAGCGCTAACTATACACAGCCGTTCGCGTCCAAGAATGCACAAAATGAGAGCAGCGTCACCTAGCCTCTCTGCAGTCGTGCAGTAAGGCGATCGTCGAGCTCTACGACCTGCACAAGCATCCAGGGCCAGCACGACGAAAAAGGAACGGGAGAGAAAGTGCAGTCGTGTCCAACTAAGCGCCTAGGGCGAAAGAGAAGTGACTTGTGAAAAGAAGAAGCAGAAAAAACACATGCAGGGTCAGATAACGAGGTGCCGACGACGGAAGAGCAACAGTGCAGGCGACTGAGAGAGGGGAGAGTAGCGAGCCGAGGTCCCAGCAGCTACTC
This sequence comes from Amblyomma americanum, assembly GCF_052857255.1. Lineage (NCBI taxonomy): Eukaryota > Metazoa > Arthropoda > Arachnida > Ixodida > Ixodidae > Amblyomma > Amblyomma americanum. The sequence continues at coordinate 186,842,232 of NC_135499.1, read as the reverse complement.
GACTCCGGGACGTGACTGCGCTTGCGACACACAAGGGTGAGGAGGGTGCCGCACGCAAAGTTGAGAGTGCACGGAACGCTGCGGGAGGAGGAGGGGGAGTGCAGGAAGAGTCCTCAGCGTAACGCGCTCGACCGAACACAGGGTCATTATCGGTAATCACTTTGTCGCATCAGGGAAAGGAAGAAAGATATCCTGCACCCGCCGCATGCGTGCCTCGCTTATCAAGCGGTTACGCTTCACGGAGGTGCCACCCTCTTTATAGCGGTCGCGGACCTCGCACAGCCGCCTGGCCCTTCTTATTCCTTCTCGTCGTCTTTTATTCGCCACACCAGCTCGCTGTGCGGCTTGTCGTCCTCGATACCCACGTCACCCGCTTTTCTGCTGATGACGGCCCTGCCCTCTGCCTGGCAACCCTGGTATCTGTCTCCAGCGGCGGATCCAATCTTGCGCGGTCAAATCTGCGTGCTTCGACCCGCGGCTCTTCTCAATGGACGGCGCTCCTCGCTTTGCGCGCCCTTCTCCCCACTACACTAGGGTCGGAACGGTGGAAGTTCGCTGCAGTTATGCTGAACTTACATTGTACGTAAATTTCCCTCCTTCCAGCCTCGCCACCTTGTTTTCCCGCTGGCCCACGATGAGCCACATTATGCGGACGTAGAAGCCGCAGAAACAGCGCAACTCCAGGTGAGCCTTCTAATCTATATACGCTTATAGGAGCGTCTCGCTTAAAAAGACCTGTTCTGGACTTTGAAACAGACATGCACGCAAGTTGTCACTGCGTTTACCGAAGTCTCAACTGCACTGAAACCCGATAGGACAAGAGCTTTCAACACACACTACACACCTGCCACGCGAAATGCGGGTGAAAACACTTAGGCGTGTAACGAGCAGAACTTTACACAAAAGACTAAGCTCTGCCGGTCCCTTGGCAGAGCAAAACTTATTACAATTCGATGTTCACAAATCGAATGAATGTTGTACGCGCTGCGCTGACAGTGCGCCTATTTTTGCGCTTATGTTGGCTCTGAAGAGGCTGCAGGCTAAAAGAGCGGGGAAAAGGCCGACATCGCAAGAAGCGCACGGCAATGGGAAGTATAAAAATGATAGCCTCTCCTATGTGCCGGTTCCGCGCGTGCGTGTTTTAGCTGTTTTACCTTAGCGCGACCTGTTGGCTAATGAGACATTCCCTCGTCAAGTTGCAGCGCAAAACAAACGCCACAGGAGCAAGCATTCGTTCCGCGTGGCGAAGTGTGCACATGGCCGAACTGCACGGTTTACTGAAGCAGACGACGGCGCACGCGGAGAACCTACTTTCTCTTGCGTTGAAGAGTACAAAAGAAGAGCTTCCACGGAGAGAGGTTATCGGCAAAGTTTGCGCCGGCTGCGGCCACGAGCAAAGGGCAGCGACTCTTCTTTGAAGGGTTGTAACCCCAGCTCCCCGTCGTCCCCGAGACCTGCTTTGAAACTGGAGCGCGATAAGGTTAATTCGATCGGAAGGGCTTTTGATTAATGCGCTATTCATGGCCCTGCGCTGTACACGCGCACACACTTGCAGCAGCCTGGCGTTGAAGAGCGAGAGGAAAAAGAAAATAAACAATGAAACATGGAGGAAGGTTAACCGAAGCGTGAGCGGGGCAGGAAGCGAGGCTTTGACGATGCGAAGACACCGGCGGAGACAAGATATCGAAGGGCGCAGCCACTAGAGCCAATGTGGGCAAAGCCGGCGGGCATGCCTCGATCGTTTGCTATAAAAGCTGTGTTGGGAGAACTGAGGAACAGTCTATAGAATTTCTGTTCGAAATAAAAATCGATTGTTAGCCTTCTTGCTTCTCTTTTTTCTTCAACAGAAAAAGATTCCTTTATGGGTGAGAAAACTAGGTTCAAAAATGAAAGATTTTAACTTTTCCCGCCACACGGCTCAAACTCGCGACGTTGACGATTTCCGACTGGACGTGAGTGGCACAGCATTCTAGCCGCCTCAGTGACCAGGGAACAAAAGAACGCCATAATGACGGCAGCGGAGGTCGCTACTGAAAACTGCGTCGTGTAGCGACGGCACGGGTATTTTAACTTTTTTTTCTACTTTACAACAGCTTTGTTTTCAATGAAAGTACAGTGTCTGTGTTTAGAAAGCGGTAATCAGTCGATATAATTCAACTTCAGTCTGTCTCCGCGTACATTTGAAAAAAAAAATGAAATCATGATGCGAGGCAATAATCATTGGCAGAATTATAAAACAATGTAAACGCTTTGCGTAACGATCACAGCATATGACATCGAATCCCGCGCCAGTCACCGCCCCCAGGCGCGCATAACGACAGCGTTGTTAACCTATGAGGAACCATTGAAACCTAATCAATGAGTGCAAATAATGCACGTACGCTAGCGGCCCATTTTCCTGTTGTATACATCCGAAGATGCACAAGCTTCCCGTTCGCTGCGAGGGATGGCAATCTTCATACACTTTGGGCCTCAAACCGGCGACGACGATGGGCTGACAACAACGAGGCAGACGCATCCCTGGGTGTATAGTACCGTGCAGTGCAGGTGCAGTAAAGACGTCGGATGCGTCTCTCTCGTTTCCGACACAGTACAAAGTAGCGACGCAGCGTAGCGGAAGAAACGCTAATCGGCGGGACGAAAACAAGCGGCGTAACGACTTTAACACAGGGTCTGCGGGCGCTGTCGTTATATTACACTTGGGAGAAGCCGCAGCAGCAGCGCAGGAAGGCGAACGCGGTGCTCGCGCTAAGAGCCTGGCCTCTTCCTCGCAGAGCTTTGGGCGAGAGCAACCGATAATTTCCTCTTTTATGGCTAGCGTTTACGATGTCACGACTCCCCCGGATTCCCGAGCAAGAGCAGCTGGATAGCATCGCGTTTTGATGCGAGGAAATGAGTGTGGCGCGGTGCACGGCCGAAGCCATGGATGACGAAAGCGGGCCACCCCGGCGGCAAGGTTTCTTTACGCTGACCGGGGACCAACGACGAGCCACTGCTCAATCGCCAATCGGCTGCTCGCCCGGAACTAACCTCTGCGTAACGTCAAGCAGTACAGACTGTCAGTCGAAATTACTCCCCTTCTCAAAAGATAAACTCACGTAACGGCCGCTGTTCGAACTGCGACCAACGTTTCCGTCCCTGCTGCTCTGTTACTAAACTCTGTCAGTCAGCTTACACTTGCGCGTTGCGACTCACCATCACCATCAGTCTGACTACGTCCGCTGCAGGGCTAAGGCCTCTCCCATGTCTCTCCAATTAACCCTGTCATTTGCCAGCTGCGGCCACTGAATCCTCGCAAACTTCTTAATCTCATCCTGCTACGCTTTCCCTCTCTTGGAAGGCAAGTCCCTATCACGGGGACACTGAAACATCGGTGCCTTGTTAAGACAGCGCGCAAATCTACTGAAAGGAATTCATGATATCCTTGTCAGCTAACTCATTGCTGAGCCTGTGTAGGTTATTACTAAGTGCTTAGCAACGTTAAAGCAGCTAGTGAGTATGCCATGGGTATGAATGTTGAAACAGCTCTGCAGCAAAGAGGGCATAAAACGGGGTATCCCTCAAGGAAAAAGCGGTTATCTGGCCTTCGCATTACGTGCCCTGACCAAGCCCATTTCTTCCTCTTGATTTCGACTAGGCTGTCATTAACCCGCGTTTGTTCCCTCACCCACTCCGCCCGCTTCCGGACTCAACGTTACACCTATCATTTTTCTCTCCAAAGCTCACTGCGTTGTCCTTAACTTAAGCTGGACCCTTTTCGTTAGCCTCCACGTTTCTGCCCCGTAGGTGAGTACCGGTAAGATACAGCTGTTGTACGCTTCTCTCTTGACGGATATTGGTAAACCGGCATTCATGGTCTGAGAGAACCTACCGTATGCGCTCCACCCCATTCTTATCCTTCTAGTTATTTCCCTCTCATGATCCGGATCAGCTGTCACTACCTGCCCTAAGTAGACGTACTCCTTTACCACTTCCAGCACCTCGCTTCCAATTGTGAACTGTTGTTACCTTGCTAGACTGTTGAACATTACTTTGGTTTTCTGTATATTAATTTTTAGACCCACCGTTTTGCTCTAACTGATTGATCATGCTTTGCAGTTCATTTCCTGAGCGAGTTAGCGAGGCAATGTCATAAGCGAATCGCAGATTGCTTAGGTATTGTCCATTAACTCTTATCCCCAACTGTTCCCAATTCAGGCCTCGGAATGCCTCCTGCAAACAGGCGGTAAATAGCATTGGCGAGATCGTGTCGCCCTGCCTCACACCCTTTCCTATTGAAATTTTATTGCCGACTTTATGGAGGACTATGGTAGCTGTGCAGCCATTATATCTCCGATATCCTCACATAAGGCTCTTATACACCCTGATTCCGCAATGCCTGCATGGCTGATGACGTTTCCACTGAGTCAAATACTTTCTCGTAATCAATAAAGGCTACATATACGGGTTTTGTTATATTCTGCGCATTTCTCTATCACTTGGTTGATAGTGTGAATATGGTCTATTGTGGAGTATCCTTTACAAATGTCTGCCTGATCTTTGATTGACTGAAGTCAAAGGATGTCCTGATTCTGTTAGCGATTACCTCAGTAAATAGCTTCACAACGAAGAGTAAGCTGAACGGTCTGTAATTTTTCAAAGTCCTTGGCGTCTCCTTTCTTATGAATTAAGATAATGTTTGCGTTCTTCCAAGTTTCTGGTACGCTCGAGGTCATAAGGCATTGCGTATACAGGGTGGCTAGTTTTTCTAGCACAATTTCCTCTCCGTCCTTCAATAGATCTGCTGTTACCTGATCCTCACCAGCTGCTTTTCCCCTTTGTATTGCTCCTAAGGCTTTCTTTACTTCCTCTTTCGTTACTGGCTAGATGTCCCATTGCTGTGCGCTACGCCTCTCATTAACGTTCTGATTGCATTGCCTACTGTACATATTCGTGCAGAACTTTTCGGTTACTTTAACTATCATATCCATATTCTAATGACATTGCCTACTTTGTCTCTTAACACGTATACACTTGGCTTTTACTTATGCCCAGTCTCCTCTTCACCGCTTTTAGACGACCTCTGTTCTTTAGAGCATATGCTCCATTCTGTCCATATTAAACTTCCTTATGTCGGCTACCTTGCGATTTTTTATTAACTTTGATAGCTCTGCCAGTTCTATTCTGTCTGCAGGGTTAGACGCCCTCGTGCTCGGCGTTTCTTAATAAGACAGCTTGCCGGTATCCTGTTGAACCATCCTACCGGCTACTTCTACGGCGCTCTCCTTGATGATAGCAGTGAGATTTTCGTTCATTGTTTGAACATTGATCGTATTCCTCAGTTAAAGCGGAATATCCGTTCTGCAGCAAAATCCTGAATTGCTATACTTTCCATCTTACCGCTAACTCGATCGTTAATGGGCTTCCGCTTCACTATATTCTTCCGTTCACTCCTCAAGTTTAAGCTAATTTGAGACCTTACCATTCTGTGGTCGTACAACGCACCTTTCCGAGGATCTCAACACCCTGCACGATGACAGAGTGAGCGCATAGTATGAAGCCTATTTCATTTTTAGTCGCACCATTAAGGATCTAACAGGTTCACTTCCTGTTCTCTCGTTTGCGGAAGAAGGCGTGCATGATCTGTAAATTATTTACTCTTTGCGTACTCTACTAATAACTCTCGCCTGGTATTCCTAGAACCTCCGCCATAGTAGTCTACCCCCTGGCCTTCAGCCTGCTTCTTGCCTATCTTCGCACTGAAGTCACCCATCAGAGCACTGTACTGTGATTTTATTTTGTTCATTGCCGATTTCACGTCTTCATAGAAGCTTTCAACTATCTGGTCGTCATGACTGGATGTAGGCGCGCAGGTCTGCACAACCTTCAGCTTGTGCCCCTTATTGATACCAATTAAGATAGGTGCCACCCTCTCGTTAATAGTATAAACTAACTGGCTGGAACTGTTAGGCGTTGGGCGTTGCAGCTAAGACCTCTGCCGTGGTGCAACGAACGTATGTGGTGTGCCAACGGCGCCGCTTGTCCGGAGCTCCGACGCTGCAGGGTAAGTCTCGCAGTTTTCCTCTCCGCCGACAGACGGCGGTCAACGTTGAGAACAAATAGGGTGCCTCGATGGCCAGCGCCGCGAGCGGTCATCCAAACCCTCCAAGAAGAAACAGAGAATATAGCAATTTTATGCGTACACGGGAACGCAACTGAGGGACCTCGAAGAAGCACCGCTCATTCCAGACTACAGTTGCAATGGGCAGGCTGGAGAGCGAAAACGCGGAGGAGGAGCAATGTTGCTTAAGCATGGGCTCACTTGACAAAGAGTAAACAAAGAAGGCGAAAATTACGTATGGGTTAGATGTAATACTGCAGGCAAAGTAGTGCTGTTAGGAGTAGTGTACTCGTGGACGGGAAGCAACACCGAGGCGAGAAACGAAGCTTTGATGAAATGCCTAGCGGAAGATATTAAGCTAATGAGAGGGATGCGCGAAAAAATTCTAACCCGTGCTTGTCAGAGTTGGAAGTCCCGTCGGACACGACGCCGTGCAGTCGACATCGCAGGAGCGAGGACAAGGAGTATATTTACAAGAGGGAGGGAGGGAGGGAGGGAGGGAGGGAGGGAGGGAGGAGAGAAAGAGCAGCGGGAGACTTCCAGCCACCCACAGCTGCCCCCGGACACGCGAGGTACAAGGCGCACGCAAAGCCCCGCAGCAGTCAGCGATACGGACAAAGGCGCACGGTTTACGCCACGCTGCCCTCCCCCTTCGTTTGCATACTGGCGAAGCACGCGGGGAGGAGTGGGGGATGCGAAGCGTGGTTATGTAAGCGCCGGCACACGCCACACTTAGCCCAGGGCGACTCCTCTTAAGAGTCTCCAGTCTCGCCCAGGCAGCGTACGACCCGCATAATCGCGGCCACCGCACCGATACCTTCTTCGCAGATTCGGCCGAAGAGGAGAGGGGGAAGGAGGAGGGCCGTGCCTGCCCGCAGTCGCATCCGCCCCAGAGGATCATTACAGCCACGCGGATTACCGTCCTTCCAAAGGCACCGGTGTCGGGGCGTCGCGGAGTTCCCATCTCGCTCGCCCCGACGCTCCTCGCTTCGAGTCAGTTCACCCAGGTGGGCGCGTATTACCCGGCGGTGTGCCGCGTGTTTCCCTCACGTGAGGCGCACATCTCTCGCTCGCCTCCATAAGGCGCAAGGTCGACGCGCGGGCCCGAATTTGAATGACAATAGCGCCGTGCGTGGGGCTCTGAGGTCCTGCCCTCCCTTCGAAGGAAATACCTCTCCTTTTGCGTAAGCGCGCCTGCGAGACAACGCGCAAGTCAAGACAGGTCGTCGCCGCCTTCTTCGTCGCACTCGCGTATCTTGGCGCGCGACACGCTATTCTGGAGAAGCCGTGCATGGGCACGCGCGGGCGCTTTTTCTCTCTGTAGCCTTCGCGACGCGAATACCGCGACGCCTGCTCCTATACGCGCGTGCTTTCCTTTGTTGCGCGTCGCGCGCTGTCGGAAGCACCTTGCTACGTCTTGCGAGAAGGTCAAGGTGCGGCGCGCGCCGTCACTAGACGTCGCCCGGCGCGGTTGCTGCCGCCACGCAGAATAAAAGAGAGCAGAGATCACCGTCCTTCGCAGCCCTTAACGTACACAATTACGCTGGCAGCGCTCAGCATCAGTAAGGCGCCGGTACATCGGTGTCGTTGATTTTTAACCTTTTAATCATCCCAGTAGTGATTTTTTCAGCGGTGATTTGTAACCTTTTAGTGAAATCACTGTCACTGGAACATCTTCGAGCGTCAGCAGACTGCAAATAAAAATGAACCAGATATCGGGCGCCTTGGACGTCCTAGAAAACAGACCGAGGCACAACAACCTAATTGTTAAATGAGCTCCAGACGTGAAAACGAATACTTGGGACGAAACTGGAGAGAAAAAAACTTCGAGATTTTTTTTTTTTTCAAGTAAACTGGCCGGACCTCCAAGTAGGAAGCATTGAACGCGCGCATCGTCTTGGGCGTCCGAAAAGCGGTCTCAACACGCCAATCAATTATCAGTCAGTTTCTGAACTTCAAAAGCAACAGGAAGTGTTTTGACTCGTCGAAACTATAAAATACTATAAAAATGAGAAGGTGTGATTCAAGGACGACTTCTCGTCTAAGATACGTGCAATTAGAGGGCAACTGTGGGACTTCGGTAAACAATTCCGTGTTCAGGGACAAAAAGTACAACTCAAGTTCGACCTAACGGCCAAACGTGTCTTCGATTCTGCCTCAAGCACAGTTGTGCCCTTAGCAGTCACGCCGTCTGGTTCCACACAACCCTCTGGCTCGCAATGACATGACGACGTGATGCTTTCAAAATCCAAAAACAACCCCGAAAATGTTATCCCGCTTTCGTTTTTGCTACACTCGGGGACAGCTTTCAGTGGCTATGCAGTGGAAGCTTATCGGTGTTTGCGCTCTTCCGTTCTTATCGGTGTTTGCGCTCGCCCTCCAGTCACTGATTCTAACTTCATTCCATTCTTGACCTCCGTATTAGAAGACATTGGCTGCAGACTCCCACGAATCGATTGGTCCAATAGTCGCGTTTTCAGTTCTGGCTCGTCCAAATAGTAATGTCGCCATTTTCTTCAAACTCTTCACTTGCTTTCAATACAGCAGACTGTAAATGAACCCACACGTGGCACTGCCATTCTTGATCTCGTATGCACCACGCATCCTCACGCTATTGCAGCAAATATTCTGGAAGAGATCAGTGACCACAGATTAATTCAGTTTAGTTATCAATTTAGCGCCAATTTCTACGAGGAAGTAACACAGCGAAAAATATTTTCCGGTATCCTAAAGCAAACATCTCCGCAATCAGTAGGATCCTTAACGATTCTTTGTCACCCTTAGAGCACGACTTTGAAACCCGTTCTGTGGAGGATTTAGGGACTAAGTTTGCGCGGAAGGGATGCGTTCATCCTAAAACTCCGTATTTGCCCCAGCTTAAAAAGCCCTTGGTTTACCCGGAATCTCAAAGGCTCAAGAGGCAGAGGAAAAAAAAAAACGTGCTTATCGCACTGCTATCCGTACTAACAAAGCTGATGCCTTGACTAGGTACACAAGCATTGCAGGTATTTGTAAAGCTAAAATAAAGACTTCTAAGGATTCATTGTTCAATACCACACTTCCATGAATTCTGAAAACGAATCCCAAACATTTCCGGAAAACTGTCAGCCCCGTCAAGTACAAAGCTTAGCCTATTTATTACACAGGACCGTAAGACCACCAGCTCTCCCCACTCCAGACTGCTAACCAACTCAATGTGATTATTTCCAGCGTATTTACTACTAAAAGGAACATGTACGCCCTTATTCTCAGTGTGTTTGATTGGCGGATCTGGTTGCGTCTCCAGAGGGAGTTTTAAAAGCCATTCTCAGTCTTCCTAACAGCGTATCACGACAGCGTCCCGACAGCGTTTCCACTAAATTACTAAAAATTCCTGCTCCACATTCAACCACTTTTCTTTTTAAGCTATTTCAGCGATCCACAGAGGAGAGCACCCTACACTATGATTGGAAATTCGCGCACGCCATCCCCATTTGCAAATCCGGCAATCGCGGCGACTGCACTAACTACAGACGAATTCCATTAACGTCAATACCATGTAAACACCTTGAGCACATTCTGTGCAGTAATATCATGCAGCACGTAGTAAATGCCAATCTGCGTTTTCCAAACCAGCATGACGTTCAGCGTGGGAAATCCTGTAGAGCAGAGCTTTTCGAACTCATCACTGATACTGACTGGGTTATTCACTTATTAGGCCAGATTGATGCCGCGTTCACAGATTTTTCGAAAGCATTCGACCGGGTTCCTCATCAGCGCCTGCTTGTAAAACTTCGAACCTTTATTATATATTTATTAACTTTTTAACTAGTATAGACTTAGGCGCCTAGTTTCAATTAGAGATTTGTATCTGGTCGTTAGTTTTAGCCATATCAAAGCAACCCCTCCAGAGCACGTAATTAGTCGAAAAATCCAAATTTTGTCGAGCCACAGCGCCAAGGATAATCACGATTTCGAAATTCTAAAAACTGATATGGCTATTACTGATGACCGGATACAAACCTATGATTGCAACTAGGCGCCTAACTCTACTAGTTAGAGCGCCGCTGCGGTGGCTGAGTGGTTATGGCGCTCGGCTGCTGGCCCAAAAGACGCGGATTCGATCCCGGCCGCGGCGGTCGAATTTCGATGGAGGCGAAATTCTAGAGGCCCGTGTGCTGTGCGATGTCAGTGCACGCAAAAGAACCCCAGATAGTCGAAATTTCTGGAGCCCTTCACTACGGCGTCCCTCATAGCCTGAATTGCTTTGGGACGTTAAACCCTCATAAACCAATCTAATAGTTAGAAAGTTAATTATTAAAAACTAGTAAACCAGCTTACTACTTAAGACGATTTACCGGTTTTCTGGTGTCCGCCAACACTGCTAATAGTATGCTGCAAGAGCCATATTTTTACCTCAAAAAGCCTGCTTTTGAAAATTTTTGAAAGTGTTTGCTGAAGCAACCTGTGTATATACTTTTTATTTCTGAGTATGAACTCAAAAGAACCATTCTGATTAATGAAATCCGTTGTACGCGCAGACAAAAAGCCTATCCTGAGCGCTAGTTATCGTCGACAGCCTTCGGGTCTATAAATATCATCAATAAATTAATGAATCATGGCAGTGCCCGGAAGACCGAATAATGAGGCCGTTTCATCCTTCTTAGATCGGGATGCAAATCAAGAACGAAGCGGCAAATGTCCCTCAAAGATGGCAGTGCAGCCAATGGTGTCGACCTATTGTTATGTCGTCACGGTCAATCGCCTATCACTTGCAATGCCCCGCTAGCACCTACCTTGCAGCTGCTAGCGAGGACTTAGAATGTGAGAACAATTAGTCACGCAGAGCTAGGCGACCTGCGCACACAGGGATTCTGAAAGTACTCTTTGCACCATCATCCGTCTCGCTACAAACAACGCGTTCCTCCTTTGATTTTTTTTTTTCAACATCGACTATTACACCCTCAGCGAGGAAGCAAGAAGCGTCATAGAATTCATGCCCAAGTATATCTGCGAAACGCTCAAGTGACCGCTGCCCCCCATTGGTCACCCCGTTGGGCAAATCTACAATCATAAGAGATACGCTAGATTGGGCAATGAAAATGAATAAAAATGCCCTGCCCGCAGTGGAATATGCGCAACTGTCTAATCATAAGACAAGGGGGAGGGGGCGAAGGTGGGCCATGACCCGGGGAGGGGGCATCCCTCGCCTGACGCACGCACGCTTCCAGCAACAGCGGAATGGCGACCAAAAAGAAAACAGGTCTGGCAAGAAAGCACGCAGATGGTTGCGGACGGACGGCCTAGTCGTAGAGGTTGGGCGAGGCTGAAGACGCACGCGTCCGAGTACGGCTACTCTCGGCCCCGAAGTTGGGTGCAGCATGCAAGATGGGAGGACGCGCGACGGAGCGTGTCTGTTCCTCACCATGGGACACGCATACCCGCATGCCAGGGAAGGCCCACACAAACTAATGAACCATGCAACCCGTAATAAAGGAGCGAACTGAGCCACTGAGATTTTAATAAGCGTTTCCCTGCGAGCAGATATGTGAGTGATGCGACCATGACTTATTTGACTTCTAACGTTTCCAGGCGACAGGTCAGCGCGCAGTGACAGACCATTCCTGCACTGTAAGCTGTGCTTCACTCGCTAGACGCGCCGACCGTCTAGATACAAGTTCCAGTTCAATACATGTTTGTCAAAACCATTAAGGAGGACAACGAGCGCACTTGAGTTGACACAGAGAGAGTACTTGAGTCATTGTGAAGGTGTGCTTCGTAAAAATTGTAAAATATATCTTTTTGCTTTTCGGTTTCTATCATGCTGGTAGCATGGGTGATAGGTAACAAGAAAAGGTGAAAAGACTGTGACCTAGTGCTGCATGCTGCATGGAATCAAGGCGCTGCATTCATCCGAAAACTCATTCTCATGCCGCAGTGATATTCGATTAGCTACAGCGTTACCGCTATCAGTGCAGGTTCCTGTCGGTTGGTATGACAGCCTCTAGTGAACACACTGACGCAGGCGGAAAGCGGAGCCCTGATTAGCTTACAAGGAAAAACTGAAGTGGCTTTGCTACGAAAACTATCCAATTAACGCACCTCCATTCCCAGCTGTCTCACGTGCAATGCCTGGAGAAGAACATCCTGCTGCTCCTGTTTACAGAGCATCAGTAAAATGTGCACTATTCCAGTTTGTAAGGCGAAAACACCATATGGTTCATATAATTACGCTCTTGTAATGAGCCTATAAACACGAAAAGTATATTTCTTCCACATGCCGACCTGAGACCAGTAGAAGTATTAAGGGGGGGGGGGGGGGGGGGGGGGGGTCCCGCCCTCTTTGTACACCCTCTCGAACGTCCGTTTTCGGACTTTCACGGACCACGTAGAAAGAATTTCCCACCGGTCATCTTTCAAAGCGAGATAAACAAAGACATCCGAAGCAGCACACCCTGCCAGGACAGCGCGTTGTCCTAACTCTAAAATATTAGGTTATATATGAATACTGCTCACGTCACTGTTAATATGCAAATGCAAAGCATGAGATATGGTACATCTATGTCGTCCGCCATTTATTGTTCAACAACAAAGTGCACAAAATTGTACAAATAAAAAGTAAACAAGAAAAACCTTTCTATTTTCTTTTTTATTTTGGGGTATAAGGAAGCACCCCCCCTTGCTTAAGAACCAATCCCAGGGACTGCCACTGCCTGATACAAGCTGCATAGCCCGTAACATGCATGCTCATGCTTACTATATCCTTCGAGCATAACAACAGCTATTCGTCGCGTAGCCAGATATCCCCACAGCTGAGATTTAAAACAATGCTTGTGTGGAATGTTTCGAAAAAGAAAGAAGACAGGCGTGTTACACGGGAAAAGAGACAATAAAGTAGGAACTAGCGGGAGGCTCACGCAGAAAGCGGTGCCCTGCTTTACAGAGCAGCTTTCACACGTCCTGTGCGTCTGAGGCTTGTCCGATACCACAGCTTAGGGAATGCGCAAACAGTCTTGCCCCAGAGACAACCAATGTGAGAACTCATATGTTAGCATTTATTAGTGTATAACACGCGATATCGAAGTGCGTCAAGAGCCATCGACCGATCATAATCATCAGCTCCAAGCACGGGCAATATACCTCGGTGGCTTACATGCTTAGACCGAGTGCGTCAAAGCCTGTCTTTTTTTTTTATAAGTTTCCATTCACCGAGGTTACTCGACACTATAATTAGTTATGTATTATTAGCAATAAGTTTACGTTACCTGCGAACATTCGTCCTAACTAGTGCTTGTACTTGTCCCATTAGTGTGTCTAATACAACAGAAGAACGAAGCGGTGAATTCCTTTCAAAGGAGGCCCTCCAGGCCATGGCGTCGACCGGTTCTCACGAAGCTGTGGTAAATTACCCTTGCATCTGGTATCCACGGTAGAGAGAGGTTGGTAAGATGGTTTTTGATAACCCCAAAGTGAACAAGGGAGAGGAAACCTCAGGGTGCTTGCCATCGTTTCGACAAGTGGACTTGTCTTCGTCTGGACATCTGGTAGCATGGCATCGCTGCGAGCTGGCAGGTGCAGGGCGATTAATCACGGATTAAGGAATTAATCGCTACGTCATGTCCACCGGCCCACACCATTGGCTGGAATGCCTCCTTTGAATGATATATACCGCTTCGTTTTTGGACTTTTATCGGATAACAGTACCTCTCCACCTGGAGTCTCACTCGGAAGAGGACTCATAAATTTCTAAACAAATTTTAGTCTCCCTCACTCTCTCTTCTGTCTACTGGTCTGCCTTCCCCTTTCCTTTCTCGCGATCGCAAGCTAGCAGCTTGCTCCAGTGACCGGGTTGCGAAACACCACATAGTCAAATAATCTCTGGGAAGTAAGCTAGGCAGGCTGACAGGATTAACCAACAGCGATCGGCGCCTCGCACAAGGATGCTCCCGAGATGACGACAGCGGCAGACGACAGGGCCACTGCACAGAACTAAGCGGGCAGCTCGCGGACACGGAGGCGCAGACACGGCGCCTGGTGCAACTCCGTGCCGCCGTAGTTGCTCGCCGAGTTCGCCCACACCGACGGCAGCGGCGGCGGCGGCTGGGGGGAACCTGTCCCTCGTATCCGGATTCCACGGAGGGGGGAAAGAGGGCTTCTTTACAGCCCCCCTCCCACCTGGGAGGGGGGGGGGGAGAGAGCGAGGGGCGCGCTCGCACATGGGACGACGCCATCTTTCCTTTGTGGCTGCCCGCCCCGCCCCAACCACGCCGGACCCGAACGGGCTGCCGCCGCCGTCGCCGCCTGCTTCCTCCGTGCATCGGAGGTATTCCGTGCCGTCCGCAACACCCCTCACGTCCTGCGATTGCTCTCCATGCGCCTCTTGTTTCCTGGAGTCGGGGGGCCCTTTGGCAGCCTCGTTCTCCACATTTTGCCTCACAGTTGCTTCGGCGTTATTGCGTCTCACTTAATGTTTCTCCTGATGACTGATCTATGCTTTTGCTGGCTTTATTGTGGCGATGAACAGCACTGAAACTGCAGCAAATACGGCGTATGATCGAGAAGGGTATTCGGACGGACCGACAAATGACATCTGCATCCGTGCATTAATCAATGCGGGTTTCTTCTTTCGCGTATATTTCCGAAGCTCGGTGAATGACGGAGTAAACTTTAACGAAAGTGACGGATTCCCTTTGGCGAATGTTTCTACCGAGTTCGGCCCAATAAAGAGGCCGCGGCGGTCAGCACTTGTTCACCCCCTGCAGTGAATCGCCGTACGATACCACGTCGAGTCGCCACTGCGAACTCCCGGTCTCAGTATACCGAAGCAAGGTCCTGTTTAGACAACGTACTGTCGAGATCACAACATTGCGGGACGTGGAAAAGCGTGGCGCAACTGCGTACTGCGCTACCTAACGGCGCACTCCCGCCCTTGATGTACCCTCACTGCTGCAGCCTTACGCGCGCTGTACAATATTCACAACTGGCGCCAGGTGCCGTTTCGATATCTAAGCCGCTGATGAGTGAAGCAGATCGCGTGTCGCCTTTCGCGGCGTAGCGACTCCTGGACGGAGGAGAGGTGGCCTGCAATTAGCGTTTTTTTTTTGTTTATTCCCCTCGCATGCGTATTCAGTGCGCAAGCGCTGAACGAATGGGCCACGAAGCTCCGAATGGCGGAACGACCTGGTCGCGAAGAACGTTAGTTTACCAAGCCCTGCGCGAAGAATGCAGTTACGTTAAACATAGACGAAAAGGAAACGAGAGATTTATTTTGCGCGCGAAAGAAAAAAGTAAAAGCGTAACACTGCTCGGCAACAATTCTCTCAGGTGTATTCCGCTGTCCAGCTCTCTGCGAAGCTAATGCCGAGTAATTTGGCTTCGACGGTGCTTACTTTTTGCAGTCGATCAAGGGGGTGGAGGCTTCGCAAGTCGCCGTTTTGGGGAAATGTTGCTCGTACTGTTAATGCAGTAAAACAAAGAACAGGTCAATGTGAGCCGCTACCCTTTACGCAAAGTCGCTGCTCCGAGAAAGGCGGCAGCTATCTGCTTCGCCCACCACAGCGGCTGGGGCAGCCGCTATAGTTCCGATCTACGTACGGCGCGAGGAGTGAGGATACAGAGATGCCTGCAAAGGAAGAACGAGCAGGGGTGCTCTGTCAGGTGGCGCATAATGTAGTTTTGCCACGATTTCCCACGTCCCGCAACTAATATTGTGATGGCAACAGTACATCACGCCGTTATCGATAATAGACATCGGTAGACATCTTTGTACTGTACATCCTTTCGCATCTTCTCTTCAGAAACAGGCGAGACTCGTGAAAAAATGTCGAGTGAAAATAAAGGAGCAGACAGAGAGGGTAACGTCTGTCTCTGGTTCAATCACCACCATCGCTAATGTGTGCCTCCTCTTGGACTAATGTTCTAAAAAGATTTATCTTAACAGGGAACTTTCTCGGTAATACTTTCCCTACTATGCGGCTGCATTATACTTTCCCTTTCTGGTCTGGGACGGCCAAGGCTAAACAGCGCATCGCACTCCGGCCCAGCTGTAGATGCGGGCCACGAGATGCCTTCTTGGGCACCTCCCGCCGCTTTTCTGTCAGCCCGATTTTCTGCGCTGCGGGACCGCAAAAAGGGCCCAGCTCGCTTCGAAGGACGCCACAGGGATTACAACTGCCTCGGCATCACCATGACAACAAAAGGCATGAGAAAGAGAGCCCCGTGGCCGCCAGCCAGCATAACGACGAGCGAAGAAGCGAGGCAGCAACTGTCGGGAGACGAGCGGCCTAAACTGCGCTCGAGATCGCCGCTGTATTTTTATTGCGTTATTTTTTCGCTCAATCCAGAAGGAATGGGAGGACTCGGACAGAAAGGGAAATTCAAGGTCTAGCCCGACACGTGTTGTCCGCCACCCAGAGACGCCCACATGAAACCTGGCCCCCTGACGACGCGCGACGCTGTAACGCATTGGCTATGCGACACAGACACTGCGAGGTAGGCCGAGAGTAGCCAGGCGGCGTAACTCGCTGACAAGGCCGCAGCGCCGCAAGGGCAGCGAAGCTACGGAGAGACGAACAGTTAAATGCAACGGGGCGTGTTGGCTTACTTTTGAATTTTCTCCACTTTAAGCTTCGGAAGCTAGCCAATGCGACTTCTGCTGTTAACCGAGTTCTCCAGGGACTCTTGCGCTATTTGTGACGTTCTCGTGACAGGTTACGCTCATATTACGGCCCCGAAGACACAACACAGGATCAGAGGAAATAAATCGACACGAGGAGGTTCGCGATGATATCGTCCATGCTGAGTCAGTATATGCCATTCACAACAAGCGACCAGGCACCTGCACTGCAAGGACCTCTCGTTAACAGCACACACACACTTCTGCTGCGGTGTTTCTGCGCGATATGAAACCAACCGTAGAAGAGTGCCAACCGTGTGGTGCCTCCGCCACGTGTGAAAACCTAGAGAGATGTGAAGGAAGGACAGCTGCTATGAAAAAAAAAGAAAAAAAATAAGGCTCGGTCTTGGTGAGTAGTTTATTTTTTTTATTGCATTTGTTATTTTTCGCTTGTTTCCCGGAATTCATAAAACAGTATGCGCTATTGCCATATGATTGTGCACGGTCATAATTAAAGATGGAACAGAAATCACGGTAGCACGTAACTAATTAATTGCCTGAAAATTATCTTTGCAGAGCTCATTAAGCATGGTTCTGCGTCGCTGATTGGTCTCGAAACAGCTTCCGCCCGACGCCTTCCCGTATACACTGCCAGAAAAAAGTTGACAGACGACACTAAAGCGCTATCGTCGTCCGTTTACAGCGAGCATAACAGCCAGAGCCGGTTCTCGATAAGTCATTCCGCTTCTATACCTCCGGGCGAAACGTCTTGCGCCCCACCACACGTGCGCACAAAAAGAAAAGTAATCGCAGCGCTCCCCGCGTGCACAAGCCACACTGAATCGATACAAATTGCTCGACCGTGTTTGCCTACGCACATTTCACCAAAAGGGATGCGGCGTGTAAACAGACCACCAATGAAAAAAAAAAAAAGACGCCAGCGCCTCTTCGCGTCTTCCGCGTACGCGCGTGACGTCGCAACGCCGGCGGCGCCGCGCAACAGAAACGCGCATATAAAGCCACCAGAGGTCACTTATTCCCTTCAACGCGACTGGCCTTGTCTGCTGCTCGCGGCGGCGACTCCGGTTTCATTCGGCGGATGCCTTTTTCGCATGCATACAAATTCACATTCGAGAGGCTTATGTATACGAACGGGCAGGAGAGGAAACGCGCGCTGGCAGCGCACCGAGCCTTCTGTCGGCAGCCTGCCCCATAGGCGCGTTTGTGGGAGCTGCTCAGCATATATCCGACGTGGCGAAGAATCCGCGGAGAGGGTTTCAAGGAAGCGACGGTCACGATTTCGCTTGCTTTCTCTCTGCGTGCGCGTGAAGCTCCCGTCGCCGAGACAGCGTGTTGTATGCGCTGCCTTCGTCTCATCCTCTTCCGACTGCGTAGCTTGTCTTCTGCGCTTCGTTACGGCGCGTAATCAAAAGCACTTATCGCGCAGCGGCATCGAATTCGTCTGCGCTTTGCGCACTGGCCGCACGCATAACGCCGGACGCTGCGCGGACCGGTATAGTGCGCACGGCAGAAAAACGAGTTTGCGTGTTTTATTTAGGCCACGCCGCGACGATAATGATCGCACCGCGGGAATTAAGCAAATCGCAGTCGCTTCTAGAACATCTTGGTTTTTGATGTATTTTTCTTGTCTCTCCGTGCGCAGCCTATCAGCGGAGATGTGCTGCGCTGTGACCTTCGATCTAAGAGATAACGGTTTTACCAGGAATGATCAGTGGTACTGGTACGGGAGGGAGATAGATGGCGAGGTAACTATGCGAACAATAATTCTCATGACAAAAGTGCAAGGCAGCTGACGCAGACGTGAGCAACTGCTGCACGAGGCGCGATCACCTGACGCTAAGAACGAAAGTGGACGCAGGAAGGTAGCGTTGTTTGTCGACTGCACGTACAAAATAGCTGGCGCTGTCCAAACAACTTAATAACGTTAACTTCATAATGTGGGCACGGTTTGAGGCCAAACGGAAAGTCCACATCGCACATTTACCAAATCAAAAGGCCAAGTGTCAATCGGGACCATCTTGCCGAAAGACGGCAGCTGTAGGCAGCGTTTCAGGTGCCCTTATGGGACGAGCCTGGAATAATAAGGACTTCATTAAACGCCCTATTTAACCTGATTGCTTTAGTCAGCTTTAGCAACGCCCATACACTGGAAATACATATTCACGGACGACCGGAGGTGTTCAGACATTAGAAATAATAATAATAATAATAATAATAATAATAATAATAATAATAATAATAATAATAATAATAATAATAATAATAATAATAATTGGTTTTTTGGGAAGGAAATGGCGCAGTATCTGTCTCATATATCGTTGGACACCTTAACCGCGCCGTATGTGGAGGGATAAAGGAGGGAGTGAAAGAAGAAAGGAAGAAAGAGTGTACCGTAGTGAAGGGCTCCGGAATAATTTCGACCACCTGGGGATCTTTACCGTGCACTGACAGCGCACAGCACACGGACGCCTTAGCGTTTTTCCTCCATAAAAACGCAGCCGCCGCGGTCGGGTTCGGACCCGGGAACTCCGGATCCGTAGCCGAGCGCCCTAACTAACCACTGAGCCACCGCGGCGGGTACAATAAAAACCCAAACATACTAATCAGCGATACACCTACCTGGCTAAACGGGGTGTCCTCTCTTCTCGCGTGTTCCTAAGCCACTGCGCATCCAGCATACCAACAAGAAAATGCGCTTGTGGTAGCAGTGAACTAATGCGCGAGTGCATGTGTAAACTCGACAGTTAGGCCTAGCATTACGACCTTGCCAACTGTGTGAACAGTAAGCAAATGTGGCATTCGGTACAAACATGAACTAGTGAACTATTGTTTAGCCCGACACGGTGCCAATAAAATAAAGAGAGTTCCGACTTCTCGACTGGATTGCGGACGTAGATCAGAGAGGCCGTTCCGGAAAGGGTTTCGGCAGCGGCGACGGAACAAGAGCAAAGACACGACGAGCCGTCAAAGGGCCGTCTCGAACGGGAGGGCCATTCTTCGCGCGACCAACTCGGGCGCGCAAAGAAGAGAGCGGCGGAAAGGGCGCGCGCGGGAATGCACGGAGGCGAAGCGGAGAAGCCCCGCTATCAGGGGCCGCGCAGGCCACGGGGTGGGGTGTGGTGCGGTCGGCTGTGCGCGACCGCAACCAGTGGGCCCCGTGTGTCCCACCGATAAAGGCTCCGAGCGGAAGAAGATTTAACGAACAAAAGGCAGGGCAGGGTCTAGGGCGCAACGGGTCGCCGCAGTGGCCGGGTCGGGCGTGCGGAGAACGGGCTGACTTAGTGCGTGTCTTCTTCTACCTGTTTTCCATTTTTCTACGTTGTATTTTTTCCGCGCGGTACGTAACGAATTTCTCTGCAACCTTCCCGAGAGGACGCGAAAAACAGCGCCTCAGCCCCCTCCCTCACATCAACACTCGGGGGCCTCTACTAGCGTCAGGCCATCCAACGAGGTCGTCATGGAAGAAAGAGCCTGTACGGCCATTGAGCTGAGATTCGGTGCTAACGGTGCCTACTTGGTTCGCTGCTCGCCGTCGTCCGGCGGCCATTTCGGGACCCGGTTTTCTTGTTTTCTCCATATCTAATTCTTTTCCCAATACTTTGTTCTTAGCCGCACACCTAAAGCAAGGAATGAATAGTTCGCGCTACGTACCGGCGAAAGTCCCCAACGTAACAGAGCTGGATGGCGAGCTTGCCGGCTCAGGGAGTTCCAGAATGGCTTTGGGTCCTCTTTCCTTTACTTCTTCACCACTTTGGGGAGTTTTTCTTGTATCTTTCCTCGTGCACCCTTGTCTAAGGCCGAAAAAACTTCTCTCTGCTTTCAAACAATAGGGTCACATTTGTAGTTTCATTCTCCAGGTACATGCGTTGCTTATCAGGTGACGTTCCCTCTCGTTATC